>NC_083574.1:45263129-45585272 GCF_027579695.1 Neoarius graeffei
TGTGTGTGAGAAAGGCAGCGAACAGAGCGAGACAAATGACAAGATGAAGCATGTGGCGACGGGGACGCGATCAAACACTGCCAAACAAAACACTTCGCTCCCTGGTCTGGTTTGATTAACTAGCACCCGGCACTACAGCTAAAAGTCATCACCACTAATCTGTTAACTAAGGGAGAGAAATACGGATTGACATGCTTAGGGAGATAACGAGTGACAGGGAAGAAGACGGAAAAAGAAAATCAGGAGATCGGACCTTGAGCTTGGAGTTTGCGTTGAGCATGATGTATTTGCAGGAACCCTGGACGTTCTCGGTCCAGCTGGCCAGCCAGGTCACCGTGTTGTCGTGTCGCACCTCTTTCCAGCTGTGTCCAGCAGGGGGCGCTGGGATACGGGAATCACTGTAGAGCAGTTCAGAAATCCCATTCATTCAATGACTATACCTTGACGAGTTCACATTTATTTGACTATTAATGTACACATTTCCTTAGGTTTATAAACGTGGCAGAACTTTACATCATGAACAACAAGCAAAGGTAACACGACCATCGATCAGGAATGCATCCAACCTCGAAACTCCTGGGTCACAAATGTGTGGAGCGAATACAGGTTTTGACCGGAGTTTTTCTGCCAGTAATAATACCTTCATGTCTCCATTTTAAGAACACACTAATGCATTTCACCAAAATGACATGGAAATTGCTTTACAGAAGTTAGGAGTACTTCACTGACTGCAAACATGCATAAAAAGGATAAAGATTAGGGCTGTAACGATACACCCAACTCACGATTCGATTCGTATCGCGATTTTTGACCCACGATTCGATACGCCCATGATTTTTTAAAAATGTATTTTTAAAGTAGTAAATTTGACTTATTAACATTTACTTACTTACATTAACTATTTAATAACAAATAATTCAGACCACGGGGCGGCACGGTGGTGTAGTGGTTAGCGCTGTCGCCTCACAGCAAGAAGGTCCTGGGTTCAAGCCCCGGGGCCGGCGAGGGCCTTTCTGTGCGGAGTTTGCATGTTCTCCCCGTGTCCGCGTGGGTTTCCTCCGGGTGCTCCGGTTTCCCCCACAGTCCAAAGACATGCAGGTTAGGTTAACTGGTGGCTCTAAACTGACCGTAGGTGTGAATGTGAGTGTGAATGGTTGTCTGTGTCTATGTGTCAGCCCTGTGATGACCTGGCGACTTGTCCAGGGTGTACCCCGCCTTTCGCCCGTAGTCAGCTGGGATAGGCTCCAGCTTGCCTGCGACCCTGTAGAAGGATAAAGCGGCTAGAGATAATGAGATAATTCAGACCACTGCAGAGAATGAGAATATGCAAAAATGAACAAATGTATATCCAAAGACTGTTTTATTTCTCAAAATAATACTGTTGAGCCGGAAGCTCTGTTTTTTTCGGTTCTGAAAAAGTAATTTTTCCAAATCGTGTAAATCCGTTAAGATTTTTTTTTTTTGGGGGGGGGGGGGGGGGGGGGGCTCTCTCACTGTCTCACACTCATAGGGCCAATGATTTTCTGTGATCGCGGAAAACAGATGGAAATTACGGAATTTTTATAGTGAAACATTGCTCGCGTGTCAAAATGTAACTGCCGCAGAAGGCTTCCGCCCAAGCAGACATGCCTTCAGTGTTGCCAGATATTGCTAACGTTTTCCACTGCAAAATATGTTCAAAACCAGCCAAAAAGCACCTAAACCTGCCCAATCTGGCAACACTGCATGCCTTTCCGGTCAAGTGATTGTGATTGGCTTGTGGCACACCTAGCCAGCCAATGAGCTGCTTGTTTACAGATTCGCTCCCCGCGTCGCAACCAGAATGGCGACCGCTTAAAAGAAATGAATGCTCTGCCAGTGGCGAGTGTGGACGTTGCGTGACTCGCAGAAGATTGTCGCAGGTCGTCGAAAAAACGACTTACGAATAGATATAAAAAATAAAAGTAATTTAAGTAAGTTTAAAATGTAATTTAAATAAAAAGTAAAGTATTCATAAATTGAAGTTTGGAAGCGCCTCTGTTTATGGGCTGAGGAGAAGTTTGAAAGGGTGTACCGCGATTCTGCCTTCTTGTATCGCGACACGGATCGTGGCTCTGCGTATCGCGATTTCGATTTCGATACGCATATTGTTACAGCCCTACTAAAGATGTCTAAACCTTTGCCAGTTACATGGAATTTTCTCATGATTTCATCACACTTCTCATATCTACCAGATATTTAGCAACCAGATCTTAGATCAGGGCGGCACGGTGGTGTAGTGGTTAGCGCTGTCGCTTCACAGCAAGAAGGTCCTGGGTTCGAGCCCCAGGGCCGGCGAGGGCCTTTCTGTGTGGAGTTTGCATGTTCTCCCCGTGTCCGCGTGGGTTTCCTCCGGGTGCTCCGGTTTCCCCCACAGTCCAAAGACATGCAGGTTAGGTTAACTGGTGACTCTAAATTGAGCGTAGGTGTGAATGTGAGTGTGAATGGTTGTCTGTGTCTATGTGTCAGCCCTGTGATGACCTGGTGACTTGTCCAGGGTGTACCCCGCCTTTCACCCGTAGTCAGCTGGGATAGGCTCCAGCTTGCCTGCGACCCTGTAGAACAGGATAAAGCGGCTACAGATAATGGACGGATCTTAGATCGAATCTTAGCGGACCCAAACAGCTGTTATTTCGTGTGGACAAGTATGTAAAAAAAAAAAGGCCAGTCATCAAAAATGCTGGAAGAGAGGGTACATAGTGCCCAAAGAATATCTGCAGATGAATTCTACAGAAAAGCTCTCAAGAGAGAGTTCAAGATAAGATCGTAATGGATCTCTCTAAATCCACCAACAGTAGATAGAGATAAACGTGTGCGCGCGCATGCATAACAGTTATCCCATGAAATCGGGTCGTACATGAGCTGATGGCTGACGAGGCGTGTAGCACCGAGTTGTCTATAAGCCATGTATGATGAGATTGAGTGGAATAACTGTTTTATTCTATCCACATTCACTGGATTTTGAGAAACGGAGCATTTTTATTTTTGGCAAATTTGATAAATAAAAACTTTCTATAAAACATCCGACAAAATCATTTGTTTAGAATGTAAACAAACCGGCGAAATGACAGTAGCAATCTGTGAAAAATACTATAATAATTCTTGAAAAATTAAACAAAAGAGCCATTCTTACCATCAAATACTTTTAATCCATATTTTGTTGCTTTTTTTTTTTGAGGTTTTGTTGTTGTTCTTTAGGTTTTTTGGTGGTTGGCAAACCAACTATAAGGTGCATTACTGCCACTGACTGGGCTGGAGGGTGGAACAGGACTTTTTTTTTGGGGGGGGGACGATGATAACACTATATTCTTTTAGCTATCTCGGTTTCTTTCAAATACTTGATAATTTTTGGGGCTTTGTTTTCGAGTAGAGTTTTTATTTTGTCCTCGGCTGGTTCAGCAACACACTCCGCCATTTTGTTTTTCTCTACTCACGGTATAGAGCTGATATCCTTGGAGTACAGAAGCCAATCAGAGCGCACACGACTATTCATCAGGGATGAGAGTGGGTGCTAATGAAAAAAGCAGAAAATCTGTAATAAGGGGGTCCGGGGGGGGGAATTTTTTTTCAAAATGAGACCTTACACACCCTATTTCCTGCAATCTGAGCTGTAATTAATTAAAACACATACATGTCAAGCTATACGGAATGTTCGTATTTTATACGGATTTGATTCAATAAACGTAGTATACGGGCGTACAAATAAAGTTATACGGATTCTTTAAAAAAACTTCAATATTTATTTAGAGCTATAATCAATTCCCACGATGATAAAAGAGCGCATAACATTTACAAACGTACTGTACACCACAGAAAGCACAAACAGCCAGTAAAGAGTCTTATGAAATCGCGCGTTATCTTGTGGTAGCGAGACTTCGTTCCACTTTTGATCATGTGCACACCGCATTGCGAGAATCCCGCCAACCGGGAAGTAACATTTTGTTTGAAACGCGTATTTAAAAGATTCTGAATGGGCACTCCGGCAAGATCAACACAGACACTTGCTGTGACCTGCAGCCTCGTGAGGTATTGGTGCAGACTGCTAAAAAAAGCTGTTATGGAGTACAATTCAGAACATTAGAGTGACACTTTGTGTTTTTGTCAAACATTGGAGCTTTGTATTCATTCTGAAGGTTTATTGTTATTAATATTGAATAAAAAGTAACTGGGATATATCATTAATTATCATTCAAATTTTAGGTAAATTATTTTAATTTGCATCTTATACGGATTTTATAAGGGAAATACGGATTTTGGAGGTTGGTTATACAGGTTTGATTGACCAAAGGTTGACATGTATGAAAACACCGGATGCCTATTTTAATACTTATTGAAATAAAAACACCATTATATAGAACAATATGTATCAAAATCAATATGTGTATTGCATTCATTCAAAATAATATCTACATTTTATGGGGACTGGTTATTACTCATTGTCAACATCACTTGTTTTTCTAAAAAATGTTGATTAAAATTCATAGTTATTTACAGTTCCATTAATAATTCAAATTTTCATATATTCAATATATTGAATTAAATAAAAACATTCATATCTTATGGAAACTGACCTTTTCCTAATGTCCACATTACTTGTATTTGATTTCTTCACAATGTCTATTTAAACTTTCAAGTTATACAGTTATCAACACTGTCAGCTATAATTCAAATTATCATATATTCGATGTATTGAATCAAACAAATGGATATTTTATGGGGACTGTCTTTATCTCACTGTCCACATCACTTGTATGTCTTCTTCAAAAGGAAAATGTCTATTTACACTTTTTACAGTTAAAAGTTATTTACAGTTGCCAGTTATTTTTGAAACAAATTTTCATTTGATCATTTAGACTTCAGCTTCTTGGCCAAAGCCAAAAGCTCATCAGTCCTCTCTTTTTTCCTTTTACTTCCATTAGCCAGCTCCTCCTGTGTTTTTACATGCTCTAACCTGGCTCTCTTCTGCTCTCTCTCACACTCCTCTCCTGCTTTCCTTTTGCTTTGCTAAACTTTTTTATACCAGCATCAATTTCACGTACCTTCGCTTCATCTCGCTTGTCAATAGTATTCGGCATCTTGAGAAAAAACGCCGATTAGAGGAAGTATTTTTGATACGCAGCTCACGAACACGTGTACGTTTTGATAAAAGAAAGTGGATGAGAGTGTCTTTGTAAAAACTGTTTTGATTGGCTGTTATGGTCTCGACATCGATGTTTTGACCAATAACAATGTAGATAACACAAATTTTACATCACATTCAACGAGATTTAAACGAGACTAAAGATGGCAACTTACAAATAACATGTAAACATCGCTGGAGTTAAAGCTTGAACAGCATGAAGGAACATACCCCAACCCCCCGAAATTAATAAAAAAAATTCTCAACGGATTTGGCACAATATAAAAAGCTCGTTTTTTACTCAGAAAAAGCAGAAATCCTCCGAAAAGCGGAAAACTCTCATCCCTGATTCATATTCAGTGAATGTGGATAGAATATATTATATACGCCAGAAAGTCGTGCACGATACACAGAAGACCAAAAGTTTTAAAATAACCTACTAAAAAGCGATTACTAAAAATAAATCTAGCCAACAGAACAGAGCTGACGGAAATGACGAGTGATCATCTCCCCACAGATGTTCGCATGAACAGAGATAATGACGACGACGATGATGAGGCTCATGTTTAAATGCCACGAGTGACACAAGAGACAGACTGATGGGGATGCTGCTGATAATCTAAGTGAGAACTCGTTTTCTATTGCGTTCTTTAAATTCTTTAAAATATATATTTTTCCATAAGGAGATTAGGTCATTTATATATATATATATATATATATATATATATATATATATATATATATATATATATATATAAATAAAACACAGCAGTAGGTGGGGCCTCAGGTTTGAAAAGGCTGCAATTTTACTTGTACCCTGTCCACACTAGGGATTTTGTACCGATACGAAACTACTTTCGTACCGCAACACCTGTCCACACTAGCAACTATACCGGTACTGTAGCGGTATAACTGTATCGGTACGAAACCCACAAATGTATGGGTTTCGTACCGGTACAGTATCGGTACTGTAGCGCTTCGCTGTAGTGTGGACAGATGAAGCGGCTCTGTATCGATACAAATATAATGCGCATGCGCAAAGTCACACACCTCAATTGATGTCTTCGCTGAATAAAATAGTGAAGAACGGAGATTCGTTTGTTTCTTTCTCAACTGCCTCGCGCATTTTATACGATTCGACTGAATAAATGACCACCAGAAATACAGACTGTACACTGACAACAAAAAGCACACACACGTTGTTTCATCCGCCATATTCTCGGAAGGAAGTTACTCGGTAACAGGGGCGATTCTAGCATCTGATCTTTGGGGGTGCTTAGCCCCCAGAGCTGACAGAGGCACCTGGCTTGAACGACAGTGTTTCCATGTTTATTCCGCATTTAGACAGACTTAACTAGACAAGAAGACTAGACTAGCAATTCTGCAATGTTTTAACAGAAGCTGACCCAATAAACTATGATATCTACACATTTACAACCACTGACACAAATATTTACGTTATATTTTTAACAAGACCTACTACTGCATTTGTAATGTTGGAGCTATTCATTTTTGAACAGTGGTAATTATTATGAAAACAGTGTGTATTATTATGATTTTACATTAGTAAACGCTATGTTACAGTAAATAAAATTGACTAACACACGGTGGTCTAGCACCGTAGCACTTGTACAGCTCTGCACAAAAGTATCTCGATATGGATGATAAATGTCGTTTTTATCATTCTGTTCATAGACCAGGGAACATCAATATTGCATTATGCATATTATTGTGTTGTGTTTAACAATTGTAACTCCAGTCCGTACCTTCACATCTCGCTATGCCAGTAATACTCAGGTGCTACTTCGAGTTCCTCATCGGCGTGGAATCCAGTTAAAAAAAACACCATGTCGTAGCAAGCACTCGCGCGGACAGGCAACCCGATCAGAGGGGACGCAAGGAGGAGGAGAGGGATTTTACTGCTCATAGAACTATCACGTAACAGGTGAATTCAAGAACACACACGCCTGCGCACACATTCATTGCGCAGTGCGCAAGGGCACTTATTTCTGAAAATTACGTCCAAAAGCAGTGTTTTTGAGGGTGCTGAGCTAGGGGGTGCTCAGCTCGTTTTGGGGGGTGCTTGAGCACCCCCAAAAATAGGCTAAACACGCCCGTGCTCGGTAACCACGGAAACATTTCGCGCACGCACATTTTAACTACCGTGAAAGAAAACCGCAAACATTTCTCGCTAGTGTGGACAGATGCACTAAACTGTACCGGTATACTTTGTATCGATACAGTTATACCACTTTCGTACCGGTATAAGTGTGAACACAGCATTTGAGAAACGTGTAAAAGCTTAACATACTTCAGTTCAGGAAAATGTGAAGTTTTCCCAACTACTGTATATACACACACACACACACGAGGAAAAAGTTCATTTCAAGGATTTTTCCAGGCTGCCACACATACACTCAAACAAATTTGGAGAAGCATCCTTAAAAACATGCGAGAGTCAGCACATAGTACCGTCCTCAAGAAACCTGTGGCGGAATATGCAAAGCCAAGGCTTTCTCAGCACGAGATCTTCTATTACCCTACAGCAGAGCCCTCTGAGCCCGTGTGCCGTTACCGGCTGCAATTGATGATAACGTCCTCCGGCTGGATCCTCTTCTTCAGCATGCCCTGTTTAGGATGTTCTCCTCGGCCTCGGAACAGCGCCGGAGGCTCAATCTTAAAGTTGCCGATGCGCTCCCGATGGTGGTCCAATGCACAGTAGCCATATTCCTCCAGAATCTTCTGATTAGCCTCTTTGATAACCTGATGTGTAAAAAGAATAAAAGTCTTGACACTGAATTTTTTTTTTTGAAAGAAAGCATGACTTAGTTTAGCTCTGGTGTGTTTTTATGTGCATTTGAACATGTAAGGAGCGCTAGCACAATCTGCAATGTCAGGTGTTTACAGCACTACAGGATTGTCATGAGGTCCACATCCCCTCTGTACAGACACGGTGCCAGATACCACAGCACACCTTCAGAGGTCTTGACAGATCAGAGCGGTTTTGGAAGCACAAGGGAAGCCTACATGATATTAAGCAGGTGACTGATTGGTGTATTTTAAAGCGTAGACTGATTGCAACTCTGGTGTCCAAACAAAGCAATGCAACTGCATTCGATGCGTAATTATAATGAAGAGAATGCTAATATAGACCCCTTCGCAGTAAACGTCATTCATACGTAAGCGGAAATTGCGCGCGCAGCCTGGACCCAAAAAAGACTCAGAAATGCCTAGTTGTTGTGTTGTCGGGTGTCAGAATCGTAGCAGTGATGGGGTTAAAATGTACAGAATTCCAGCAGGATCTCACCCATTCCAAAAAATCGCCGACGTCTATGGCTACAAGCCATCAAACGTGTAGACTGGGATGAAAGCACCACCAAAAATGCGCGGGTTTGCAGTGCCCACTTCATCACAGGTAAGATCAGGCTATTTATTAAATCTTTCTTTTTTATTCTTTCTAGTCTTCGTTTATTGATGTAGCAAAATACTTGGGTAACGTTTGTCTGATTAGCTGGGTCATAGTTACACAATGTAATGAATATTGTTAGCATGTTAACTTAGCTTTGCATGCAATTTTGTTTGTAGGAGAGCTCTCGCTTGACTCAAGCAGTCCAGATTTTGTGCCGTCATTATTTGTGTATGCCGAAAATCACAATTTTAACCTCCTAGGGCCTAGCGGTCACATACGTGGACAGCACTTTTTAGAAATTCAGAACAAGAATCCACATATGTGGACATACTTTTTCTCAAAAAGTACATCTTATCAAAGATGATGCTTAGTTTTTAATCTAATCAGGTTCTAATAAGCCCAAATAGCAAAAAGAAATAAAAAAATGCATGTAAAAAAAACAGCTTGGGTCTTAGGAGGTTAAAGCAAGGATGGAAAGGTAAAATTGTGTGCCCTCACTCTAAATGCCAACTTACGTTGACTGCTCTAACCTAGCTCCTGCCCCGTTCAGTTTCATTTCTGCTCTCTGCCTCTCGCTTTTTACGCAGCTCTGATTTCTCTTAGCTGCACTCTTTACACTATCATTCCTTTCATGCCATTACCTCCTGCAAATTGCTGTTTAGTGTTGGTATTTGCTGTTGGAGCTAAAGCCACATTGCCATCACATCACTGACATAATTTGATTAAAACAAAATGAATATGAATGTCCCATTGTTAATCAAGTTGTACATGCCCGCACATAACAATCATATGTGTCTAAAGACTTGTAGGCACGAAGTTTTTCGTGGGTGTACACTGAAGTCTTGTCAGTAAGGTACGAGTATATATCTGGCCATCGTATACCAGGGAACTTACTAACATCGTCCATCCACTCTTTAATTAAATGCGGATCCGGTAGGCGATGTCCACTTGTTAGAGTTAACTTATTTATGTAGCATTCTCGATCTTGTAACGACAATTGTTTGGCATAACCTGACAGCTCATAATGCCGGTCTATGGGCAGCGCCATCGTTTCTGGGTCCAGGCTGCGCGCGCATCCTGGCAACGGTCGGTTTGTTTACAAACATGCGAAGGGGTCTATACAGGATGTGAATTGCACACTCCCATGGTCAATTTTTTACGCTGCAATGCATCGTCTCAGCATGCATCAAGAGAACAACATGGCTATATGGTTATCTTCTCCCGGGGAATTCATACATTTATTTATTTCCTGTACTCTGTATTAATGCAGTCAACGAGCTGTCCGTACATTATGCCATTACACTAGCTACCGCTTTTTAGCCGAGTTAATTAAGTTACCAGGGAGCCAAAACATGGGGACTGGGCAGCACACACTGGAGCGCTGGCATGTCCAGTGGGATATGTAGCGAATAAAATTCTCATTCGTCTCCCCTTGTATACAGTATGTCTCACGGGTTGCCTTTTATGGAAAAGAGGCCAGAGATGATAAAATTTTATTCAACCTGCTTGGTTTAGTCTAATTTCCCCAAATGTACGTCATGCCTTATTGTAATGCTTTAAAATTAATATACATCACTAGTAACAATCAAAATGAATTAATAAAGTGTGTGTGTGGGGGGGGGGAACAATATTAATTATTTAATTATCAAGCACAAAACTAATCGATAAATCGCGGTGTCCGGACCCCGGTAAAAGGAAGCCTTGCGCCAGGGCTAATCTCACATGATGGTCATTTCGGTTCATCAGACTCCGTGCTTGTTTACTCGCTGAAATTGGAGACTCTTGTTGGAATCTTACAAAAATAATGATGGGAAAGCGCTGCGTGGTGTTTGGATGTTCAAATCCATATACAACACGACATTCAGTTCACGAATTTCCGAGAAATGACACTAAAGCAGGGCGGCACGGTGGTGTAGTGGTTAGCGCTGTCGCCTCACAGCAAGAAGGTCCGGGTTCGAGCCCCGGGGCCGGCGAGGGCCTTTCTGTGCGGAGTTTGCATGTTCTCCCCGTGGGTTTCCTCCGGGTGCTCCGGTTTCCCCCACAGTCCAAAGACATGCAGGTTAGGTTAACTGGTGACTCTAAATTGAGCGTAGGTGTGAATGTGAGTGTGAATGGTTGTCTGTGTCTATGCGTCAGCCCTGTGATGACCTGGCGACTTGTCCAGGGTGTACCCCGCCTTTCGCTCGTAGTCAGCTGGGATAGGCTCCAGCTTGCCTGTGACCCTGTAGAACAGGATAAAGCGGCTAGAGATGATGAGATGAGAATGAGATGACACTAAAGTGACAGTGTACGAGGTTTGCGCAAACGAAGTGGGCAGATTTCGTGTCGCCTATGAATAATAAATCTGATTCATCAAGTGTTCATCACCACCAGAATTACTGGAGTAAAAAGAAACCCATTGATTTAATAAATGGCATTTGATCTGACATTGACAGTTCGTCATTTCCCCTATTATTGCCCTCTTCATTTTCAGTGTTGGGTGTAACGCGTTACAAAAGTAACGAATTACCGTAATGCATTGCTTTTTGCAGTAACGCGGTAATGTAAGGCATTACAGAAAAAAATGTGGTAATATTTTACTCGGTACAAATGTCAGTAACGCGCGTTACAATGCATTTTTAACCTGGAATGAAGTGGTGGGGGGGTTTTTTTCCCTTCATACAAATTTGCCAAAATCACCACGAGATCAGCAGAGGTGAAACGTCCGCGCAAAATGTTTCGCTTCCTTTTCCTTTAGGCTGGTCAGACAGGAGAGAGAGATGAGTGAACCTGCAGCTGATCTAACGCCGGATAGCACATTCTCCAGATGGGCACACGCCCATTACTTTAAGTTTGTGAAAAATAAGGATGTGAAGAACATCGCAGTCAAATGCACTTTGTGTGCTAAACCTAAAGAACTGTCCACTTCCCGAAATAGCACCAGTAATTTAATTCAACATTTCCAGAGGTGCCATAGTAACATGAAGTTAGCAAGGAAGCAAGCAGAGGATGAGAGTGGCGATAAAATCACAAAGCAGCCAAAATTAACGTTCTGCCGCTCTGAGATGCTCCTTCAGCCTCAGGAGGTTAGGAGACTTGTGGCAGAGTACGGTATGTTGTTGAAGATATGCTGACAGTCTGTTTACATTTTTGTCCTGTATAACTGAGTTTTTTTTCTGGTCGGAAGTCAGACTAAAGTGATTGAGCTGCCTTTCCTTCGAGGGCTAATAGGCCTAAGCACTTCAGTATCATTAAAAGCACTTTGATTTTGTTATTTCTAATTCCGTTTTTCGAAATGTGACTGGGTAGCCTCATATAGCTAACAGTCATTGTCTAGCCGTGATTTAAAAGGCTTGTGGGGTTTTTTCAGGCCAGTTTTATTGTAGGCTACGATTTGCCATAATCTGTTCATTTTTGTTAAATTTCTGAAATGGAGTCATATCCCTTAGGGCTAATCTTTTTTTTTTTTTTATGAAGCATAAACTATGCTTAATGCTGTAAACTTGAAAACAATAAAGGCATAGAAATGCTAATTTTGTATCCTGTCATATCTTTAGACATTACATTACAATACAGTTCAATTAATGTTAATATGAATAGGCCTAAAGTTACAGTATTTCTATCACAATTTGCCAGACTTTCACCTTTTGTCTGTTCTTGCGATGATTGTTCCTTGTATTGTGCCATGAGCCGTCACTGTGGCTATTATATTCTAGTGTTTTTAACCATAAGCCGAGCTCAGTCAGATACCACAGCACCTTCCACTGGATGTGTGATGAGCTAATTGAGCGTCTTGAGCTACATTTAGATTGCCAAATCCATACTTCCAGTTATTTTGGTGAGAGTAATTTAAAAGTAATGCAATAGTAGTAGCCTGGCAAGCCAGACTAAATGTGAATATTTAGTCTGGCCTCGATCGTAGACATTTCCGACGGGTGTGGGAGGAACAACCCGCTGTCTTTCAAACCGTCTCTGTGCGTATAGGCCAACGCTCTGACCAATCAGCGCAACAGTGACTGTGACGTAGTCAGAGCGACAGAAAGCAGTGGGGGAGACCTTGAAATAAATAATTTTTCAAAATGCGTATTAATTAATAAACAGGTTCTAGATATTAAGAATAGTTAGTTTTTGTTTTTTTCTTTTTTATCAGACATCTAATTTTTGGGTTTGTTTACCTGACATGTTTCGACGTACAACTTCCGTCTTCCTCAGAGTGTCACCGGATGTTAATTGGTGACGCATCTTTTATCAGCTGCTGTTTCTGAAGGCGTGGCCTTCCTGTCTGGTTTGACAGGTCGGTCACGCCTTCTACTGTCTGTTCGTCCCCTGCAAGATGTCACTCCAGGTATGGGAGAGCATGTATGCTCCCTCATCCCGGTTGATGGTCCTCGGGCTTCGCTTACGGATCTCCATGGCCTCCCTGATCCAGCGCTGATGTTTGTTATCTTCTGTGCGGATGACTCTGGCATTCCCCCAGTCCATAATGTGATTTTCCCTTTTACAGTGATCTGTTATACCTGACTTATAATTTTCCTGTTGTGCCTTTTCTTTTATTGTTCGGGTTTGTCTTGTAGCTGTCTCCTTTTCGCACTCTTTCTTATGTTCATGTTTTCTTGTGTTGAAACTCCTTCCTGTCTCCCCAATGTAAGTTTTATTGCATAATTGACATGGAATCTCATATATGATGTTGCATCTGTTGTCCGGATGTATTCTGTCTTTGGGATGAACCAGGATCTGATGGAGTGTTGTGTGTGGTTTGACAGGTGTGTTAATGTTGTGTTTCCTCATTACTCTTTGAATGCGTTCAGTTATTCCCCTGATGTATGGTAATGTAACTACTCCCCTGTGTTCTTGTTTGTTAGTTAGTTTTTTCTCTTTCTCTGAAGGCCACGCCTTCAGAAACAGCAGCTGATAAAAGATGCGTCACCAATAACATCCGGTGACACTCTGAGGAAGACGGAAGTTGTACGTCGAAACATGTCAGGTAAACAAACCCAAAAATTAGATGTCTGATAAAAAAGAAAAAAAAAAACAACTAACTATATTTAATATAAGACATAATGAACGTAATCGAAAGATAGATATTAAGAAGTTTGGAGATAATGACCACAAGTTTGGAGTCTGTACCACATACTTAACATACACTCATTTTTTTTCCAAGTGTTTTTCAAGGGTTTGCTTAAACTGTTTTTGAGAGTTTTTATTTTTATTTAGTGGTGTTTGCTGAAATAATTTCCCTTAAATTTAAAATAACGGGAAAATAAGAAACAATCAAAAAGTAATGTTTCAAAGCTGTTTATTAATTCTTCGGACTGCACAAACCAGCCCCATCCTTTTGGCTACGAGCGGAGCCAGCTGGCAGATCAGACTTTTGCCATAGCCGGTCGGCAAAACAGCGAAAACGTCCTTCTTGAAAAGGAATGAGCGGAGAGCCTCTTCCTGCTCATGTTTCAACGAAAACTCCAAGTCTAATTCTTCTAAAACTGATTCCAAAGCGGAGTCAAACACGCGCTGTTCACTAGCGGTAGCCATCTTTCCTGTTACGTTTTCTCCAGCGTCGCGCAGCCTTGTCGTCACTCCTGCAAAAGCCCGCCCAAAGAATCCAAACAAAAACCTTGCGTTGTGATTGGCGGGCATGATTTGATGCCCGGGGTGTTTTTGTTTATATGGTGCGAGGCTAGACCCACTCGTAGGCAAAAATATTTTTGGCCGCTAGGCGGGTGGGTCTAGTTTACTAGGCTACAATAGTAGTGTAATGCTTTACATTTTAAATACAGTAATATTGTAATGTAACTAATTACTTTAAAATGACAGTAACAAGTAATAAATAACGCAAAACAGTTTTGAAGTAACTTGCCCAACACTGTTCATTTTTTTTTTCAGTAATTACACTGAATAAGTGTGCATTTTAAAGATTACATTTCTGCATTTATTGAGGTACATCTAAATATTTTCCCTATATTTTGCAGCAGCCAGCTTAGAATAAAAATCCACAAACTGATCTGCGTTTCCAATTCTCTCTGCCTGGTGGTGCGCTATCAGCAGTGCGTGGGACTGTCGTGAACTGAGTGAACTGGCAATTTCTCGTCTTGGGGGTTCCAAAAGATAACCACACTGCAAAAAACTGAAAACTGAATTTGAGGAGAAAACTGAACTGAATGCTAGTGAAATTATCTTGCTGCATGGACAGATATTTTCACTTGATAAGACCTCTTAGAATAAGTTGGTTGCAATCTAGAACGAAGTTTAATCATCTCAGAATTGGTGTCTTGTATTCTTCTAATAGGAAATGCTCGATCGTTTCAACTATTTAAGATATTATCACTTGCTAAGATATCGTTTTTTGCACTGCATTTACTCCAGAATATCCTTGATAATCATCTGCCCCTTCCTTCGACATATAAGAATCCCAATCACGATCAGAATCCTCTCCAAAACGTGATTCCATACTGAGACTGGTCTAACCACTGCTGCGCACGGGAACGAAATTGATACCTGGGTCAATCCCTGTGAAATCACCAGAGGCCTCGCCACTGACCAGCTCAGATTTGCTTCATACTTTCTGGAAATATTGTCAGTGTGCCCAGTAAATAGTATACAAAATTTTAGGCTTGTGTTATATATATCTTTATTAGTTTCTGAGATATAGAGGCTTTTAAAAAGGGGCGTGGCCCCAATTTCACTGTTAAAACGGACCTCACTTCCATAAGTCATTACTTTTAAATTATTCATGCCAGATACATGAAATTTTCAAGGATTGTTCAGTGCCAGACGCCTTTAAATACTAAAATAGAAAGCTCACAGTTCAATATTTGCCAAGTTATGTCTTGCTGAAAATCATTAAAAAATGTGCTTTGGAGCAACTTTGATGCCCCATATCTCCACATTAAAGCACACCAGATCTTTCAAATTTTCTTATTTATTACTCATGTTATAGTACTCTTTAGGCAACTAGGTACGTGTTCAAAAGAAATCAAACTTTCTGATTTATTAGGCTTTAAAATAAATAAATTAGTGCTGTCAAGCGATTAAAATATTTAATCGCGATTAATGTCGCGACTGTCATAGTTAACTCGCGATTAATTGCAATTTAATCGCACATTTTTGTCACATAAAAAAACATCGTAATTCTCTTATCAGCATAAAAAAGTGAATGGGCTTGCTTTGTACCAATGTTTTTTTTTTTATTGCAAAACATAACACGTCTTGACACAGCCACTACAAAGTGAAACCTAAGCCGAGCACCGGCGCGGGGCTAGCAAGAGAACCATGAGTGAAGTGATCTACTGCTTGAGTGTCTACAACTCTAATCAGAGAGACAGGTTACACAGTGACGGTAGGCTTGACATGCTTGATTATAATATAAAGTACACTATTATATTAACTTTAAGTTGTTCGTTGATAAATATTGCATTGAATCTGATCTTTACTGTTTCAGCTCACTTAACACATTTTGTACTTTTACACTTTCTGCCTGTTGATGCGTCGCGCTGTCCAATCAGAGGCGGCCAAATTTGCATATTACAGGAAGGATTTCTGGGATAGCATTGAGTTTACAGTTCAGAGGGATCTGGCTTCTTTCGACGCTGTCTTCTTAAAACTGAATAAATATTTAAAAAGAGCCAAATGAGCCAGTCTTTTGAACAGCTCTTTTCAAAGAACGGATCACAAAGATGCGGATCCCATCAAAGAGCCATAAATCCCATCTCTACTAGCGCGCCCTGCCCGCGCTGGTTCTTTGGGGGAGGAGGGCAGAGGACTCTGGCTGTGCGGGGCGTGGCTAGCTGCTATCGGTTTTCTAAGCAAAGTCTCTGTTCCAAGTTCCTGGCAGTTTCAAAAGCTTATGAAAAACCTACATCATGTCACAGAGCGTTAATCTCGCGATAAAAAAATTATCGCTGTTAAAATTGAGTCAAGTTAACGCGTTAATAACGCGACATTTTTGACAGCACTAAAATAAATAAATAAATAAGGGCCCGTTTACACGAGGACGCTGTCGGGTAAAAACGACTAAATATTTTATCGGAAGTGCCTTTCGTCTACACGGGGATGGCGTTTCCGAGGCTGAAAAACGGAAAAAATTGAAAACGCCTTCCAGAGTGGATAAGTTAAAAACAGCCCCCGTTGCATATCCGTCTAAACTACCCAATACGCCAAACTCTGCTCGGATCTGCTCACGTCGGGTACGCGTTTACGTCATACATATGTCATATACTGTACATGCCAGCCCGGGAAGTAAGAAAGTAAGTAAAAAAGTAAGAGCATGTCTGATTACATCGATCCAACGGACCTTCAAGCTGCTCTGGCAGCTTTAATAAACGTCCAGGAGTCCTTCGAACATCTATACCGAATCTGCACATATACCGTCAATGAACAGAGGCGGGTATAGTATGCTCTTACTTTTTTACTTACTTTCTTACTTACCATAGCCAGAGTAGTCAAAGTTTTCGCGGCGCAGACGTGCAGATCAGACAAGACGGAAGCCGTTGCGCATGCGTGCAGACATAGCGGAGGTCTTTCACAGCACCACCTAGCCGCCTGGCATGCACATCCAATTGAATTCCACACATTTACCGTATTTTCTGGACTATAAGCCGCTACTTTTTTCCTAGGTTTTGAACCATGCGGCTTATACAAAGGTGCGGCTATTCTGTGGATTTTTCTTCCACCGCTAGGGGCGCTCTAACCGGAAGTAGAATCAAAAATAAGATAGACGAAAAATCAATGCAAAGAAGAATTAGCAGATCTTTAGCAGATAGAACACGCACGACAAATTACTAACTGGTAATTATTTTCAAATCCAGCGAAGATGATTAAAGTGACTTGTGGTTTCAAACACAGGAGAAATGAAGGTAAATAAATACCGGTTATTTTCTCTTGGTTCTGTTCCGTTTTAATCAGCAAAGTTGCTGCCGTGTTAAAAGGCACTGTTCGGAAAGAATCTGTTCAGGTACATACATGTACATTTACAGTACAAAATCGTTCTCTACATGCAGTAAATATCTAATTTTTCAACATAGATATCTGCGGCTTATAGCCCGGTGCGGCTTGTATATCTTTTTTTTAATTTTTTTTTTTTTAAATAGAGCGGATGCGGCTTATATACAGGTGCACTCTATAGTCCAGAAAATACGGTATGCGTCACCGTATAGACGCAGATTTCCTCCTTGAAAACGGTCGTGTAGACGCGGAAAAAAGTGAGAACGAAAACGGACTTTTGCGTTTTTGTTTCAGACCGTCCCCGTGTAAAGTGGGCCTAAATTTGCGCCTATAATTCACATGCATATTACAAATGTATAACAAGGTCTAGCATTAAAACAATTATACCACTGGAAAGAGCTTGTTTTGATTAGCAAATGCACAAAATATGAAGCTGGGACCCTAAACCAAGCTATAAATATTATATAAACATAAACTAGCAATGTTTGACAACGTTAAGAATAAACAACTGATATTTGTCTGTCGCCTGATTATTTGGTCAGACGTTTCTGGACATTGGCGTACACACCAGTTTGTCTTCTTTGCTCATGTTCTTCCTTGCCTCCACTTTCTCCTTGTGCATGGCATGCAGCTCTCCAAAGTCACACTTACGGAGGTCAGTGATCAGCGTCCGTTCCTGCGGAGTCATCTCCTGCACACACACACATTTCATTCAATAACGCCGACAAGGAGTTCCAGCCTCTGATGTGACATTTAACAGAAACACAGGTATCCTAGAAAAGTGAACGGTGTCACAGGTATAACAGTGTCGGTATAAAAATCACAGAGCCACTAAGGATTTAAAAATACGCTCGTCGCTTCAGCGTAATACAGCACGTTAATGATGGCCTTAATGGAACGCAAACCTCATGCTAATCCGAACCACCTGGGAAAATCGGAGCACTGGCCCGCCTCCGTCGCTAATGATCGCTCAATCTCTAGAGTATAGGAGGGCAGTGAAAAAGAAGGGCAGAAATGTTTGAGCTGTGGTGAAGGTCACATCTCCGGGGACAATTTAATGTCATGCGGGTTGTATTATAAATCCCAGTGTTTCTTTTTCACATTGTTAAATGTCTCCCTAACAGTGAATCACTGTAATCTCCCTGCGTGGGGCTGGCACCAGGGGACCGCATACATGCAATTTCCTTTTTATTCTCTCAAAAGAGTGACCCCATTCCTCTCTACCGCCACCTCATTCTGTCCATTTTGCTTTTGTACACACTTGGTCACACACACAAACACGCATGCAGGCCCCAATGGCACCCCTGGGGCAGCTTGTACATAAGCCGCAGAGAGATGGAGGTGCAGAGGACGAAGAGTGAAATGGACTGCAAAGTGTTTGGCCTTTCTGACACATGTAGCAGCTCAAAGAGCCATTACGATGAATAAATCAGCTTTGACATCATCGCAGCATGACCTCGGTGACAATCTATTGAGCAATTTGTATAAATCATTCAATTTAAAAAAAAGCGTATAAAATGTATAGAGCGGAGGTCATCAATGCATGGAAGAAAAAAGTTAAATGCATGCAAAAAAAATAAACCAGAAAAAAAAAAACCTGGTGACTATTTAACTAAATAAAAACAAAAGGTCAGCCTCTGTAGCAGATCTGTTGCACTTTATCCAGATCACATATATTTAATGAAGTCTTTATTTAAATCACGTGCACAGTGAAATTCCTCCTCTGAATTTAACCCATCTGAAGCAGTGAACACGCGCGCGCGCACACAAGTGAGCAATGAGCGTGCACACACATACCCAGAGCAGTGAGCAGCGCCCATGGAGCAGTTGGGGTGCCTCGCTCAAGGGCACTTCAGCCCAAGGAAGGCCGCCCCATATTAACCTAACTGCATGTCTTTGGACTGTGGGGGAAACCGGAGCACCCAGAGGAAACCCACACAGACACGGGGAGAACATGCAAACTCCGCACAGAAAGACCCTCGCCGGCCACGGGGCTCGAACCCGGACCTTCTTGCTGTGAGGCGACAGTGCTAACCAAATTATTGATCGCAATTATATCGTTGAAGACCGCTCATCGGACCAGAGATTAGATGCAGGGCTAGAGTCATGAGCTCAGAAAGGAAACAACTTTCTCGTACATTTATACAGTGGTGCTTGAAAGTTTGTGAACCCTTTAAAATTTTCTATATTTCTCCATAAATATGACCTAAAACATCATCAGATTTTCACACAAGTCCTAAAAGTAGATCAAGAGAACCCAGTTAAACAAATGAGACAAAAATATTATACTTGGTCATTTATTTACTGAGGAAAATGATCCAATATTACATATCTGTGAGTGGCAAAAGTATGTGAACCTCTAGGATTAGCAGTTAATTTGAAGGTGAAATTAGAGTCAGGTGTTTTCAATCAATGGGATGACAATCAGGTGTGAGTGGGCACCCTGTTTTATTTAAAGAACAGGGCTCTATCAAAGTCTGATCTTCACAACACATGTTTGTGGAAGCGTATCATGGCACCAACAAAGGAGATTTCTGAAGACCTCAGAAAAAGCGTTGATGCTCATCAGGCTGGAAAAGGTTACAAAACCATCTCTAAAGAGTTTGGACTCCACCAATCCACAGTCAGACAGATTGTGTACAAATGGAGGAAATTCAAGACCATTGTTACCCTCACCAGGAGTGGTCGACTAACAAAGATCACTCCAAGAGCAAGGCGTGTAATAGTCGGTGAGGTCACAAAGGACCCCAGGGTAACTTCTAAGCAACTGAAGGCCTCTCTCACATTGGCTAATGTTAATGTTCATGAGTCCACCATCAGGAGAACACTGAACAACAATGGTGTGCATGGCAGGGTTGCAAGGAGAAAGCCATTGCTCTCCAAAAAGAACATTGCTGCTCATCTGCAGTTTGCTAAAGATCATGTGGACAAGCCAGGAGGCTATTGGAAAAATGTTTTGTGAACAGATGAGACCAAAATAGAACTTTTTGGTTTAAATGAGAAGTGCTATGTTTGGAGAAAGGAAAACACTGCATTCCAGCATAAGAACCTTATCCCATCTGTGAAACATGGTGGTGGTAGTATCATGGTTTGGGTCTGTTTTGCTGCATCTGGGCCAGGACGGCTTGCCATCATTGATGGAACAATGAATTCTGAATTATACCAGCGAATTCTAAAGGAAAATGTCAGGACATCTGTCCATGAACTGAATCTCAAGAGAAGGTGGGTCATGCAGCAAGACAACGACCCTAAGCACACAAGTCATTCTACCAAAGAATGGTTAAAGAAAAATAAAGTTAATGTTTTGGAATGGCCAAGTCAAAGTCCTGACCTTAATCCAATCGAAATGTTGTGGAAGGACCTGAAGCGAGCAGTTCATGTGAGGAAACCCACTAACATCCCAGAGTTGAAGCTGTTCTGTACAGAGGAATGGGCTAAAATTCCTCCAAGCCGGTGTGCAGGACTGATCAACAGTTACTGGAAACATTTAGTTGCAGTTATTGCTGCACAAGGGGGTCACACCAGATACTGAAAGCAAAGGTTCACATACTTTTGCCACTCATGGATATTTAATATTGCATCATTTTCCTCAATAAATAAATGACCAAGTATAATATTTTTGTCTCATTTGTTTAACTGGGTTCTCTTTATCTACTTTTAGGACTTGTGTGAAAATCTGATGATGTTTTAGGTCATATTTATGCAGAAATATAGAAAATTCAAAAGGGTTCACAAACTTTCAAGCACCACTGTAGATTTTACATTTTAGTTACTCTCTCTTGTGATGTGTGAACTGTTTAAAAAAATACACAAACAGAATATTTCAAGATGAATGGACAAAAGTGTGCTAATTTCCAGACAGACGATATATCCGTTCAGAGTCCAGGCATCTGGTTAAAAGTGGTAACGTGAAACACGGCTACAAAATAAACACACTTTAATTCGTCTTATTGATAGCTATAAGTTAACTGCGAATGGTTAAACATAAAAAGCAGAATGGAGAGAAATTCAACAGCTTGCTCACTGGGCAACTATCAGCTCCAATGTGCGGTCAGGTCGCACAATTTGGTTGCCCGTAAACATAATTAACTAGCCTATAAAGAAGCATCTAGCATAATGCTATGATGTACGGTGAACTAGTTTGGAGCTAGTAAAATGAAATTAAATTATAATCATTTTCTAACAAGTCAGCCCTGTGATGACCTGGCGACTTGTCCAGGGTGTACTCCGCCTTTCGCCCGTAGTCAGCTGGGATAGGCTCCAGCTTGCCTGCGACCCTGTAGAAGGATAAAGCGGCTAGAGATGATATGAGATTTTCTAACAAAAATTTCTAAACAGTCGGCAAGTCAATGATCCAGATTATGTTGTGACGCATAAAAGCTTGTACTCCTAGCCAGAGAATGAAAAACATTATTATATCCACATTCACTGGGTATGAGCAATCGTGCGCTCCGATTGGCTAGTCTACTACTAGGATATCAGCTCATATACCGTGAGGAGAGAAAAACAAAATGGCGGCGCATGTTGCTGAACCAACCAATGACAAAAGAAAAACCCTAAAGAAGAAGAAGAAAAAAAACAAATACAAAAAACAGCAACAAAATATGGAATAAAAGTATGATAGTAGGGGGCGTCGTGGCTCGGGTGGATGGGGCGCCGTGCCGTGGGTCCGGGGACCCGGGTTCGGTTCCGGCCCGGGGTCGTTTCCCGATCCCTCCCCGTCTCTCTCTCCCGCTCGTTTCCTGTCTCTGCACTGTCCTATCCAATAGAGGTGCAAAAAGCCCCCCCCCAAAAAAAAGTATGATAGTAAGAATGCATCTTTATTTTTCAAGAATTATTATTATAACATTTTTCACAAATTGCTACTGGTCATTTCACCGGTTTGTTTACATTCTAAGCAGAAATGATTTGGTCGGATGTTTTGTATAAAAAGTTTATCAAATTTGAAAAGACAGGAGAAAAAACCTCCGTGTCTCAAAATCCAGTGAATGTGGATAGAATGAATAGTTAGGCGACTCGTTTTAGATTTTTCGGATCACGGATCCGCCGACGGCAGTTAAATACTACCACTAGAAAAATAAAAAGTCTCTGAGCGAGAGCGGGCTGAGAGGCTGCGCGGGAACAGGCTCTGAGCGAGAGCGGGCCCGGGCCGCGGCTGAAGCCTCAGATTTTCCTGCCGCCCCGCTTGTTCTTCCTGCGCTTCACATTGCTCAGAAGCTGAAAGGGGCTAAGAAGCTATCAGTGGGCATGTTGTTATGATAACGGGGCGACATGCCACCAAAAAAGAATACGGCACAGGTTGAGGAGGTCGACGATATTAAAAGATCGCTCGACATGTTGACGGAGGAGGTTTCTGCTGTTAGACAACAGCAGAAAACCATCATGAGCCTGCATGGGCGCCGCCAGGGGGGGAAAGGTTAGAACAATTCTAGGGGCCCAGCACTGCCATGGGGCCCTTTAAGGGGCTGATAATATGCTTTTGACAATTTTAATAAGACTTTTGAAATAACAACAATGCAATATTCCATCTGGTAAAATGAGCTAATTGAACAAGGTTGTCTATTTCTTGAGTTCTTCAACATATTGTCATTTAACCCTCCCCCTTTTGTGAAATGGTACGGTCCAGTTCTGGTAGAAGCGCGATGCGTTAAATCTGTGTGCTGATCAGTGCAACGCTACTTGCTGCTGTGTCGCGGTGCAGCAGCCAGCCAGCAGTGGAGTGCGTACAGTCTATGATCGCTAAATATGAAGAGTGGCTGTCAAAAACGTAAAGAAAGGCAGCTGAAAGCTGAGAAGGACCGGAGAGGCAGGCAACCGGTCACTCAGTTTTTCCCAAAGAAAGGTAGCTATCGCTCATGTGTGTTCAAAATATTAGCGAATGGTAAATGAACAGTATGAACGTGGTTGGATTAGCCTATCAAGAGAACACTTTTACAGTTTGTACAGTGACATTTTTTCCATTTTAATAACTGAACTGACTTGTGTGATAATAAACAAGATGAAATATTACGTTATGCTGGTGCTAATAACTAGTGCTAATAACCAGTTTCATAACTAATGGGGTGCCCTAAATATGCACAGATTCAGCCTCAGGGGGGCCTCCGCCCTACCAAACCACTGAACCCCGCTTTGGAGAAGGAGGTAAGCAGCAATACAACCCATAAATGCTTTAGGGTTGAAGTTTTTAATGAGCGAGCGCCATATACAGTTTGCTAGATTAAAGTGTTGCTAATGTAACAGACGTTGTGTTGTTCACCAGTCTTTTTATTCTGAAGAAATGAGACACAAATACACTGCTGAGGACGGGCTGCAAACGTCCAGTGGCATTGGCGCTTACATTTCCAAACCGAACTGAAAGAGGCCAGCGCCTCGTTCCCATAACTACCTGCGCTCTTAAAGGGCCAGCGCAGAATTTCCCCACCACTACACACAATGGCAAGTGGAAAAAAATAAACCCGTTACACTAATAACGGACACCAATCAAGTGTTTGACATGGTTACGTGTGTGGAATGTTCACACGTTCTAAACCATTGGTTTCAACCATTGGTTAATACATAAAATGTAATAAAGTCACAAACTCAAGGTCCATGGGCTATCAAAAGTCAAATAATGACAATAGTGCAATTGTGACGAGGGTGGGCAAAGTTGGGGGGCCCAAAATTCTAATCTTTCATGGGGCCCAAAATTTCTGGCGGCGCCCCTGTGAGCCTGGTGGAGGAAGTTAAAGCCTTGAGGCTACAAATCACCGAGAAGGATAAGCGGATTAACTTGCTGGAGAACCGGGTGGCCGATCTGGAGCAATATACCAGAATGAACGACATCATAATCACCGGCTTGGAAGTGAAACCTCGTTCATATGCACGGGCAGTGACGATACGGAACGGAGAGGAGCCGAGCGAGGAGGACGCGGCATCGGTGGAGCAACAGGTGGCGGCGTTTCTCCGCTCAAAGGGAGTTGAGTTAGACAGGGAGAACATCGAGGCCTGTCACCCGCTCCCAAGGAGAAACGAGAAGACAAAACCGGCAATAATAGTTCGGTTTACAAATAGAAAACACAAAAACGAACTGCTGAAACAGGGAAGACGGCTGAAGGGATCAGACGTTTACATCAATGAGCACCTGACAAAGAAAAATGCGGACATTGCCAGAATGGCAACAGAAGAAAATACAATCGACATGGACTTCAAACTGCAAAATATACATCAAGTTAAATGGAACACCAGAACAAGCCAAAGTACTAGTCATCCGGGAGCTGGAGGAGCGGAGCAAATATTAACGAAACGTACAACAACAAGGTATCCTTAAATTACAGCCATGACAACTCCTGATGATAAACACACATTAGGACTAGAAAACTTTGTATATACAGAACATAAAATACAGGACATAGAACATGATATTGATCCGGATAACAATTTACTCAATGATATAGAAAACGGCTGCAGTTATTACACAGATGAGCACTACAACGCAACTTTCCAATCAAAGCATAACATATCAATCATCCACTTCAACAAGGTTCCTACACTAAGAATCATTTGAAAATTAATGACATTTAATGACATTTTTACACTCATTTTAATGACTTTTTAATGACAATTCTATATGAATGCTATGCTAAGTTATATTCCAATGGACCAGTACATGATGAATTTAACAGTAAGTAAAGCAAAGCACAAGACATGTTGTACAAAGTGAAAAAAATCTTTATTGATTTTTTTAGAATTCTTTTTTTTTCAAGAACTCTTCAAATCCCTGAAGGATTTTGTCTTTTCGTCCAACTAAGAACTCTTCAAATCCCTGAAGGATTTTGTCTTTTCGTCCAACTCTTTTTTTGGTTTCGATAAGTTCCTCCTTTTTAGACTTTCTTTTCGATCCAAGTGCGTTGGCCTGAGCAACTTTCTCTGCCATTTTCTCTTTGGATTTGGCATTTTCCGCCTCTTCAGAAAGATGATCTGCATTTGTTTCAAGAGTGTCAATGACGGACTCCAGTGTTTTGCATTTTTTTCTTAACGTATCTAATTCATCTTCCATGTCTTTTCTTTTTCTTTTCTTCACTCAATTTTTTTTCTTTGATTTTCTTCAAGGTAATTCCTGTATCTCATTCTGGCAGCTGAGGCTGACTTCAACATATCCTTTGTGATCGGTACCTGAAGTGGCCCCCCATAATCCTGAATAGCATCATACACTATGCGCTGTGCCACTACTGTGTCCTGATGTTGGTTATCCTGCAGTACCTCTTTGTTAACAGAGAAACCTCTTTCAACGCATTTTTTCCCATGTTTCCCAACGAACGTGTTTTTTTACACACACGGCAGTAGAAAGCGTATTTATCTCCATTTACCGGCGTGACCCACGCTTTGAATGGTTCGTCTTCCACCCAACCTTTGTTGAATACGCACTTCCGTGCCGGTGGCATTGTTATTGCGTGTTTACTGTGATACGGGTGAATGATTAACTATAATAGCGCCATTTATCAAACACGAGGTGAAATAGGACGATTGCGCATCATCTTCTGCGCATATTGAGATATTGAGAAATTCCGCTCTGTGATAGCCGCTCCTATTTTAAAGATTTGGCCAACTACGTAATTAATGGCTTTTAATACGAAATTGTGGATTTTAATGACTTTTAATGACCTTAAAAAGAGAAAATTGGAATTAATGACTTTTAATGACGCGCGGGAACCTTGTTCAATAGCAGAAGCCTATATGCCAACTTCCACAGTATTAAAGAATATTTGAAACAGTTTAAGAACCCATTCAACATCATAGCAATTTCAGAGACATGGATCAGCACTGACAGAGGTGTGGACTTTGAGATGGAGGGTTATGATCTAAATCATATAAGCAGAGTGAAAAAGAGAGGAGGAGGTGTGGCAATATATGTGGACAAAGGACTGAAGTATAAGGTGGTGGAGAGTATGACAGCAGCTGTTGATAATCTGGTGGAATGTATCACAGTGGAAATTTGTATGGAAAAAGTAAAAAATATAATTGTGAGCTGTTTGTACGGAACTCCAGCATCAAGTATTGATGTATTTGAAAACTGGATGGAAAACATGTTTTCTAACTCAGTGCAGAAGACTGTGTTTATCTGTGGGGATTATAATACTGATCTGTTAAATCCAAAAAAGCATAAAATGACAGATGATTTCATAAATACAAATGTACAGTATGGGTTTATACCCAAAAAAAAAATCACCAAACCTAGTAGAATTACTTCTCATTGTGTCACATTAATAGATAATATATTTACAAACAGTATGGAAAATAATACAGAAAGTGGGCTTTTATATAATGACATCAGTGACCGTTTGCCTGTATTTATTGTCTATCACTGTAATTACTGGAAACCTAAGGATATGAATCAGCTGAAATACAAACGGATAAGAACCGAAGAAAATATAAGGACACTTAAGAGTGAATTACTTAAACAGAACTGGAGAGTAGTATATGAGGAAGAAGATATTGACAAAGCATACAGTGGATTCCTAAATATCTTTAAAACACTATATGATAAAACCTGTCCTGTAAGGAAATACAATGATGGACAAAAACAAGCAACTGGTCCATGGATCACCAAAGGATTAAAAAATGCCTGTAAAAAAAAAAAAAAAGAACACGCTGTATAGACAATTCATAAAAAAAAAAAAAAAAAGAACTTTGGAGGCAGAAATTAAATATAAAAAATACAAGAATAAATTAACCAGCATTATGAGGACATGTCTCATCTCATCTCATTATCTGTAGCCACTTTATCCTGTTCTACAGGGTCGCAGGCAAGCTGGAGCCTATCCCAGCTGACTACGGGCGAAAGGCGGGGTACACCCTGGACAAGTCGCCAGGTCATCACAGGGCTGACACATAGACACAGACAACCATTCACACTCACATTCACACCTACGGTCAATTTAGAGTCACCAGTTAGCCTAACCTGCATGTCTTTGGACTGTGGGGGAAACCGGAGCACCCGGAGGAAACCCACACGGACACGGGGAGAACATGCAAACTCCGCACAGAAAGGCCCTCGCCGGCCACAGGGCTCGAACCCGGACCTTCTTGCCGTGAGGCGACAGCGCTAACCACTACACCACCGTGCCGCCCATGAGGACATGTAAGAAGGAATATTATAATAAATTATTCGATAGTAATAAAAATAACATGAAGGGGCTATGGAATGTACTGAATAGTATTATTAGGAATAGAGCTAAAAACAAAAACACAAGCTACCCTGATCATTATATTGAGAATGACAGATCAATAAATAATATGGAAGAAGTGATAAATGGTTTTAATAGATTCTTTGTAAATGTGGGATCAGATTTGGCAGAAAAGATTCAGGATACAGACACACCTGGAGGGGCGGAGGCTGCTCGATGGGAGAGAAATCCTAAATCTATATTCCTTGGTGCAGTTGGCATAAAAGAGGTCATAGATATTGTAAGGAGAAGTGAAAGTAAAACCTCCACTGACTGGAATGATATTGATACGAGTTTAATAAAAAAAAGTTATTGAAGAAATTGCAGAACCATTTACTCACATATGTAATATGTCTTTTCAATCTGGTAAATTTCCAAACAACATGAAAATAGCTCAAGTTATACCTTTATATAAATGTGGAGATAGACACCATTACACAAATTACAGGCCAGTTTCTTTACTCTCTCAGTTCTCCAAGATCCTCGAAAAACTGTTCACAGCAAAACTAGACAACTTCATTGAAAAATATAAACTTTTAGCTGACAGTCAATACGGATTCCGGAAAGACAGATCAACAACCCTGGCATTAATGGAACTTATCGAGAAAATCACAAATGGTATAGACAATAAAAAACATGTTATGGGAATTTTCATAGATCTAAAGAAAGCATTTGACACAATAAATCACGACATTCTATTCAAAAAATTAGAGAGGTATGGTATCAGAGGGGTTGGTTTGGACTGGGTGAGGAGCTACTTAAGTAACAGGCAACAATTTGTAAAAATTGGAGATCACACATCTGAGTATTTGCCCATAACATGTGGAGTACCGCAAGGGTCTGTCTTAGGTCCTAAGCTTTTTATATTGTACATTAATGATTTATGTAATGTATCATGTATAATGAAATGCATTTTATTTGCTGATGATACAAACATCTTTTGCGCCGGGGACAATGCACAGCAGCTTATGGAAACAATCACAACCTAAATGAATAAATTAAAAAGGTGGTTTAATGTAAACAAATTGTCATTGAATTTGAGTAAAACAAAGATTGTGTTATTCGGAAAATATAAGTCGAACCCTCAAGTTGAATTGAAAATTGACAACATAACCATAGAAAGAGTTTATGAAATAAAATTTCTGGGTGTGATTGTTGATCATAAAGTCTGCTGGAAACCGCATATTAATCATGTTAAAGCAAAAATAGCAAAGATTACTGCAATTTTGGGGAAATCAAGACACATTCTGGACTATAAATCACTACATACTCTGTATAATGCACTCATACTTCCATATCTGAGCTACTGCGTGGAGATATGGGGTAATACCTACAAATCTAACCTGCAGCCGTTATGCACATTACAAAAAAGAGCAATAAGAATTGTCAATAATACGGGATATCTTGAGCATACAAACGCATTATTCGTAAAAGCACACACTCTGAAATTCACAGATCTGGTTAAACACAAGACTGCACAAATTATGTATAAAGCAAGACATAACCTTCTTCCGGGTGAGGTACAAAATATGTTTATGGAAAGGCAGGGTGGGTATAACCTGAGAGGGGAAATGAATTTTAAGAGAGTAAATGTTAGAACAACTATGAAAAGTATGTGCAGAACAGTCTGTGGGGTGAAATTGTGGAATGGTCTGGAAAATGAACTCAAAAATAGCACCAACATAAAACTGTTTAAAAAATTATATAAAAACATGTTAATAAAAATATATGAGAATGAGGACAGGCAGACTATATAGGTGATGATGAAATTGAGAGTAAGTCTGTGACTGGTCTTCTTGTATTTAGTGTATAGCTATAGGTATGTGTATATGTATGTACTGTATATATGTATTGTATGTGTGTCTATATGCATAACATAAGTATCTGTATATATGATTTGATCGATATTATACCATGTCGGTATGTTTTGGTATGTTGGTATGTTTTCTTTTTTGTTTATTGCTTTTGTTTTCTTTTGTGTATATATAGTTTATTATGGTGGAAAGTGACATTTGATTAGCGGTGGTATAGAGGGTTAGGATTGGATAAGTTATTACTTCTTCCTAATCCTTTCTGAACATTGTTATGTTATTGCCTTGTGGCTACGCTATTCTGTTTGTTTATGATGTTTTGATTATTGGATTTTTTATTTAAATTTTTATTTTTATATCTTTCTTCTTTATTGTTCAGAATAAAGTAATCAATCAATCAATCAATCAATCAATAAGTCTGTGCGTATTTTTATTTTAACCGCCGAAATGTACAAAAAGAAATGTAAAAAAAAAAAAGTCACATTTTTCTTGTAACAGCACTGTATCCCTGGTACTAGGTCATATTTCTTTAGGCCATTATTAAAAAATGTTCTGTTTCCAGTCCACCGGCCGGGTGAGTGCCGTTTGTGCGGTTGAACTTTTTTTTTTAACGCCGGTTTTTCGACATTTTTTTCGGGTTCGTAAATCTAAAATCGAACTCGACATTTACGCATTCCCAGGCCTTTCCACTAAGGCTCATACTAGCCAGCCATGACAAATAAGTAGCCAGCCGGGGGGAGTAAACACAAAATAAACTCCTGTGCACGCAGTTCCCAGGATTAAATGTATTTTCCACAGACCATTTATTTATTCACTTTACTCAAATACAAAGTAAAATGGCAGTAAATCTTCTTTCTTTTCTTGCGTATTGCATCATGAGGCGTTCCTGGCTTGTAAATCTCTTATTTTCGGTGCATGACACATTCACGCAGCTGAGCATGCTATGAATTAACAACGACAACGGTCTGCAGTGGCGGCTACACAATTACACACTCAGCGAACATTTCTCCATTTGTGTATGAAAATACACTCCAACCACTCAGTTTGGTTTCATTTACAACCAACGGTATCTTTTGATGCCAGCACGTAATTGAACGAGAGAAGACTGGTTTACCGGAGACAAAAGTGTTATCTCTGCTTCTGTTCCCTCCGACACACTACTGCCTCCGCTGAGTGCGCGCGCACTCTGAACTGAATCAGCTCTGCGCATGCGCCGTGCGGCACAAAAAAATGGCAGCCACCATGAAGGAAGGAGATCCGGAGTTTTCAAACATTTGCTTAAAGGTGGAGTACGAGATTTTGGAATAACGGTTCCCGCAAGCCATATTTTGAAAAGAAACACGCCCGCACTCGCCATGCTCCCACCCCCCGCGTCTCCACCGCGTCTCCACCCCCCCTCCATACCCATTGCCTCAGAAGGCTAATGGAGGATTAGAAAACCCTTGTACAATCATGTTAGCACAGCTGAAAACAGTTGAGCTCTTTAGAGAAGCTATAAAACTGACCTTCCTTTGAGCAGATTGAGTTTCTGGAGCATCACATTTGTGGGGTCGATTAAATGCTCAAAATGGCCAGAAAAATATGTCTTGACTATATTTTCTATTCATTTTACAACTTCTCATCTCATCTCATTATCTCTAGCCGCTTTATCCTGTTCTACAGGGTCGCAGGCAAGCTGGAGCCTATCCCAGCTGACTACGGGCGAAAGGCGGGGTACACCCTGGACAAGTCGCCAGGTCATCACAGGGCTGACACATAGACACAGACAACCATTCACACTCACATTCACACCTACGCTCAATTTAGAGTCACCAGTTAACCTAACCTGCATGTCTTTGGACTGTGGGGGAAACCGGAGCACCCGGAGGAAACCCACGCGGACACGGGGAGAACATGCAAACTCCGCACAGAAAGGCCCTCGCCGGCTACGCCGGACCTTCTTGCTGTGAGGCGACAGCGCTAACCACTATACCACCGTGCCGCCCCATTTTACAACTCATGGTGGTAAATAAAAGTGTGACTTTTCATGGAAAACACAAAATTGTCTGGGTGACCCCAAACTTTTGAACGGTAGTGTACGCATGGAAAGTGTGTCCCTTGAATTTAAATTATTTTACCATCTTAATCCGACATTGAAATTTTGCCATGCAAAAAAAAAATTGGACAAGGACACTTATTTTTATTTCGACCGACATCATCAAAAATATGTTGAAAAAATCCGTGAACCTAAAGATAAAAAATGGGTGGCCTTATTCCACTCAAATCTCGTCATGCATGGCTAATAGCAAAGTTGGTGCTATGCGCCTCATCAGCTATCAGCTCATGTATGACTCGATTTCATGGAATGACTGTTAAATAACCTGTTCCCAAGTGGTGCAACAGAAAAGCAAAGTGTTCACCGTATCGCAAATTCGCATCCCAGCACAGCCAGCTGGGAGTCCAAGAGAGTCTTTGCTCTCAGGGTAGAAGTGGTGGAGTACTCTCTCACCTGTCAATCACAGCGACATTAGCCAATAATGCCCATCTGTGGGCTCCTGCGTGTGGAACAGAGTGTACCGCTGTCCTGTGACGCAGCATGAACAGCAGTTCGAAAAGATGCAGTTGACTGGTTTCAGGTGTCTCACAGGAAGAACACGTGTTTGTCCCAGGCTACTGATTTGTCCTCCCATGATTAAGAGATACCAGTTGTCATCATTCAGCCATGATCGCTGCTTATCTGTGCCTTTGCAGGCAAAGAATTTGATGTAACTGAACACATTTTACTCAAACAACCCTGGTGTATAGAGTACACAGAATATCTAAACTGCGTAAGCGGAGTTCTTGTGCATCCCATTAGTGCAAATGGGCCTTTAATGCGAGCCAATCTGCGAGAGCACTAAAACAACATCAACACATCACCCCTATCTGTGCACACACTCTAGTATGCACTTCCACTTAACCTTCTGCTTCCTCATTACTGTTTGCTCAGCAATGCAGAAGCCACAGTGTTCAAAAAGCAACTGCGGCACCCCTGAGGAGATGCGTTCAACTCATCAGCCGCACTAAAGTCAGGAGTTGCACCCAAGTCATGGAATGGAACAAAATTACACTTACTTAAAATAAATAAATAAATAAATAATCTCAGCCTGGCCATGAGTAAAACTGTCGGATCTCCAAGCTGGTGTTAATAAGTAATGCTTAAACAGTGAACATCACGGGCCCGTGGTGCTGAGGGGTACTTCATGATCCATAGACCGTTTTTCAGGTCAGGTGATGCAATGATATCTCTTCCCTCTTCCCATTTCAATCTTTCAATTCCTCGCTCCCTCTCTTTGATTGACAACGGAGCAGTGGGTGGAGACTGTGCTCACTGAGGCGAGGAGAGGCTTCGGTGTTATAATAAAAAAGTTAAATTGGATTTGTTCATATGGGGGGGGAAAGCGAGTTGTCTGGATTAGCATATCAATGCCTTTATACAAATCGCATTTTCAAGAGCATTGAGCACTAAGCAGCACGAAATTAATTCTGCATGATAGGCTCTAGGCCCTGCTTGGGTCGGATCCCCCCCAGCGAACGATCTATCATCCATCTTTCCTCGCTCAGCTGTGCATATCTGACCGGAGAAGGGGGAAGAGGGGAGAAGAAAAAAAAAAAAAAAAACTTCTGAACACGTCTTTGAACTCCAAAAGAATCTATCTGAAATGATAAAAACACGAAAGAATCAGAGAAATAAATGTGAAGTTCAATAATCTTTCTTGGTTGGCCATACATATAAAGAGATTAATGGAAACCGTGAAATCATTACTGCTGTACTACTTCAAAAGTGATATTGCAGCTTGTTCCAGTCCCAGCTCTCCATTGTATCTCCAGCTTAACGGGAACGAATAGACCTTTTTTTCTCCATTCTTTTTATTTATTTTTACCCTGCTGCTGGAACCAAAATGATTTCATTTAGTTAAGAGCACAATGGTTTGAACAGCTTTAACCTGTCTGCAAAGGTCCATCCTTTACAAAATACCATTTTGGGACAGAAGTCTTATTATTCATATATGAGAAATATTACTCTTTCAGCTTCATTTCAAAACCAAGAACTATTGTACGATAGCCATGAAAAACCGCAATAAACTGAAACTTTATGGACTGCTTTGAAATACAGTACCATTCAAAAGTTTGGACACAACTATTAATTCAGCTGTTTTTTCTTTATGTTGATTCATTCAAAAACCCTTCATGTGTTATTTTCATACTGACCTTCAAAGTACATTTCAAATCTCAAATACCAGGAGATTTTTTTCTATATTTCTTTTTATCTTTTGCCGAGTTACCTATTTATACAAGACGAGATCACTCTCATTTACCTTCCACATAAAAATAAATATTTTTTAAAAAAAAAATTCACCATCAAATCTAAAGTACTACAGTAGCAGGTAAAAGTCTGGACACCCCTTCGATATCAATGGATTTTCTTAATTTTTAATCAATTAAAAGACACTTCATGTCAAAGTAATGATGGATGTTGTTTCTCTTTACTTAGTTGAGCAGTTCTACAGTGGTGCTTGAAAGTTTGTGAACCCTTTAGAATTTTCTATATTTCGGCATAAATATGACCTAAAACATCATCAGATTTTCACACAAGTCCTAAAAGTAGATAAAGAGAACCCAGTTAAACAAATGAGACAAAAATATTATACTTGGTCATTTATTTATTGAGGAAAATTATCCAATATTACATATCTGTGAGTGGCAAAAGTATGTGAACCTCTAGGATTAGCAGTTAATTTAAAGGTGAAATTAGAGTCAGGTGTTTTCAATCAATGGGATGACAATCAGGTGTGAGTGGGCACCCTGTTTTATTTAAAGAACAGGGATCTATCAAAGTCTGATCTTCACAACACGTTTGTGGAAGTGTATCATGGCACGAACAAAGGAGATTTCTGAGGACCTCAGAAAAAGTGTTGTTGATGCTCATCAGGCTGGAAAAGGTTACAAAACCATCTCTAAAGAGTTTGGACTCCACCAATCCACAGTCAGACAGATTGTGTACAAAAGGAGGAAATTCAAGACCATTGTTACCCTCCCTAGGAGTGGTCGACCAACAAAGATCACTCCAAGAGCAAGGCGTGTAATAGTCAGCGAGGTCACAAAGGACCCCAGGGGAACTTCTAAGCAACTGAAGGCCTCTCTCACACTGGCTAATGTTAATGTTCATGAGTCCACCATCAGTAGAACACTGAACAACAGGTGTGCGCATGGCAGGGTTGGAAGGAGAAAGTCACTGCTCTCCAAAAAGAGCATTGCTGCTCATCTGCAGTTTGCTAAAGATCATGGAGACAAGCCAGAAGGCTACTGGAAAAAAAGTTTTGTGGACGGATGAGACCAAAATACAACTTTTTGGTTTAAATGAGAACCGTTATGTTTGGAGAAAGGAAAACACTGCATTCCAGCATAAGGACTTTATCCCATCTGTGAAACATGGTGGTGGTAGTATCATGGTTTGGGCCTGTTTTGCTGCGTCTGGGCCAGGACGGCCCTCATTGATGGAACAATGAATTCTGAATTATACCAGCGAATTCTAAAGGAAAATGTCAGGACATCTGTCCATGAACTGAATCTCAAGAGAAGGTGGGTCATGCAGCAAGACAACGACCCTAAGCACACAAGTCATTCTACCAAAGAATGGCTAAAGAAGAATGAAAATGTTTTGGAATGGCCAAGTCAAAGTCCTGACCTTAATCCAATTGAAATGTTGTGGAAGGACCTGAAGCGAGCAGTTCATGTGAGGAAACCCACCAACATCCCAGAGTTGAAACTGTTCTGTACGGAGGAATGGGCTAAAATTCCTCCAAGCCGGTGTGCAGGACTGATCAACAGTTACCGGAAACGTTTAGTTGCAGTTATTGCTGCACAAGGGGGTCACACCAGATACTGAAAGCAAAGGTTCACATACTTTTGCCACTCACAGATATGTAATATTGGATCATTTTCCTCAATAAATAAATGACCAAGTATAATATTTTTGTCTCATTTGTTTAACTGGGTTCTCCTTATCTACTTTTAGGACTTGTGTGAAAATCTGATGTTGTTTTAGGTCATATTTATACAGAAATATAGAAAATTCTAAAGGGTTCACAAACTTTCAAGCACCACTGTAGGGCTATTTACTGTATATTTATTATTTACTGTTTGATCTCAAACACTAACAAGGTTTTCCAGAAAATCTTAAGTATCCGGAGGGTTTGGAATTTGTGACGTGCCAATACTGGGGGGGGTCAGGTCTGGGGTCATGCTACATATGCTACGGTGTGGTCACGTGGTGGTCTGGCTCAGCCAATCAGAGCGCAAGAATCAATCAGCAAATATGGCGTCGCTTCTCGTCATGCTAGACCTGAATCGAAGATAATTTTGTGATGGAATACCTGGATTTGCAGCAAATTATGGGCAGCGGAGACAATATAAAAAAAAATCACTTGAACATTGAAAGGCAAGGGGTTTTTTTTCCAACTCCAAATAAAAAAAAAAAAGTTGACTGTACATTGAAATTAAAACTGAAAACTATGATTTATAAATAATCTTTGACCTGTATTGCACTCAAAACAATATCAGAACAGCACATTATTTGACGTTTTACCTCAAATTTTATTTATTTACCCCCCCCCAAAAAAAAAAATTTGATTCTTACAACAAATTAAAAAAAAAAAAAAAGTTAGGACAGTAAAGCATTTACCACTTTGTAATGTTGCCATTCCTTCTCACAAAGCTTAAAAAAAATGTTTAGAACCTGAAGACACCAAGTAATGAAGCATTTCAGGTGTTCGTTTGTTCTGTTCTTCCTACAAATAGGTCTTAAGGTGTGCCAACTGCAACCTTAGCTTTCTCTGTGTGTATAAATAATCTCATGTCAATAACTGATAAAGTATGTAATGTGGTCAGAATTTCAACCCATGTTACAAATTCTTGCTACATGATTCTCCAGAGGATTCATCTGGTAAAACAATAAATAAATAAAACAAAAGTAGGTAGCGAGGGTGGACAAGTTATTAGCTAGTCCACTAAAGACGTGCATGCCCCAGTGTACTGCCCAGGCTCATACTCTGGTTTCCTCAATCTAATAAAAAAAACTATAGAGAGACGCAAACCATTATATACAGTGGGGCAAAAAAGTATTTAGTCAGCCACCAATTGTGCAAGTTCTCCCACTTAAAAAGATGAGAGAGGCCTGTAATTTTCATCATAGGTACACTTCAACTATGAGAGACAGAATGGGGGGAAAGAATCCAGGAAATCACATTGTAGGATTTTTAATGAATTAATTGGTAAATTCCTCGGTAAAATAAGTATTTGGTCACCTACAAACAAGCAAGATTTCTGGCTCTCACAGACCTGTAACAACTTCTTTAAGAGGCTCCTCTGTCCTCCACTCGTTACCTGTATTAATGGCACCTGTTTGAACTCGTTATCAGTATAAAAGACACCTGTCCACAACCTCAAACAGTCACACTCCAAACTCCACTATGGCCAAGACCAAAGAGCTGTCAAAGGACACCAGAAACAAAATTGTAGACCTGCACCAGGCTGGGAAGACTGAATCTGCAATAGGTAAGCAGCTTGGTGTGAAGAAATCAACTGTGGGAGCAATTATTAGAAAATGGAAGACATACAAGACCACTGATAATCTCCCTCGATCTGGGGCTCCACGCAAGATCTCACCCCGTGGGGTCAAAATGATCACAAGAACGGTGAGCAAAAATCCCAGAACCACACGGGGGGACCGAGTGAATGACCTGCAGAGAGCTGGGACCAAAGTAACAAAGGCTACCATCAGTAACACACTACGCCGCCAGGGACTCAAATCCTGCAGTGCCAGACGTGTCCCCCTGCTTAAGCCAGTACATGTCCAGGCCCGTCTGAAGTTTGCTAGAGAGCATTTGGATGATCCAGAAGAGGATTGGGAGAATGTCATATGGTCAGATGAAACCAAAATAGAACTTTTTGATAAAAACTCAACTTGTCGTGTTTGGAGGAGAAAGAATGCTGAGTTGCATCCAAAGAACACCATACCTACTGTGAAGCATGGGGGTGGAAACATCATGCTTTGAGGCTGTTTTTCTGCAAAGGGACCAGGACGACTGATCCGTGTAAAGGAAAGAATGAATGGGGCCATGTATCATGAGATTTTGAGTGAAAACCTCCTTCCATCAGCAAGGGCATTGAAGATGAAACGTGGCTGGGTCTTTCAGCATGACAATGATCCCAAACACACCGCCCGGGCAACGAAGGAGTGGCTTCGTAAGAAGCATTTCAAGGTCCTGGAGTGGCCTAGCCAGTCTCCAGATCTCAACCCCATAGAAAATCTTTGGAGGGAGTTGAAAGTCCGTGTTGCCCAGCGACAGCCCCAAAACATCACTGCTCTAGAGGAGATCTGCATGGAGGAATGGGCCAAAATACCAGCAACAGTGTGTGAAAACCTTGTGAAGACTTAGAGAAAACGTTTGACCTCTGTCATTGCCAACAAATGGTATATAACAAAGTATTGAGATGAACTTTTGTTATTGACCAAATACTTATTTTCCACCCTAATTTGCAAATAAATTCTTTAAAAATCAGACAATGTGATTTTCTGAATTTTTTTTTCTTATTTTGTCTCTCATAGTTGAGGTATACCTATGATGAAAATTACAGGCCTCTCTCATCTTTTTAAGTGGGAGAACTGGCACAATTGGTGACTGACTAAATACTTTTTTGCCCCACTATGTGTGTGTATATATAAAAAAAAAAAATATACACACACACACACACACACACACACACACATATATATACATACAACCCGCCTTTCGCCCGTAGTCAGCTGGGATAGGCTCCAGCTTGCCTGCGACCCTGTAGAAGGATAAAGCGGCTAGAGATAATGAGATGAGATGAGATATATACATACACACACGTGTGTATGTATATATCTCGTGTCTGTATATTTTTTATATATATACACACACACATCTGTAATCGAAATCTATCATCACAACTAGAGATTAATGAAATACAACAACGATGCTACGGCAAGGGGGAGCCAGGAAGACAGGTCAGCAGGGAGATGTCATCATCCCCACAACCAGAGATTGGGTACCAAGCCCCAACAGCTAACAGCCTCAACACAAGAGCTGCTGACCTGAGAAGGAAGATCGTGACCCAACTGGAAACCTGGAGCCCCCGACAAATACCGAAGCTGAGTTGCCAAGTACCTTCAGAAGATCTACTAGTAGATGTGAATGCTGCTGTTAAGACAATCTCCACAAGAACCATCACTGAGACCAACAAGCTGATACACAGTACAGCAACAGTAATCATGGAGATGCTTGGACACAAGGTGGGCTCGGGACATAACAAACAGTATCCACCATGGAAGAGACGATTAGAGGCCAAGATAAAGGCAGCACGGAGAGAAGTTAGCCAGCTAGCTGAACTACAGAAAGGGAACATGGTGAATAAAGGGGCACCCAGGAAGTACAACTCACTCTCCATACCAGAGGCACTCGAAACTGCCAAACAGCGACTAACAGCTCTGGCCACCCGGTTGAAGAGATACACCAAGGAGGGAGAGGCCAGGAGAATAAACAAGCTGTTCTCCACTGAACCAGCCAAGGTGTACTCTCAGTGGCAGGGGAACAACAACCGGTCAGACCCACCAAGAGCTGAGGTGGAAAAATACTGGAAAGACATATGGGAAAGAAAGGCATCACACAACACCGATGCCCAATGGTTAGTGGACCTAAGAGCTGACCACAGCAACCTCCCAGAACAAGAACCAGTAACCATCTCAATGGCAGATGTCCAAGAAGGAGTGTCAAAGATGAAGAGCTGGACAGCACCAGGCCCCGATATGATCCATACGTACTGGCTGAAGAAGCTAACCGCACTCCATGAACGCCTAGCAGCACAGATGAACCAGCTGCTGAGGGATGGGACCCACCCAGAATGGCTAACCCAAGGCAGGACAGTCCTAATCATGAAGGACCCCCAGAAGGGACCCATCCCATCCAACTACCGGCCAATTACCCGTCTCTGCACAACATGGAAGGCCCTGTCAGGCATCATTGCGGCAAAAATGAGTAAGCATGTGGCTCAATACATGAGCGAGGCACAGAAAGGAATTGGCAGTAACACCAGAGGAGCCAAGCACCAGCCACTGGTCGATAGAACAGTTGCCCGAGACTGTAAGAAGAGACAGACCAACCTGTGCACTGCCTGGATTGACTACAAGAAAGCCTACGACTCAATGCCACACACATGGATACTGGAATGTCTGGAACTGTATAAGATCAACAGGAACCTAAGGACCTTCATCCAGAACTCAATGGAAATGTGGAAGACAACCCTAGAGGCCAACTCAAAACCCATTGCCCAAGTCAACATCAAGTGCGGCATATACCAAGGAGATGCGCCATCACCACTGCTGTTCTGCATAGGCCTGAACCCCCTCAGTCGGATCATCACGAAGAGCGGCTACGGGTACCGATTCCGTAGTGGGGCAACAATCAGCCATCTGCTCTACATGGATGACATCAAGCTGTATGCCAGGAACGAGCGAGAAATAGACTCGCTGATCCACACCACCCGGATCTACAGCGATGACATAGGGATGTCATTCGGATTGGACAAGTGTGGCCGGATGGTCTCAAAGAGAGGCAAGATGATCCGGACTGAGGGGATTGACCTACCAGAGGGCAACACAGGTGATATCCAAGACAGCTACAAGTACCTTGGCATCCCACAGGCTAATGGAAACCATGAAGAGGCCACAAGGAAGTCAACCACAGCCAAATACCTCCAGAGAGTAAGGTAGGTCCTGAAAAGTCAGCTGAATGGTAAGAACAAGGTCTGAGCCATCAACATGTACGCACTACCAGTCATCAGATACCCCGCTGGTATCATAAACTGGCCAAAGGAGGAGATAGAAGCCACAGATATGAAGACTAGAAAGCTCCTCACCATGCATGGAGGGTTCCACCCCAAGTCCAGCACCCTGAGACTATACACTAAGCGGAAAGAAGGAGGCCGAGGGCTAGTGAGCATCAAGACCACAGTCCAGGATGAAGCATCGAAAATCCGAGAATACATCAGAAAGATGGCCCCAAAGGATGAACTGCTAAGTGAATGTCTCAGGCAGCAGAACCCTGATGAGAGTGCAGAGGAGGAGGAGGAGGAACAGACAACCTGGAGGGACAAACCCCTACATGGCATGTACCACCATCAGATAGAGGAAGTGGCTGATATCAAGAAATCCTACCAGTGGCTGGATAATGCAGGACTGACAGACAGCACAGAGGCACTAATCATGGCAGCACAAGAACAGGCCATAAGCACAAGAGCCATAGAGGCCAGGAAAGAGGGAGGCCGAGGGCTAGTGAGCATCAAGACCACAGTCCAGGATGAAGCATCGAAAATCCGAGAATACATCAGAAAGATGGCCCCAAAGGATGAACTGCTAAGTGAATGTCTCAGGCAGCAGAACCCTGATGAGAGTGCAGAGGAGGAGGAGGAGGAACAGACAACCTGGAGGGACAAACCCCTACATGGCATGTACCACCATCAGATAGAGGAAGTGGCTGATATCAAGAAATCCTACCAGTGGCTGGATAATGCAGGACTGACAGAGCACAGAGGCACTAATCATGGCAGCACAAGAACAAGCCATAAGCACAAGAGCCATAGAGGCCAGGATCTACCAGAGTAGATCAGACCCAAGATGCAGACTGTGCAAAGAAGCCCCTGAAACAGTCCAGCACATAGTAGCAGGGTGTAAGATGCTAGCTGGATCAGCGTACATGGAGAGGCACAACCAAGTGGCTGGGATAGTATACAGGAACATCTGCAACCAGTATGGAATAGAAGTACCCAAGTCCCAATGGGCCATACCACAGAAGGTGGCTGAGAACAACAGGGCCAAGGTTCTGTGGGACTTCAGCTTCCAGACTGACAAACAGATCCTGGCTAACCAACCGGACATAGTGGTGGTGGACAAAGAGCAGAAGAGGGTGGTGGTGATAGATGTGGCGATCCCAGCTGACGCCAACATCAGGAAGAAGGAACATGAGAAACTTGAGAAGTATCAAGGGTTGAAAGAGCAGCTGGAACGGATGTGGAAGGTCAAGGGTTGCGTGGTCCCCATGGTAGTGGGGGCACTTGGGGCAGTAACCCCCAAACTGGGAGAGTGGCTCCAGCAAATCCCAGGAACAACATCTGAAGCCTCAGTCCAGAAGAGCGCAGTCCTAGGAACATCGACGATACTACGCAGAACCCTCAAACTCCCTGGCCTCTGGTAGAGGACCCGAGCTTGAGGATGACATGGATACCACCCCCCCGCCGGGGGTGAGAAGGAGATTTTTTTTTTTTGGAGTCTGGCTCGCACCTCGGACTTTTTTCATGACATGTTTACCTGTAAGATGATTAGTGTTATAGGTCAGGTTTGCACATTTCTTGATTTGGTCTTGTGTTTCCACACACCTACATGTTTCTGATTCTGAAAAGGTCATGTGCCATCTGTACATGGTAATTAATCTGACTAAAAGGTGATGTGTTGTGCAGGCAGTGGGACTCGATGAGCAGCGAGCACTAAAGATTCAAGGTGCCTCACACCTCCGTCTAGTGCATTTTTTTTAATATACATACTAAATATAAACTTCTGACGAAGTCCATAAGGAGGAGGAGTAGAAAATAGACTTTGAACCCCAAAATGAATAGAGTAATAAGCTTGTGCAAAAATATGCCAAAAGAGCAGTCCCTTTCTCCCAAATAAAAACAGGAGACAAAGGAATCGTTAATGATTTGCACAAGTTTTTTTTAAACTTTCTCATCCTCTGCTAACTTTCTGGGTGGCACGGTGGTGTAGTGGTTAGCGCGGTCGCCTCGCAGCAAGAAGGTTCTGGGTTTGAACCCAGCGGGCGGTGAGGGCCTTTCTGTGTGGAGTTTGCATGTTCTCCCCGTGTCTGCGTCTGGGTGCTCCGGTTTCCCCCACAGTTCAAAGACATGCGGTTAGGTTAATATGGGATGGCCTTGGGCTGAGGTGCCCTTGAGCGAGGCAACTGCTCCCCGGGCGCTGTGAGCATGGCTGCCCACTGCTCTGGGTGTGCATGTGTGCTCATTGCTCACGTGTGTGTTCACTGCTTCAGATGGGTTAAATGCAGAGAGGAAATTTCACAAGCGTGTGATGAATAAAGTTGTGCTTTCTTTTTCTTCTTTCTTTCTCTGTGGTATTAACCAACACCCCCTGGAAGCCTCACCCCACCCCTACCCCCAAGTGTGGACACCCTCATTTTTTTTTTTTTGTCAAGGTAAATGAAGAATTATATTTTTATTTCATATTAAACAAACAACATATGTTCCACTTAGCTAACATTATACAAGTGCAATCTGTGGCCAAAAGCACGTGAAAGGGGTTTAATGCTTTTGCAGCTGAATGGACCAATCCCTACAGCCACACTCGAAAATCTAGTGGAAAGCGTTCCCAGAAGAGTGCAGGTTATTATACCAGTAAAGGGAGACTAAATCTGGAATGGGATGTTCTGAAATCACATATGGGTGTTATTTAATTCCTGGGCTCCCATCTGTAACAGGGAGTGATGTTGCATCCCATTAATCCACTTTACAATCAATTATTAGATTCTAATAGAATAGATGAGCCAAAACAATTGGGGATCTTTTTTTAATGGGCCCCGACTCGTTACAAGTATGAATAGGTGGGCCTTAAAGTAGGAAAGACCGAGAACCCCTGCTCTAGACCATGACCCTCACCAATCTGTAATTTTATATTTGTGTAAAACATACTGTATGCCAAAAGGCCAAGGTCAAATCTGTACTCCTAACCCCAAGCCATTTTGTCCATGTGGACATGTTCCAGGTTATCTACACCTAGCTTAGAAAGGTGCACGTTTTCCTGGGTGTGTAGGAACGCTCTAAAGCTCAGCAATGGTGTGCACCTCAACATCACATCTATGATTCCATATGGATCTAAGTGCATATATCATATCATATATACAGACACGCACACACATCTCCACCTACCTTCCTCCAGTCTTTGAAGAAGTTGTCACGAAACACATCTTTAGTGGTGTACTCATGATCCAGCATCTGAGCAAAGAACAAAGCCACTTCCTCAGCAGCCAAGCTCAGCTTTACAGGCTTGCCTACAGCACAAATACACACCGAAGACGTCAAGATTAACAAGATACAACAACAAATACGATGAGGTGAAAAATCATTGCTGACTCTTTACTAAGTGCAAGTGATTAGATGCTAAAGTGAGCCTTCATTTGATATCAAGAACCTATTTAAAAAGAGTGGAAACGATCAACTAAATGGTTCTTATTTACAGTGCTGAGCGTAAATGAGTGCACCCCCTTTGAAAAGTAACATTTTAAACAATATCTCAGTGAACACAATTTCCAAAATGTTGACAAGACAAAGTTTAATATAACATCTGTTTAACTTATAACGTGAAAGTAAGGTTAATAATATAAACTTAGATTACACATTTTTCAGTTTTACTCAAATTAGGGTGGTGCAAAAATGAGTACACCCCACAACAAAAACTACTACATCTAGTACTTTGTATGGCCGCCATGATTTTAATGACAGCACCAAGTCTTCTAGGCATGGAATGAACAAGTTGGCGACATTTTGCAACATCAATCTTTTTCCATTCTTCAACAATGACCTCTTTTAGTGACTGGATGCTGGATGGAGAGTGATGCTCAACTTGTCTCTTCAGAATTCCCCATGGCTGTTCGATTGGGTTCAGATCAGGAGACGTACTTGGCCACTGCATCACTTTCACCCTGTTCTTCTTCAGAAATCCAACAGCGGCCTTAGATGTGTGTTTAGTCATGTTGGAAAAGTGCACGACGACCAAGGGCACGGAGTGATAGTAGCATCTTCTCTTTCAGTATGGAGCAATACGTCTGTGAATTCATGATGCCATCAATGAAATGCAGCTCCCCGACACCAGCAGCACTCATGCAGCCCCACGTAAGGACACTGCCACCACCATGTTTCACTGTAGGCACCAGGCATTTTTCTTTGTATTCCTCACCTTTGCGACGCCATACAGTTTTGAAGCCATCAGTTCCAAAAACATTTATCTTGGTCTCATCACTCCAGAGTATAGAGTCCCAGTAGTCTTCATCTTTGTCAGCATGGGCCCTGGCAAACTCTAGGCGGGCTTTTTTGTGCCTGGGCTTTAGGAGAGGCTTCTTTCGTGGACGGCATCCATGCATGCCATTCCTCTGCAGTGTACGCCGGATTGTGTCACGGGAAATAGTCACCCCAGTTTGGCTTTCTACTTCTTTAGATAACTGCAGTGAACTTGCATGCCGATTTTCTTCAACCCTTCTCATCAGAAGACGCTCCTGTCGAGGTGTTAACTTCCGTGGACGACCTGGACGTCTCTGTGAGATGGTTGCAGTTCCAGCTTTCTTAAATTTTTGTACCACTTTTGCTACAGTATTCTGACTGATAAGTAAAGCTTTGCTGATCTTCTTGTAGCCTTCACCTTTGTGGTGTAAAGAAATTATTTTCTTTGGGGAATTCTGAAGAGACAAGTTGAGCATCATTCTCCATCCAGCATCCAGTCACTAAAAGAGGTCATTGTTGAAGAATGGAAAAAGATTGATGTTGCAAAATGTCGCCAACTTGTTCATTTCATGTAGGGATCGACCGATATGTTTTTTTCAGGGCCAATACTGATACGAATTACTATGGAATTGGGATGCCGATAACCGATATGTGCAACCGATAAATGTAAACATTATAATTCACATGAAATTAAACATAGCACACACTGACACAGACCTTCATGTCCATGAAATGTATGTTTAATTGTAAAATTGAACATGAAATTTTGTGCAGGGAGATGCCAGCAGCATTTGTACAATAAAGTCAAACATTAGTTAGAATAAAATGAGAAATAAAATAATAATGAAATAAATATTCACCAATAAAAAAATAAATCACTCCCTACTATTTTACAGCTCACCATTTTCAGTGGAAAATAAATGAAAATACACTCTGGATTCTTTTACACCAAGAACTAAGTAAGACTTACCAACTTCAAGTAGTTTTTAAATAACAAAATCACGTGTAGGGAGCTGCCTGCAGCATTTTTTAAAAAGTAAAATCAAACATAAAGTAGGCGATCACTCCCCATTCTGTAACAACTTAACAAGTAACCATCTACGGCTCTGCTCCTTTAAGAGTAGATCGCTTTCCGAATCAGAAGCGCTAGCGAGGAGAATCACTTGTGCAAGAATTATAAATACTGGTGGAGTACATTACAGCGCAATGTGAAGTAGCATAAGAACATTTAAGTCAAGAGTTTAATTGATGTATTTCATTCATTAGTGTTTATCCAAGCAAGTGCGCATCCACGACACAATTAATTACTGAGTCCACAACAAGTGTCCTGACGAACTCCCTACAGTATTACACAGCCTACTAGCACCATATCACACCTGGCTTGTTTAAATGTTCAAATAGCGCTTTATAAAGTTACCTAACATATACAAGTGCAATGCGCTTTTTGAGCACGAGTCACGTCATGAAGTTTACTCATCACCATAACAAATAGCCAGTAGGCTTGCGCTAGCCTACAGAACACAAACACTACGTTTTATTTCATCTTCCCTTGACCACCTCTCTGTATGGCTGTCATTCTACTGTTCGAGTAGAACTACTGACACATTCACAACGTTTCCAGACGGGGATTTAAAAATGACTGCAGCCTACGTTATGCTGGGGACTGCTTACTATGGACAACATTACATGTAGTTTCAGCGAGACTAGTTGGTTGTAGGCTAATTCAAGTGCTTCCTTACATAAGCTAAGTTTGCCTGGCTACACAGATGCAAATGGACAATTTTAACGAGTAGCAGATGAAGAATGTAAACATATAATGTTGTTGTGCTTTTGCAACTTGTGTGTTTGTGACTTATTGCGGCAAAAGCAGCGTGTCCTTACCTTGAAGTGGGATCTGCTTCTGCTCGAGTGCCCGTACGGCCGCCTTGAAACAGTTCACAGCGGTTAGCTACACGTGTTGATTGGCTGTATCCTTTGTGCCAAACAAATCAGGTGTTGTGGTGGGCGGGACCGTGTTCTTGAACTCAGAGAGGCAAGTGCAGGAAAGGACGTGCAGTGACAGTCGCGTTAGGAACGAAATGGCTGCAAAAAGGCATGTTATCGGCATATCGGTGGAAATTATGGCCGATACCGATAACCCTAAAAATGCAGAATATCGGCCCGATATATCGGCCAGGCCGATTATCAGTCGACCCCTAATTCCATGCCTAGAAGACTTGGTGCCGTCATTAAAAATCATGGAGGCCATGCAAAGTACTAGATGTAGTAGTTTTTGTTGTGGGGTGTACTCATTTTTGCACCACCCTAATTTGAGTAAAACTGAAAAATGTGTAATCCAAGTTTATATTATTAACCTTACTTTCACGTTATAAGTTAAACAGATGTTATATTAAACTTTGTCTTGCCAACATTTTGGAAATTGTGTTCATTGAGATATTGTTTAAAATGTTACTTTTCAAAGGGGGTGCATTCATTTACGCTCAGCACTGTATATACCTAATGCACTTCTGAATTCAAAAGCATCAAAACACCAATTTAATTTTTGTTTCTTTAAAACAAAATGTACAATACAGGGTGTTTCAAAAAAATTTATATTATTTGAGATGTAAATATCCCAGAAACTACATAGTCGAGGCAAATGAAACCGAACAGGCTTAAATGTTGAGAGCAATATAAGATTTATTCCTCAAAATTTGAATGAGAAATTCAAAAAGGTTTGTGGATTCTATAAACGATTTCACTAATTTTCAATATGCGCGCTGCCTGAGACACAGACGGCCTTCCTCTTTGAACTTTTTGTGCCGTGTCCAAATCTGCACTGCAGTTGGTGCGTTTTTAGAGAATTCTCTCATAAATGCACGCTGCACGGTCTTGTTCGACCATACGTGTTCGAGAGTACTCTAACACAAAACGCCTTTTCTTTTCCAGTGAATGGCATTTCTATACCTAAAAAGATAAAAACAAAAAACATTAAACATAAAATTTTGACCTGTTTCCACACATGCTGTTAAAAATTGAGGTCAATTGAACGAGAACTGGCAAAGTTGGCAGCAGATTCTGGAGAGTATACTGTTCTGGTTTTACTGGATCTCTCCTCTGCCTTTGATACTGTCGATCACAGTATCATGATAAATAGGCTTCAGGAATTGTTTGGGATTACTGCTGTTGTTCTAAAATGGTTCACATCCTACCTGTCTGAGAGATCTTTTACTGTTTATGTAAATGGGGTAATGTCTGATTCAGCTGACCTGCTCTGTGGGGTACCTCAGGGATCTGTTCTTGGTCCAATTCTCTTTTTGCTGTATACAAGTTTCCTCTTGGCCAAGTTATTAGACGTTACGACAATATTTCTTATCATCTCTATGCCGATGACATTCAGATATATTGTTCTTTTAAAGCTTCTGAATTTTATAAATTGTCTTGTTTACAAAACTGCCTGACAGATATCAAGCAATGGTTAAACGACAACTGTCTTCAGTTAGACAATGAGAAAACTGAAACTTTGATCATAGCTCCAGACAAGGTGGTCCCAGACATCAGAAAACACGTTAGCTTTCTCGGCTCTTCTGATAAATCAAATGCTAGAAACCTGGGTGTCTTATTTGATAGTTCAATGTTGTTTGAGCATCACTCCAAAAAACAGTTCCCAACTCGTTATCATCACCTAAGGAACATTTAAAAACTCAGACTGCTGGTGTCAAAAGCTGAACTTGAGATGATTATCCACACTTATCTCTTCTCCTTTAGATTACTGTAACAGTCTTTTAACCCGTTTAAATAAATCAGCTCTGGACTGTCTTCAGACCGTGCAAAATGCTGCAGCAAGACTTATAACCGACACCAATGGAAGATCTCACATTACTCCAGTTTTGGCTTCTCTTCATTGGTTGCCAGTAAATTTTAGAATTCATTTTAAGATTTTAGTCTTTACTTTTAGGGCCTTACATGGTCAAGCTCCACAATATATTGCTGACCTGCTGAAACCCCATTCTTCTTCTCGTGCTCTGAGGTCGACAGGTCAGATGCTGTTGGTTGCCCCATGTATTCGGTTCAAAACTCGTGGGGATGGGCCTTTCAGGAAGTGGCACCAAGACTGTGGAACTCTCCTGTGGAAGCTTTCCTTATGCTGTACTGACTCCATTGACTCTTAAAAAGCAGCTGAAGACATTTTTATACAGAAAAGCTTTTAATTAATTAAACTGGTGTTTCACAGTGTATTGTGTTTTATTTTATTTAATCTGTGAATCACCGTGTTTTGTCTGTGAAGCAATTTGTGATTTTTATCTGTGAAAAATGCTATATAAATAAAATTTACTTACATATATGTTATTTACCAGCTGGGAGGGCCGTATCGTGAAATACCGTGACCGAGGTCTTGAAAGTACTGAGCGAGGCCCTCTGGGCCGAGGTCAGTATTTAAGGCCGAGGTCACGGTATTTCACCATACGAACTGACCTTAAGCTGGTAAATAATATATATTTTTTTTCTTTACCAAATTCTAACAAAAAACGAGAGCGCCCGAAAGGGAAAACTGAGCCGAGCCGCCATTTTGAATCCTCATTCACGGCTGTAATGCAAATGGCTTCCTCCTTGGTATACAAGTGCACTTCCATGGCAGGAAAAAAAACTACATTTTGCCGCCTATGTAGTCCCCTATTTATACAAAATTGAGTCATTCAGGATTCAGCCATGTTTTTGCTCGGCGTTAGCAAGTTACAGGTTTTTAGCTTTCTCTCGAAATGTTATTTCTTCTTCCTCAGGGTAGTAAAACTCGCTTTCGCTGTGAAGACTGTCGCTATCACTATCCATGCTGTAAAATTAATGCTATTCTTCTGAGAAATGCGAAAATAAATGTTGACAAAAATGCTACTATGTTTGTTGTTGTTGTGAACGAGCGAGTCGCCAGAGGTCCGTAACTGGGGTCCGTACTGTAGGATACGGACCCGCTCGCCAGCCAATCAGAGCGCAGGATTTGGACCGCGAAAAAAAAAAAGTTATCAGATTGTGAAATGATATCAAATTTATTTGAAAACACCCTGTATTTTCAAAGCAGTGGGTGGAGTCTCCACGCCATTCACTCTCATTTATGTCACCGTAGTCCAGCATGATGACAGGGAGTGTCTTATGCATCTTGAATTTTGAGGCAGGAATACCTGAGTAATATGCTATTTGTTATTTACATTGCCCTCATGGATAAAAGACAAGGAGAAAGGATAATACATGGGTAAATGTAAGAGCTTAACTGAACCCATTTGGTTAAGTGCATTCCAGTGAGCTGCTCCTGTGGCAAAAATACTCAAAACTCCACCTAGGAAAGCCAGCGCATTCTCGGTTACAACACAGACAAGATAAATGAGCTTTTCCTTCTGGACTGAACACGTGCTTAAAAGGAGCTTTTTATTGTCTATGACGGAGTGGATATTAACAGAGGGAGCAAGTCTTCAGAGACCAGCTGACCCAGACGATGGACAGGGCAAACCTCAGAATGGGCTCTGTGCCCAGGAAAAAAGTGCACTTCCTCAGAGCATATAATCATAAAAGTGCCAGAACAAAGTAAAAACTTTCCTTCACAAGTTCACATTTTCAAGATATTTAACAATTATAGCACGAAATCGGGCGGCACGGTGGTGTAGTGGTTAGCGCTGTCGCCTCACAGCAAGAAGGTCCTGGGTTCGAGCCCCGTGGCCGGCGAGGGCCTTTCTGTGTGGAGTTTGCATGTTCTCCCCGTGTCCGCGTGGGTTTCCTCCGGGTGCTCCGGTTTCCCCCACAGTCCAAAGACATGCAGGTTAGGTTAACTGGTGACTCTAAATTGAGCGTAGGTGTGAATGTGAGTGTGAATGGTTGTCTGTGTCTATGTGTCAGCCCTGTGATGACCTGGTGACTTGTCCAGGGTGTACCCCGCCTTTCACCCGTAGTCAGCTGGGATAGGCTCCAGCTTGCCTGCGACCCTGTAGAATAGCATAAAGCGGCTACAGATAATGAGATGAGCACGAAAAATCGAGTCGTACATGACCTGACAGCCGATGAGGTACGTTCTTCCAAACCTGTGCTCTGTCAGTGTCAGAAGAAAGAGAGAGGAAAAAAAAAAAAGTTAGATGTACCATCATAGTAGAACGTCACGTTGTCTGGGAGCGGCTGGTACTCAGGAGGGAAATAAGGCCCCTTGTGCTCTAGAAACTTCCACTTGATACCATTTTCATACTTCTCCTCCTCCCACCTTGAATAACAGAAAGAGTGTGCTTTAGTTGCAGAGACCAGAAACAGCCTGGCGCAAAACATACAAACAGGCACATTACCAACGCCATCGCTGCTGCTCCTCTTCCTCTTTCTTCTTGATCTTGAGGGCCCTGGCTGCCTCGGTCTCCTCCTTTGTTTTCTTCTTCCTCTTTGCTGTGACAGGATGCTCCTCTTCCTCCGTCTTCACCTTCAGAAAGATTAGACACCCCCCCGGACCCACAACGTCTTACAACGTGTGATCACAAAGTTCAAAACCGTTTTTCTTTTTTAAGTCCGTGATATTTGGGGGAAGGAGACATAAATGGGTTACAACCTCAGCACAGCCCTTATTCATCAAAGCTGTGTAGAAAAACGGTAGGTGGGTTTGAGCTCAAACATCAAACATGACAGTGATTTGAGAGCAATTGCAACTTCTCACTCAGCCCAATTTACAGGTCATACGCAGACGGCATAAGCCGATCAATCCTTATATACAGTGCTGAGCGTAAATGAGTGCACCCCCTTTAAAAAGTAACATTTTAAACAATATCTCAATGAACACAAACAATTTCCAAAATGTGGACAAGACAAAGTTTAATATAACATCTGTTTAACTTATAACGGGAAAGTAAGGTTAATAATATAAACTTAGATTATACATTTTTCAGTTTTACTCAAATTAGGGTGGTGCAAAAATGAGTGCACCCCACAACAAAAACTACGACATCTAGTGCTTTGTATGGCCTCCATGATTTTTAATGACAGCACCAAGTCTTCTCGGCATGGAATGAACAAGTTGGCGACATTTTGCAACATCAATCTTTTTCCATTCTTCAACAATGACCTCTTTTAGTGACTGGATGCTGGATGGAGAGTGATGCTCAACTTGTCTCTTCAGAATTCCCCAAAGAAAATAATTTCTTTACACCACAAAGGTGAAGGCTACAAGAAGATCAGCAAAGCTTTACTTGTCAGTCAGAATACTGTAGCAAAAGTGGTACAAAAATTTAAGAAAGCTGGAACTGCAACCATCTCAGAGACGTCCAGGTCATCCACGGAAGTTAACACCTCGACAGGAGCGTCTTCTGATGAGAAGGGTTGAAGAAAATCGGCAAGCAAGTTCACTTCAGTTATCTAAAGAAGTAGAAAGCCAAACCGGGGTGACTATTTCCCGTGACACAATACGGCGTACACTGCAGAGGAATGGCATGCATGGATGCCGTCCACGAAAGAAGCCTCTCCTAAAGCCCAGGCACAAAAAAGCCCGCCTATATTTGGCCAGGGCCCATGCTGACAAAGATGAAGACTACTGGGACTCTATACTCTGGAGTGATGAGACCAAGATAAATGTTTTTGGAACTGATGGCTTCAAAACTGTATGGCGTCGCAAAGGTGAGGAATACAAAGAAAAATGCCTGGTGCCTACAGTGAAACATGATGGTGGCAGTGTCCTTATGTGGGGCTGCACGAGTGCTGCTGGTGTCGGGGAGCTGCATTTCATTGATGGCATCATGAATTCACAGATGTATTGCTCTATACTGAAAGAGAAGATGCGACCATCACTCCATGCCCTTGGTCGTCGTGCACTTTTCCAACATGACTAAACACACATCTAAGGCCACTGTTGGATTTCTGAAGAAGAACAGGGTGAAAGTGATTCAGTGCCCAAATATGTCTCCTGATCTGAACCCAATCGAACACCTATGGGGAATTCTGAAGAGACAAGTTGAGCATCACTCTCCATCCAGCATCCAGTCATTAAAAGAGGTCATTGTTGAAGAATGGAAAAAGATTGATGTTGCAAAATGTCGCCAACTTGTTCATTCCATGCCTAGAAGACTTGGTGCCGTCATTAAAAATCATGGAGGCCATACAAAGTACTAGATGTAATAGTTTTTGTTGTGGGGTGTACTCATTTTTGCACCACCCTAATTTGAGTAAAACTGAAAAATGTGTAATCTAAGTTTATATTATTAACCTTACTTTTAGGTTATAAGTTAAACAGATGTTATATTAAACTTTGTCTTGTCAACATTTTGGAAATTGTTTGTGTTCACTGAGATATTGTTTAAAATTTGGGACTCCCTAAAGTGAATGACGCATGAAATGGAATGACGAATGACAGCTAGTGATTTGAACAATAAATGGTCCCTTGTCATTCAGATTCTTATAAATGGAATAACGATTGAAATGTAGGTGGAATGACATGCTTTCAGCTCATGAAATGGAATGACATTGTTTCTAAGTGGAATGACATACTTTTAGGTTATGTTATCAGTGATATCACCTTTTACAAATGGAATGACAGCGTTTCCAGGTGGAATGACATACTTTAAGCTAATGTTATCAGTGATATCCCCTTTTACAAATGGAATGACAGTGTTTTTAGGTGGAATGACATACTTTGAGGCAATGTTATCAGTGATATCACCTATAACCTAACCCTAACCCTAGAAACAATGTCATTCCATTTGTTAATTTGATATCACTGATAACATTGCCTCAAAGTATGTCATTCCACCTAGAAACCTTATCATTCCATTTGTAAAAGGTGAGATCACTGACAACATTAGCTCAAAGTAAGTCAATACATATAGAAACCCTGTCATTCCATTTGTAAAAGCTGATATCCCACCAAGCACCCACTTATCCTATCCTAGGGAGGTCTAAAACTAAAGATTTCAATCGTTATTCCATTTGTAAGAATCTGAATGACAAGGGACCATTTATTGTTCAAATTTACTACCTGTCATTCATCATTCCATTTCATGCGTCATTCACTTTAGGGAGTCCTTTTAAAATGTTACTTTTCAAAGGGGGTGCGCTCATTTACGCTCAGCACTGTACATCTAATTTACACAAAGCATGCCCGAACTTATACAGGTGTACCAAGCGACAGTTATCCAGGATCTATTTAAAAAAAAAAAAGACAAAAACCAAATTGAAGGCATAAAAATAGAAACATCATTCAATAATATGCAAGTCATGGTCACACATGATGATCCCAGAATAGTGAAATTAAGTATTTAGAAACACCTTTTTGTAAAACTTCTACTTTTCAGTCCTCTTTTCTTCTATCGCGGTGCTAAACTCTAGAACCTCATATGCAAATTAGCTACACCTAGTAATTTCCTTAGTTTAAATTCTTTCAAGGTTTTTGTTACTAATGTGTACAAGGATCAATTAATGTGTTTGATACCGATAGGCCTTGCTCGTGGAGCCTCTGTCATAATTGTGGTTGCCAATAGCAACGGCAGATTTCACTTGCGTTTTTCTTTCGCCCAAGTCTTTCGAGATTTTTAACATTTTAGTAGGGAGGTGCCTTGCATGGGACTCCAGGTCCCGTTTGCACCTACCCTTTTGGACCATCCTTTTTATGTTGGTTTAGTTCATTTGCATATCTTGTAAATTTGTAGTTTTGTTGTTTGAAGGTCAATAAAGCTGAAAAAAAAATTATTATAAGCAAAATAAACTAATATGTTGGAAAAGAGGATCCAATATGTTTGTTTTTGCAATCCTTTATTTTTTTACAGGAGTGAACGGCATCACATGGAAAATATGCTCGAACAGCTGCAGAGAAAAACCCCGAACTGTTTTCCCACTTGCTCCTTTGGGTACGTGACCTATTTATGGATTGATATTTATTAATTTTCGAGCCCAATGGGATGGATTAGATGTGAAGTCAGACTTAATTAAAGCTTTGACTTTAATCAAAGCTTCAATAAATGATCTATATAGGCCAGCAAGCTTTCAATCCTGAACAAATAAACAACCGAAACCTCAAAAGAGGCGAGAATATAACCGCGTAAGGAAAATGATGGTAAAATATTACACGCTTGTTTTTATGCTCACATTTCACAGTACACAACTTGATCAACAAGAACTAATGTAGGTACCGAAATGCTGCATCTACAGGTGCTGGTCATATAATTAGAATATCATGAAAAAGTTGATTTATTTCAGTAATTCCATTCAAAAAGTGAAAGTTGTATATTATACTCATTCATTCCACACAGACTGATATATTTCAAGAGTTTATTTCTTTTCATTTTGATGATTATAACTGACAACTAATGAAAACCCCAAATTTAGTATCTCAGAAAATTAGAATATTATGAAAAGCAGAGATGCCTACCCCAAATGTTGAATTTCAGTATTCTTGAAAACATTTTTCAGTATTTTGGAATGACTTTCAGTAACATTAATTTATGCGCATTTCCATTATAAAGAGGTATATATACCAATATGTTTAACATTTAAATTATTAAAAAGTACTGTTTTGTGTGAATTGAATAAACAAAACACGAGCAGCCATCTCAACTGAATTTCCACTCAACAAATTTCTAGAGCATACAATAGATCACATTTTTATAAATACAATAGTGTTCCCTGTTTGCAGACATTACGGTTGACTACCAATCATTGGTATTGAATGGAACTCCTCAAAAGTATTATATTATATTGCCTGGCAAAATGTTCTACCTGTTAACGGATTCTAATAAAATAAAAAAAAAAATTTCTTATTTCGTGCCAAAGAGAGTCCGACATTGTTATCTTAATGTCCCAATATATAAATCCTTCAGCATAATGCTTCAGAAGAGACATTGAATAAAATGACATTTATAATTCAGCGGTCTCAAAAGTAGCCGGTCACCGGTGGCAAATTGCCGGCTATGGCTTGTTATGCCGCCGGCTATTGTCAGTCGAGTCACAAAATTTAATATTAAATATTTCTGACAGAAAAAAAAGTTGTGAACGTAAATTACATCCACTATGTCATGTATGTCCGTTGCCGCGTCAACTGTGTTTACATCCTCGACACGAGTGCAGCCATTACTGCCGCCTGTGTTGCCAGATTGCGGGTTTTCCTGCCCAATTTGGGCGGTTTTAAGTGCATTTTGGCGGGTTTTGAACATATTTTGTGCTGGAAAACGTCAGCAGTATCTGGCAACATATTTTTTTTACTTAATACAAGAAATTAATGGATGCCAACGTTTTTGCCAAAATGGTATTTTATTTTCCATTGTTTAGGCAGCTTCAGCATCATACTGTGAGATTCTGTTCAAATTGTTTTTTTCTTCTATGAAGCCTGAGCCATTTATTTTATTAGTTTATAATTATTGTTTAATTTAGTCTTCAGGAGAGACTGCCTGCACACAGTACTAGTATTAATAGTTTTTTTTCTTACATGAAAGCTGAGGCATTTATATTATATTTGAAGGTAACTTCATGTTGTGCTGTGAGGTTCTCTGCACTTTAACTTTTGAACCAACAGGTGCATTTGGATAAGTAAAGCCTATTTTTCTGCATTTTTGTAGTCCTGCTAATCTTTTATATTGGTAAAGTTGTTTATCGGACCATTTCTCAGTGTCTGTTTTTTTAATCAATAGTTTTTCAGTAATAACTTAATATTTAACATATCACTCAATTTTAAACAACCCCCGCGCCTCACCCATAGTCTCCAAAATTTCTGTGGGAAACACTGGCGTGCGTAACAACGCTAATCAAGCTTAAGCTAGACGACCCGCCTCAAATACCCGTCCCGGGTAAATGTTATCCCAATTTTAGATGGCCTGTTCCAAACCATCCCGCCCCATGAAAAATTCGTACTTGCATATCTCTCTCTCTCTCTCTCTCTCTATATATATATATATATATATATATATATCCATCCCTGCACGCTTTGCGTGCATTATGTCTGCCGCTGGCAGACATTTTACCATTTTGCACCCTGCTGTAATTTTGTACCCTGCTATTCTCCCAAACTTTGAAGCCCCTGTAATTGTATTTAAAACAGTGGAATGATCAATTTTTTGCCACAATCCCAACAACACTAATCATAGAATTCTGTTTTTGATCATACTACATGTACATTTGCACTTGCAACACTGAAAAGACTTTGAATTAAAGAAGTACAGCCAGTGTTTGATATTTCAGTGAATAAAAATCAGACGTAAAAAGAAACTGAATAAGTTTAACTCGCATTTCATGGCACTAATTGGCAAGTTCAACTCCAAGCACAGGTCAACCATCACCACTTCAACACGGGTCACGTTCCGTGTCTTTTCATCCACAGATTTCGTAAAAAACTGCTGGATACCCCCAGATTTACTTTCCGCCTGACTCGCCATTTCAGCATACTCCATATGTTTTTTGTAGTTGACATGCCGCGTGCAGTCATCGCGACCACCATGAGTGATGTTAATGTCAGTTCTACACAGTTTGCAGTGCGCGTATCCATTGCCCTTTTGACTGGGTGTAATGCACAGCCATTCTACCGTATCGAAAATAGCGCGAGCAAATGCGTGGAATCTGCGCATGTCACACACAGCATGTGCGGTTGTCGTAAAAATAAATAGCCGTGAATCGCGCATGGATTGAAAAAGTCGCTTGGACATTTAAAAACAACTCACTGGAATTTTTTAAGACTTTATAATAATTCCGTACAGAATAACACTGTTTGCTCTGGTTTCCCCCACAGTCCAAAGACATGCAGGTTAGGTTAACTGGTGACTCTAAATTGAGCGTAGGTGTGAATGTGAGTGTGAATGGTTGTCTGTGTCTCTGTGTCAGCCCTGTGATGACCTGGCGACTTGTCCAGGGTGTACCCCGCCTTTCGCCCGTAGTCAGCTGGGATAGGCTCCAGCTTGCCTGCGACCCTGTAGAACAGGATAAAGTGGCTACAGATAATGAGATGAGATGAGATAATGGAAAGGAGAACTGATTTACACACTGTCACAAGACATACGTCATTCAAAAAACAAACAAACCCACGATTAAACACACCAAAAGGAAAAGGAGGACTGAAATACCGGGAGAGAGCTAGAGAGAGGAGATGAGAGCAGTTTATTATTACCCCCACCTCAGACAGGAAGCAGAAAACATGCTCTTTCTGCACTGTTCTGCTACTTCAAATCAGTACAAATCAGACGAACGATAAGGAAGGTAAGAGAAAAGCCAGCAGTGACTCGAAAAGAGTTGCAGGACGACCTGAAAGCAGCAGGAGCAGCAATTACACAGAACAATAAGCACAAATCAGATCCCCTGACTTCAATCCCATGTACACTTTACAGAGGAATTTGAAATTGCAAGTCCATCAGAGGGACCCTTGTACCTTTGGGGGATTGAAGGGAATCTGCAGAGAGGAACGGGCCAAAAATATAATCATAATGCTGCAAAAAGCTAATTAGCGTTTGCCATAGACAGCTCAAAGCTCTAACTGGCAACAGCAGCTTTGCACAAAGTACTAACACTTAATTTTGGTGTCTGAATACTTTCCCCATAATGATTTAGGTTTTTTTTTTAAACATCTCTTTATTTATGCTTATGAAATAACAAACTCAAAAAGTGTCCCAATACGTATTTCCCCCTCACTGTGTGAATCACATGAAGTACTATTCTGCTATTTATAATACTTTCATAGTCATCTACTGGTCATTGAATGTGTTCAAACCATCCATCCATCCATCTCATTATCTGTAGCCGCTTTATCCTGTTCTACAGGGTCGCAGGCAAGCTGGAGCCTATCCCAGCTGACTACGGGCGAAAGGCGGGGTACACCCTGGACAAGTCACCAGGTCATCACAGGGCTGACACATAGACACAGACAACCATTCACACTCACATTCACACCTACGGTCAATTTAGAGTCACCAGTTAACCTAACCTGCATGTCTTTGGACTGTGGGGGAAACCGGAGCACCCGGAGGAAACCCACGCGGACACGGGGAGAACATGCAAACTCCGCACAGAAAGGCCCTTGCCGGCCACGGGGCTCGAACCCAGGACCTTCTTGCTGTGAGGCGACAGTGCTAACCACTACACCACCGTGCTGCCCATGTTCAAACCAATGACTGTCAAACTATGGACAGCATAACACCTCTATTTAAAAAAAAAATGTAAAGAAAAAAAATTAAAAACAAACGGGGGGGGGGGGGGGGGGGGGGGGGGGGGGTAGTGCCACCAATGGCTGGTTGCAGTTTAATGTGCAGCAGCGCCCATCCACCATGTATTACAATGACAAAACGGCCCATTTTCTATGCGACTTTTCTCATCTAAACCATCTTTTCATCTAGAGTGTCTAATAAGAGCAATGAATTCTCCCTATGCAGATATCTGCAGGTTTTATACTTCCTCCCCGAAATTAGTTATTATTAGCTCATCTGGGCGATGAGCTTATGCCATCATGTGTTGTCTGTCATACATCATCCGCATTTCACGAAAATGGCTTCATCTCTCTCTCCACCAATTTTCATTCTTTTTGGAGGAAGGTCGGTCTGCCTGGGGTGCATACAGCTTCCAGCCAAATTTGCATAATTGCAATTAATAATGAAGATATGGAGTAATTAAGCCCGAGCAAGCAGTTTCCACACAAATCGCTTCCTCTCTCTCAATTCTTCACCAATTTTGATTCTTTCTGCCATGAAGGTAGGGGGACCTAGGGTGCATATAACTTCTACCCAGATTTACTTCATTACAATTATTCATGAAGTTATGGACTAATTAAGCCTTAATGAGCAGTTCAACAAAAATAGCTTCTTCTCGGTCAGTTCCTCACCGTTTTGGATTCTTTCTGGCAAATAGGTCGGTATTCCTCGGGTGTATGTAGCTTCTGTATATACGGTAGCTTGTATAGAGCTTGCAACATTTATTGCGCAAGGTGGCCCACTTTAGATCGTTCCTTCTGGACTAGACGGGGCCGGAGTGAGCTACGCTGTCACTGATGGTCTCGTTTGATTCTATACAACTTATTGTACGAAATCCTAAGTAGGTCTGGATATACTTGGGAATGAAGTGATTGACAGCCTTTGCGATGTGCTGAACCTTGGTACTGGGAGAAGGGGGCAGGCCTACCAAATGAGTACCGGACTCTCATTTCTCCTGCACAAACTCTGGCTCCAAACTTGAGAACGATTTGGCAGAGGAATTTTGGCTTCGTTTCTATAGAACGGAAGGCCGTCGAGGCACGTCGTCTATGTTTCCAGTCATTGGTTCAAACTATAGCCTGCAAGGACGCAGCATTTGCAGGTGCATGTGCACATGACCCTACTTCAGCACAGGAAGTCACAGACCTTTATTAAACTTCAGTCAGTGGAAAGTGTGTCAAAGTCAATGCAGGTCTTTAATAAAGTCAAGCTGTGTGTGTGTGTGGGAGGGGGATTTCTATTTTTTGTTAAATAGACTATGCATTGTACTCCAGCTTCAATCAAATGCTTAAATTACCGTTTAATTTGCTCATCAAATTGGCTCTTCCTGTAAAACGGTCTGCAGAATGTCCATCAATGAAATGATTTGAAAAAGTACTAGACAAAACCCTCGCGCAAATCAATTCTAGACACTCATTAGCTGGACTGACTAAATCACTTATTCAGTGTGGGGCTCCATGGCCAGAGATTCGAGACAGAACAATCTTTATGGATTGTTTTTGAAGTCTATTCCCAGCAGCTTGGTATTTCATGGCCATGTCCCTGTCTTGCACACTGCTATACTGTTAAGTGGTCAAGTCTATGGAATCAATTTTGTGCCAAAAATGTTCATACAATATTTTTGAAATATCAAACAAAAACGACAAATCAAAATACAAAAAAAAAAGTCAATTTTTTTTAGACTGGCAAACAAATTATTCGTGTAATCGTGCAAAATATCAGTCTGTTACTCTTCAGAAACCTTTTATTTTTGTTCCGCATCTTTCTCAGTTTTGTTTGATGTAATTTATTTTGGTTGCGATTCCAGCTTTCTCGTTTGCGCTCCCTGACTTTTTGCTTGCAGTTTTGGCACAAACTTCACATGTGGGTGGGCTGTCCAGGAATGCATTCCCATTGGCTAACTTGTATTCATGGATGCAAACGGTGCGCCTTTTGGCGGATGCCGCCTTTTTCACGGCTGTCTGGGGGACTTGTGAATCGTGCAGGTCCGATGAGTTTTTTTTTTGGGGGGGGGGGGGGCGGGCGTTGGAGTGTCTGATTATAATTTCATCAAAGTAAATTCTGTATTAAAATGACTAAATAAGCAAATGCCGTTACAGTCCATGAAACATGGGAAGTATAAGTATGAGAAGAAAACAGTAAATCAGAAAGCTGCGCACGTAAAGCCAATTGGCTGCGTGCCATTATCTGCTGCTGGCTGCACTTCACTGCACGCGCAAGGATTTCCATCAGTCCAACGTAAGTTACATAATTAGCTTTACGTGCGCAGCTTTCTTTTCATACTTATACTTCCTATGTTTCATGGACTAACAGCATTTGCTTATTTAGTAATTTTAATACAGAATTTGATGAAATTATAATCAGACACTCCAACGTCCCCCCTAAAAAAAAAAAAAAAAAAAAAAAAAACCTCATCGGATCTGCACGATTCACACAAGTCCCTCAGACAGCCGTGAAAAAGGCGGCATCCGCCAAAAGGCGCGCCATTTGCATCCATGTGTGTTTGACTGACAGCTACCGGTACGCTCAGCCATTCCCTACTCGGATTCTGGCAGACTGTTTGACGAGTGACCGATCCGTTGATGGTACACAAGGATCGAGTGGACTTCAGTGACGACTAGGATATTGAATTAATTCAACAAAGTGTAAGTGCAGGACAAATATGTTGTATGTGTTGCAGTAGTGCACATTATGCAGGTGTGTTTAACGTTAGCAAGACAGCTATTATATTGGGTAGTGGAGCTAAGGCTAACATTTGACTTGCCACGAAACACCTGCATAATGTGTACTACTGCAACACATACAACACATTTGTCCCGCACTTACACTTTGTTGAATTAATTCAATATCCTAGTCGCCACTGAAGTCCACTCGATCCTTGTGTAGCGTCAATGGATCGGTCACTCGTCAAACAGTCCGCCAGAATCCGAGTAGGGAATGGCTGAGCGTAGCTGTCAGTCAAACACAAGTTAGCCAATAGGAATGCATTCCTGGACAGCCCACCCACACGTGAAGTTTGTGCCAAAACTGCAAGCAAAAAGTCAGGGAGCGCAAACGAAAAAGCTGGAATCGCAACCAAAATAAATTACGTCAAACAAAACTGAGAAAGACGCGGAACAAAAATAAAAGGTTTCTGAAGAGTAATAGACTGATATTTTGCACGATTACACAAATAATTTGTTTGCCAGTCTAAAAAAAATTGACTTTTTTTTTGTATTTTGATTTGTTGTTTTTGTTTGATATTTCAAAAGTATTGTATGAACATTTTGGCACAAAATTGATTCCATACAAGTCTACCTTATTTTTGTCTTCTGACTGTGTCTTCTTTTTCTCCAGACCAGAGCTTCCTTCTTCCTCCTGTGGGGCTTTCTTCTTCTTCTTAGGCCTGCTGGACAGGAAGTAGATGAGTAAGCTCATTTAGCACACTCCAGTACATTGGTAATATAAAGTAACAATTATGTCATAATGTACTCGGGGGTGGACAAAAGTTAAGCGCATTAATACAGACTGAACAAACAAACTATTCCTGCAGAGAGGACATGGAGCTCTGTGCAGACATCACTGTCCTCCAACCAAGTTTCTAACGAAGCACGTCGTCTTTGTGACCGACAAAACGTCAAGCAAGTCGTTGCTCAAGGTGCTCGCTATCTGCTGTGGTGTTCTCTTTTCACATCGTCCATGAAAGATACTATTCCAGCCTGGCTGGTGCATTTATTTTCTCTCGATATGTTAAACCATGAGGTGACTGCATGTTGTGCTGCAGTTGACTATATCCTCCTGAGAACCAACCCATAGACTTGTGTCCTCTGTAGTTGGCATTTGTTTTACGTGCACACCCTCTTACTCTATCAAGCTATTCACTTGAATCCTGGTGTGTTGTAAAGAGCACATCCTGGGCTTTCCAATGATATATCATGTGACTAGGAGGGTTGCTGGGAAATTCCTAGTAAGGAAATCACAACAAAAGAGAAAATGAGACATTTTTTTCTTGGTTCCCAGGAGGATATGACCACTTTGAGCTGCATTTTATTTTTGCTTGGTTTCATTACATACCTGTTCCTGATTCTTTAAAAAAAAAAAATAAACACCTATTTGTTATCCATTCATGCAAAATTATACGCATTATAATCAAAAGAAATTGTATCACGATGAGCCAGATGGCACCTTGGCTGACAGGGGTTCAGTGGTACATGCTAGTTACAGTCTGGGCTGTTATGGTGTCACAGTTTGTCACAGCGCATAATGAGATCGCTACTTCACTGATGACGTTTTCAAAATAAATGCATGTCTTTTTTGCCCTTTATTCAGCAGACCACTACTTCTTGTAGAGATCGATTATCCTGTGTGTATTTACCATACAGCATCCAGCAACATTATTAAAACACATGTCTGGAAATCTTGTGAAAAACAACAAGTGGATTTGATCTCATCTCATTATCTCTAGCTGCTTTATCCTTCTACAGGGTCGCAGGCGAGCTGGAGCCTATCCCAGCTGACTACGGGTGAAAGGCGGGGTACACCCTGGACAAGTCGCCAGGTCATCACAGGGCTGACACAGACACAGACAACCATTCACACTCACATTCACACCTACGGTCACTTTAGAGTCACCAGTTAACCTAACCTGCATGTCTTTGGCCTGTGGGGGAAACCGGAGCACCCGGAGGAAACCCACGCGGACACGGGGAGAACATGCAAACTCCGCACAGAAAGGCCCTTGCCGGCCACGGGGCTCGAACCCGGACCTTCTTGCTGTGAGGCGACAGCGCTAACCACTACACCACCGTGCTGCCAGTGGATTTGATTGATTTATTTATTTTCTGTCCATATTTCACTGGATATGAGCAATCGTGCACTCTGCTGGGCTACTCTACGACTAGGCTATCAGCTCGTGTAGAGCAAAACAAAAAGTGGCGGAGTGTGTTGCTGAACCAACTGAGGGCAAAATAAAAACTTTACTCAAAAACAAAACCCCAAAATTATTAAAGTATTTAAAAGAAACAAATAGTTAAAATAATACAGTTTTGGGTGGAATCTCTTGTTCCACACTCCAACCCAGTTGGTGGAGGTAATGCACCTTTAAGTTTGTTTGCCAAATGCCAAAAAACCCTAAAGAACCCTCCCCCCAAAAAAGGCAATAAAATATGGAATAAAAGTATTTGATAGTAAAAAAAAATGTTTGTTTTTTCCCCCCAAGAATTATTATAGCATTTGGCGGCACGGTGGTGTAGTGGTTAGCGCTGTCACCTCACAGCAAGAAGGTCCGGGTTCGAGCCCTGTGGCCGGCGAGGGCCTTTCTGTGCGGAGTTTGCATGTTCTCCCCGTGTCCGCGTGGGTTTCCTCCGGGTGCTCCGGTTTCCCCCACAGTCCAAAGACATGCAGGTTAGGTTAACTGGTGACTCTAAATTGAGCGTAGGTGTGAATGTGAGTGTGAATGGTTGTCTGTGTCTATGTGTCAGCCCTGTGATGACCTGGCGACTTGTCCAGGGTGTACCCCGCCTTTCACCCGTAGTCAGCTGGGATAGGCTCCAGCTTGCCTGCGACCCTGTAGAACAGGATAAAGCGGCTAGAGATAATGAGATGAGATTATAGCATTTTTCACAAATTGCTCCTGTCATTTTGCCGGTTTACATTCTAAGCAGAAATGATTTTGTTGGATGTTTTGTATAAAATTATCGAATTTGTAAAAAATAAAAATGCTCCGTTTCTCAAAATCCAGTGAATGTGGATATAATAAATCAGTTATTCCACTCACTCAATCTCGTCGTACATGGCTTTACTTATATAAAAGTGCTGTCAAGCGATTAAAATATTTAATCGCGATTAATGTCGCGACTGTCATAGTTAACTCACGATTAATCGCAATTTAATCGCACATTTTTGTCACATGAAAAACCATGTAATTCTCTTATCAGCATAAAAAAGTGAATGGGCTTGCTCACCGTTCGAACTACGGGGGTACACGGGGGATCCGAGATCCCCTGAAACAGACATGAGATCCCTTGAAAACATGATTTGGGAAATGTTGGGGAGTCTCTAAAATATTGGCAAAATGATGTTTATTGACATAGCAATCGTGTGTAACGGGAAGCATTTGCATATCCGAAGTGAGCACGCGATGGAGATCCGCGCTCTGAGACAAGCGCAAGCACCCCCCCAAGGGAAAATAAAGGACCCCCCCCGAAAATATCGGCATAGTTCGAACACTGGTTGTACCAATGTTTTTTTTTTTATTGCAGAGCATAACGCGTCTTGTCACAGCCACTGCAAAGTGGGGCTGGAGCCGCCGATGGGAAAACGAAACCTAAGCCGAGCACCGTGGCTCTTCGGGGGAGGGCAGAGGACTCTGGCTGTGCGGGGCGTGGCATCATGTCACAGAGCGTTAATCTCGCGATAAAAAAATTATCGCCATTAAAATTGAGTCAAGTTAACACGTTAATAACATGACATTTTTGACAGCACTAATATATATATATATATATATGCGCGCATGTTTTTGTCATTTCTTTCATAATAACTATGCCCTTTTATTTTCACCATCAGCTTGTGCTTTTAAGTGGTTTGTTATTACAGTCATATTTCAACTAGGTTATCACACTGTTTAAACATATTTGAACATTTGTTTTGAATAAGTCAGCATGGAATAGGGATTTCTTTTTCTTTCTCGGTTTATTGAGCCTACTTGTCCTCTGGGCTACGAATTGAATTAAAAAAAAAAAAAAAAAAAAACAGACACAAAGTCTGCTTTTCCCAGGTGCCCGGGCTACCCATTTGTCCACTCCTAAGATCACACAACTGCAAGAAGCTGAGAGGACTGTTATACGAGACTTTCAGTACTTGATTTTCTGAGCCCGGCTGTCTCTGTAATCCTTCTCCTCCTCCTGAGGTGATTCTCAGCTGACAATACGCGATCTGACATGAACAGAACGACACTTTCTCAACAACGCTGCCATTCATTTATCTTACATCAAAATCACAAGGCAGTATGAACGGAGTGATATGCAGCACTTTCAATATGCTCCGAGTAAATCCACAAAAAACAAAGAGCTGCTACAGACCAATGTCAGGCTGAGTGATTTTTCTGAACAACGCGCGACAGCTGCATTTCTAAGCGGATTCATTGCACCCGTTGACTGCTTGCTCACACAAACGCATTCAGATGCAACACAGTGGAAACAAGCAGGTTAAGCGAGACTTCCTGTGCACTGAACAGGCTGAATTAACTCTGCTACACTGTTGCTACACAAGCCACAGGAGGTAAACAGGATTAACTGCAGACTCGTGTAAAGCAGAACATTTACAACTGATGCGGAAAAACAAAAACAAGCAAAGTTAGTTCTCGACATAGCTGCTGGAAAGAAATTCTGAGTAAAAATACACGGGCCAAGAGAGGTGGGCAATACGGCAAAAAGGTCAGGAGATTTGATATTCACAGAATACACAACAATATTGATAATAAAGAAAATTCCAGTTGGAACAACTGAATGGTTCGAGGTGAAGGTGGGACTCCATCGTTCGCATATCGACCGGGCATTGGTGTAGATGATGCCGTCATCTACCTGCTACACCGGTCACTTTTACACCTGGAGGGCACTGGGAGCACTGTTGCCTCTTTTCCACCAAATCAGTTCCAGGGCTGGTTCGGGGCCAGTGCTGGTGCTGGTTCACAACTCGTTCAACTCGCGAGCCAGCTGAGAACCAGTTTGCTTTTCCATAGCTCGCGGTGCTAAGGGAAGCCATGTCATTACGTCGTTGTACAGTATACGTCAGTTACGTCGCTACGTTTGCATAAACCTTGGCGCGAATATCGAAGCAAAAACAACACGGAAGAAGCAGCAGCAGCAACAACAACAACAATAATAATAATAATGGATGACTTCGCGTTTGTACAGCTGCTGCGTCTCATCGCTTAAAAATGGCGATCTTTCGCGGTCTTGTTATTGTTGTTGGTCTTAACAACTCCGCCCCCCCGCTGACGTAAGCGGTTCTTTCCTCTGGCCCAGCAGAGAGTTGGTGCTAGCCTGGAACCGGTTTTTCTGGCCCCAGAGCCAGTTCTTTGTCAGTGGAAACAGAAAACCCGGTTACAAACTAAGCACCGGCCCCGAACCAGCCCTGGAACTGCTTTGGTGGAAAAGGGGCATGAGAGAGTCATGTTCTTTGACTTCTCCAGTGCTTTCAACACAATCCAGCCATCACTGCTTCGGGGGAAGCTGGAGGGAGCTGGTGTCGACTGCCACCTGGCTGCATGAATCATCGACTACCTCATTAACAGACCGCAGTATGTGAGGCTCCGCGACTGTGTGTCTGATGTGGTAGTCTGCAGCACGGGGGCTCCACAGGGTACAGTGCTCTCTCCTTTCCTCTTTACACATCTGACTTCAGCTACAACACGGACAGCTGCCACCTCCAGAAGTTCTCAGACGATACAGCCGTCGTTGGACGCGTGTCAGAGGGGGACGACCTGGAGTACAGAGAGGTCATCAACAACTTTGTCGCCTGGTGCGAACTGAACCACCTGCGCATCAACGCCAGCAAGACAAAGGAAGTGGTGATTGATTTCAGAAGGACGGCTCCTCAAACTGCACCACTGAACATCCAGGGTTTGGACATTGAGCTCGTGGAGGAGTACAAATACCTGGGTGTTCACCTCAACAACAAACTGGACTGGACAAACACAGATGTCCTGTACAAGAAGGGCCAAAGTCGTCTCCACCTCTTGAGAAGACTGAGGTCTTTTGGTGTGTGCAGGACACTGCTTAGGACTTTTTATGACTCCGTGGTGGCATCAGTGATTTTCTACACTGTGGTCTGCTGGGGCTGTGGAAGTTCAGAGAGGGACAGGAAGAAACTTAATAAACTGGTCAGAAGGGCTGGCTCAGTCTTGGACTGTCCTCTGGACTCCATTGAGGAGGTGGGTGAGAGGAGGATGTTAGCCAAGCTGACATCAATCATGGATAACCCCTCTCACCCCCTACCGTACATGAGGCTATGGGGGCTTTAAGCAGCTCGTTTAGTAGTAGACTGCTACACCCACGGTGTAAGGAGAGATACCGCAGGTCATTCATACCTACTGCTGTCAGACTGTACAACACCAATAACTTGTAATGTAGCACCAATAACCTGTTTGTCGTTTTATTTGCACTACTTCACCACTACTACCTCTACCTCATCGATGCAATTATGTGCAATAATATAGGTCTTAAATTATTTTTTACATACTTATACACACACACACACACACACACACACTCTACCTGTAATGTGCAATTTTTTTTTTCCCGAGCCTCTCAATACGGCAATATTTCTATACTTTTTCACGGTAGATAATGCAAATAGCCCTCTGTATTTAATCTTTCGTTTGTCTAATTTTTATTTGTTATCTGTATGACATTTTCTTGCTACTGTAACACGTGAATTTCCCCGATGTGGGATCAATAAAGTGAATCTAATCTAATCTAATCTAATCTAATCTAATCTAATCTAATCAAGGATCTGCTTTGAGTCCTTTCTTGTTTGCCATAGTGATGGATAGCTTGACAGATGAAGTGAGGCAAGTGTCACTGTGGAACATGATGTCTGCAGGTGATATTGTGATATGTGGTGAAAGTAGAAAGGAGGTTGAGCTGGGTTTGGAGAGATGGAGGTATGGATTGTAACGAAGAGGAATGAAGGTGAGCAGTAGCAAAACAGAATACATGTGCATCAATGAGAATGGGGACGAGAGTGTAGTGAAGATGCAAGGAGTAGACGTAAAGAAAGTTGGTGAATTCAGGTACCTGGGGTCAACTGTGCAGGAAAATGGGGGCCACGATAGTGAGGTGAGAAAGAGAGTGCAGGCAGGGTGGAGCAGTTGGAGAAGGATTTCGGGAGTCATTTGTGACAGGAAAGATGTATAAGACAGTAGTGAGAGCAGCTGTGATGTATGGATTGGAGACCGTAACCTTAACGAAGAGACAGGAGGCAAAGTTGGAGGTGGAGTTGAGGATGTTATGGTTTGCGATGGGAGGTTGGACAGGATAAGGAACGAGCACATCAGAGGGACAGCACATGTGGAGAGCTTGGGAATTAAGCTAAGAGACATGAGACTGAGATGGTACGGGCACATCCTGAGAAGAGATGCAGAGCATGTTGGAAGGAGAATGTTGAGGATGGAGCTGCCAGGCAAACAAAAACGAGGAAGGCCAAAGAGGAGATACATGGATGTGGTGCGAGAGGACATGAAAGTGGCAGGTGTGGTAGAGAAGGATGCGGAAGACAGGGAGCGATGCAGACGAAAGATCTGCTGTGGTGACCCCTAATCGGGAGCAGCCAAAAGAAGATGATGATTGATAATAAAGAAAATGAAGGAGAAATGTTTAGTTAAAAATATTTTAGATAATATTTAAATCAGCTATCTGTTACTGCAAGTAGCTATCAATACCTACGCTCTCAGAAAAGCAAGTACACAGTGATAATTGTATCTAATCACTCTTAAAACAAGAGTAGCTGATGGGCGTTTCTGCGATTCAGTTAGAATTATGTGAAATTACGAAGTGAAGCAAGTTTCTTGATACACCTTGTGGTGCAACCTGAACATGATCAGTGATGACCCAGAACCCGGGGTCATCAGTAGGGTTTCCCATACATAGACCATTGTGTGGCGCAGCGCCACACAATGGATTTCTAGCGCCGCACAATCAGACTCGCGATTTTGAAAAAAAAAAAAAAATTCCGTTGGGTATCGTTCCATTCATTCAGTGCTCTTTCTTCTCGTTCACGTGCACGCACACAGAGAGAGAGAGAGACGGAGAGGCGTGTCCACAGGCCTGCCGTTGCGCATATACCCGGACTGCAAGTAGGCTTGTTGGCTAATTAAAAATAACGCAGCCTTCCCGGTTCGCCTTCCGACCCCTTATTTTAAAAGGTAGCCTACATCGTGCTCGTGATGAGCTTTATCATAGCCTTCTTGGCTTACAGGAAACGGACATCCCTGAGTCAGGCTATAAACCAATTTTGATGCATACAGTAGCAGCTTGACGCGAGGAACCGGCCTTATTGCATTATCCCGTTTATCCCGCTTCAGCAATGACTTCCCTTATGATAGGGCACTTGAGTTTTTTTTCAGGAAGCCACGCAGAATTAAATGTTCTGATAGGGCATGCAGGCAAAATTTGCACCAATTAGGGTAATGCTTTTCATTACTGTTAGTTGCCTTGGTGTTACCTTAAGTGGTTTCTTACATCCAATTATGATATTTTACTTTATTATTTTGTTACATTATACTATTTATTTCATTTTAGTATTGGTTGAGGTAAGTGTTGAGTTCAATATTTCAAATAAAAACCTCCAGCTTGTTTTTTGCAATTTATTCCTTGAATGTCAACTAAAGAATGATTGAAAGATTGCCACCAAAAAGGCAAAAAACTAAAACCAGAGATGCACCGATTGACCGGCTGCCGATCGGAATCGGCCAATTTTCACGTGATCGGCGATGACCGGCGACCGGCCGGGCAAAATTAAAATATGCCGATTTTCTGCCGATCAAAACTTGTGTATCACATAGAGATGAAGGTGGAAATACTCGTAATTCGCAACTAAAAAGACTGCAGCTACACTGGCAGCTTCAACATGCTTTCTAGTGCGATTGTGTTGCGCTTGCACAGAACAGTGTCAGTCCTGCGCGCCGTTAACAAAAAAATAAATAAATAAAATATTCACTATATTTGGATATCCAAATATAGTGAATTTTTTTTGTGCCAGGTATTGGATGTGAAAAGAAGAAAACGTTTGTGGTTGTATGAATTTCCCATTACAGGAATTAATACGTTAGCCTATTACCAAACATCTAGTTAGATTTGTACAAAGAGAGAAAGAAAAAAAAAAATGTCTTTTTGTTTGTTTTACAACCTTGGTTGCACTTGATTCCATTGGAAATTACTCTACAAATACACATTTGATAAAGATGATAGAATGGCTATGGTATAAGTATGACCGGAAATTATTTTTGTATTTTGATACTGAATGAAGAAACGGGTTGTTCCATAAGGCATACGTTTTCAGATCTAAATAGGCTTATGAAAGTGTGTTCCATAGCAGTAGGCAAATAATATATGAGGGGGAAGTTGTTTTTGTGCCAGATATTGGACGGGAAAAGAAAAAAATGTTTGTGTGAATTTCCTATTTCAGGAATTAATATGTTAATACCAAACATGAAGAAAGATTTTACAAAGAACAATGTCTTTTTGTTTTTCAACCTTTGAGGTGTTGAAAATTTATTACTGAAAATCTGGCAGAATGTTCTATTAAAGAAAAGATAAAAAGAAAATAGTCTTTGTGTGTGCTGTGAAGTGGTTTGAAAAAATGAAATTGGAATCGGCCAAAATCGGTATCAGCAGGTTACACTCCATGGAAAATCACAAATCGGAATCAGCCCAAAAAATTGCAATCGGTGCATCTCTAATCTGAATATTTTAAGAAACATCTTTATTAGCTTTATTGGTGAAGTAGATAAACCATCACTGCATCACTGATACACACACACACACTGGCAGCTGAATTAAATGTTCCGATAGGGCATGCAGGCTTTGCACTAATTAGGGTAATGCTTTTTCATTATTGTTAGTTGCCTTGGTGTTACCTTAAGTGGTTTCTTACATCTAATTATGATATTTTATTATTATTTTGTTGTTACATTATACTATTTATTTCACTTTAGCATGGATTAAAGCAAAAAAAATTATTTGACTGAAAATTTACGGGGGGGGGGGGGGGGGGGGGGGGGGGGTTATGGGTGGATTTCGATGAAATTCTACGGGGGGTTATGGTAGCCTGGGAAATCCCATGCTGCTTTGCACAATCGTTCCGATCTGAAAAGACAGCATGGAAACTATGGTCTAAAGGCTCGCCTGAGTTAGGGAGCCAATCAGAGAGTGGGGAGGGGTGGAAAGACGGTGACGCGTACTACTCGACAAACGGAAGCTTGTAGTTTATTTGGGACTGTTTACGGATCACATTTAACATTGCGGCGAGCGATACGAACCAAACTTTCGATCAAGCTTTAGACACCGTTCTGAATAGTTTAGAGCGAAAGTTTGTTTTAAAAAAAGAACAGCGTCTTTCTTCTTTCTGTTTTATAAAAAGAACAGCGTCTTTCTTCTTTCTGTTTTATAAAAAGAACAGCGTCTTCTTCGTCGCTCTAACTACGTCACCGGGTACAACTGCCATGATTGGCCATGGGCTACGTATACGCCAAATGATAGACATTCGCAACGTCCAATAAACGGCCGTTGACAATCGTAAACCACACCTCCCCTACGAGAAATTCAATAGGCGGATTCCAGACCATATTTCACTTGTGATATGGTCTGGTGTTAACCAGACTAGGGTTATGGGTGGATTTCGATGAAATTCTGAGAATGGTTAACTTAGAACTGATAACTTTATTATCAATTAATTAATGGATTAATATATTCAATTTATTGTTGAGTGATTCTTCACCATTGTTCGTTTTTGAGATATTCATTTTTGTTTGCAGCTTCATAGACAATTCTTTTTTGAATTGTGCAGCAATGCCATGCGTGCACAAATATGAGGCATGAGCATTTGACAGTGACAACCTAGAGAGGGCGCTCCTGTCTTCCGAGACCGATCGCATCAAATCGACCAATGGCTGCAATATGGTCAACGGCAGGTCATGCTGCGCTATAAAAGCACAGACACATATTTTCTGTGCACAGACGCGATCAGCCATAGATGGACTGACCTCCGTTGAGGTGAAACTTGCTCCTGGTAAAGAAGAGGTGTGCTGAAGACCCCTTACACTGACCTTGTGGCTGGCTTCCAGTTGATGGCGCGACAGCACTTTCTTTCCATTGCTTCCGTATATTATTTTTTTGTGGCAAACCACACAAATGCTAGCGCCTGGAATGTTTAGTTTTTTGCACCATTAACTAAATGGCTTTCCGTTTTCACCTATTTCGTACAGCCAAGCCCACCTCCACTTGTTTTTTTTACACCTTTATCGATGGCAGACACATCAGTGCCTTCTTTCATGTAAAGCGCATCCATGCTGCCGAAACCGAAAGCAGAACAACATGCTCCTCTGTGCTCGACGTCAATATAGAAAAAAGTTTGGATCTTCGCTTACATTAAAATTGGGGTTTGACCTTACTTTGTGTTGAATACGACTTCAAAAACAATTCAAGATTTTATTAAGAGAAATATTGTGGCCAACACGAGTGTTAAGTTACCTAAAAGATCGCGTGAAGTTGGCTGCTATCTACTTTGCGTTCGTTCTCATTTTCTTCCATCATTTCATAGGCCAGAAACAGATGTTTTGACGTAATTTAACTTAGTAGGCTATGATTATTATTTAACCGTAGTCTTCTAGACATTTTGACTGTTTGGGGCATTGAACGCTGGTGTATGATTTTCAGGGAATAAAGTTTAGCGCATGTCGGAACATCATTGCGCTCGCAGCCTCCAACTCCTCAAACGTCCTTTAAATTGTGATATAACGTAGGCTATAAGGCACGGTTCTAACATACCTTACACATTGGCCTAACGAAAAAAATAATTGTTGGGGCGTCTGCTGATTTGTTAGCTATAAATTTAGGTTTAATTACTTCTGGCAGTCTGCAAGCATTGCACCGTCGGGTCTTCAAGTCTGGCTGAAGCAGAGGAGCGGGCTTTCCGGGGTTTATTTTTTCGTTTTTTTTTTTTTAACATGCTCTATTTCTATATGTCTAAGTTTGAACTGAGTCATTTTGGCAAGATTTAATTTAATACAAAACAGAAATGGTCAGACACAAGCACGCCAAGCACATGGGAATGTATTTTGCCAATTTTGACAGCACGTGTTTTTTTTAATGCCGCACCGTAGACAGCGAATGTTTAAACATGATCAAACATAGGAAACGAACGACACAAAGCATGGCTCAAAAACAAAAAAGTTAAATAAACCCTGCTGATAGTTGATGGTGTTGCAACACATCAGTGTTATAACCCAATCTCTACCCAACCACACGTCATTTTAATTCTCCTCGGATCAGCTCACATTTGGCCTTGGGAGAGTTCAGTTGACGGAAATCCGTCACACGACGGAAAACTTTAATCCATGCTTTAGTACTGGTTGAGGTAAGTGTTGAGTTCAATATTTAAAATAAAAACCTCCAGCTTGTTTTTTGCAATTTATTCCTTGAATGTCAACTAAAGAATGATTGAAAGATTGCCACCAAAAAGGCAAAAAACTAAGGTAAAAACTAAACTTTAACTTCAATTTTGGTGAGTAATTTTCATAAATTTAAAAGACAGGTTTTCCACCAACGTCAAGCCCAGCAAACTGCTCTGCTCTGTTCTTAATGTTCCAACATGTTCTTAATTGCTGCTCTTCTTTGCAGCCCAGACATCCCCAAGAGTCCCAGGACCTGGCGTAGAGACTGGCCTGCAAAGCCTGCTCTGTAATGTAAAGCTGGGTCGAGGAATGAAACCAGGCAGGGTTCTGGTAAAAATTGTTTTAGCTGTCTTCTCTTGAAGAACTTAAAAGAATTTAGATTGAACTGAATTATCTCAAATGCTTCTTGTAGCTTTAAAATAGTCCCAGCAGGTGACTCTGAAGAAAAATACTGTGTGTTTGAACACCGCCCGCTGTAAACACTTTGCATACACCCCAATGACCGACTCCACCGACCGCCACGACACCACCGCGCACGATTCCCTCATCGGCACAGTGGAGCACCACAAATTGCTACCTGGTCTGTGGGAAACACTGATCAGGTATTTCAGGCCCTAACATCAGACACCCTCACTCCAAGTCAGACCAAGCCCTGACTTGTGTCCAGGTGGTGCATTACATCACGCATCACCCCTCTTCAACCAAAGCCAACAGGAAGCCTTTTCAGTGGCTTCCAACATGTTCTTAATTGCTGCTCTTCTTTGCAGCCCAGACATCCCCAAGAGTCCCAGGACCTGGCATAGAGACTGGCCTGCAAAGCCCCTGCAGCCCACTTCAATCGGCTCATGGCGGACCTTCCACCCATTCTTCTGATGCTCGGGTAAAAGATTTGCATACCTGGCCCTCTTCCTTTCTTGTGTCTCCTCTATCCATTCTTCCCATGGGACAGCTAATTCTAGCAAAACCACTGGCTTGGTTGCCACCGACATCAAGACCATGTCTGGCCTGTGAGACGATAGTAATGGTCTCTGGGAACCTTAGTTGTCTCCCTAGGTCAACCAGGAATTGCCAGTCTCTTGCTGCTGCAAACAGTCCACCCTGGGCCTTTGGCTGGGGCTTCTCCCCAGCACAGACAAAGGTGATGATATACTTTGTTGGGTGTTGCTGCTTACTGTAGTTGATCCCAGTGCAGATGGGGTTTTCCATTTCCCCCAGAACTTTGTCATAGTGCCAACAGTACCACCCCTCTCCCAAGCACTCTGGACAGCAGCTGAGAATATGCTCCAAGAATCCCCTCTTCTGGCAGAGCTGGCAAGTTGGTGAGTCCACCAGGCCCCAGGTGAAGAGGTTGGAAGGATTTGCAAGGATGTCATACCCTCACTGGACCAAGAACTTGACTCTGTGTGGTTCTCCCTTCCAGAACTTTCAGCCAGTAGCATGCTCCCACTTGGTCCAGGTCCCCTGCTTGCACATGCCCATCATCATGCTGAAGCAAGCTTCCTCCATCTCTGCATGAACCTTCTCCTGGATTAGCTTTTGTCTTTCTTTCCCTTTGGCTTTACCATAGCAAAGTCTTGAAATGCTTCCGAACCCAGCCCTACCAATCACCACAGTGCCCACCAGAGTATTGAAAAAAAAAAAAAAAACAGACGAAACAAAAACACAAATCTGAACCAAAAATAAGAATAAGCAGTTTTCCTCTCCACAGCAATCCACATAAACATTAAAAAATTATATCAGATCTAATGAAGAGTCTCTGGATCAGTGGTAATGTACTAAAGTCCTGGATTTGGACTTGAGTTTGACTGGATTTGAAATTTCTGTGATTATTTTTTTGTGGAATCACAACATACTACTATCAAATTTATTGTAGGTATTAAGTTATTAGCACCCCGTCTGAATGGTCCTTTGAATAAAATGGGTTTAATCAAAATCTCAATAACTAAAGAACAAATCAGTCTGTAAATATTGTCATGCTGGTCCTAATGTGTTCTGACTGTGGAAAGTTCTGGAATGAAAAGATCTATGGCTCCAATAAACACCCAGGAGATTAAAATGGTCCTAATTAAATACACTGCCTGGCCAAAGAGTCACCCTTTGGATTTAAATAAGCAACTACTTTAAAAGCCTTTAATTGGATAATTACCGCAGTGATTTAATGTGTTTCGGCTAGCAGCAGTTCTTTCAACCTTAAATGATGCAGTGAGTAGCTTATTTCTTAAAACAGCCATGTTGGAAGACGTATCCTGTGCTCAAGGAAAAGATGCTACTGTCTTTCAGAAGGGTCAAATTATTGGCCTGCATCAAGCAAAGAAAAGAAATCAACTAAGGAGATTGCCGAAATGGCTGGAATTGGGTTAAGAACTGTCCAGCATGTTATTAAAACCTGGAAGGATAGTGATGAACCGTCAACTTCGCTGAAGAAACGTGGTCGGAAAAAAGATCCTGACTGTGATTGGAGATCATTAATAGTGAAAGCAGGAGCATTTCCGTGCACACGATGTAACAATAACTCTCAGGGTTGGGACTAAACAGCTGTGTGTCCATAAGAAAACCACTCGTTAGTGAGACTAATCAAAAGAAAAGGCTTCAGTCTGCTAGGGAGCATAAAGATTGAACTGGAGCAATGGAAAAAGGTCATGTGGTCTGAGGAGTCCAGATTTATTCTATTCCTGAGTGATGGGCATGTCCGGGGAAGAAGGGAAGCACATGAAGCGATGTATCCATCATACATAGTGGCCACTGTACAAGCCTCTGCAGGCAGTGTTGAGATCTGTGGTTGGTCAGGTCGAGGCTCAGCAACGTTATGTAGCAATAAAATGAAGTCAGCTGACGACCTGAATGAACTGGTTATCACATCAATGGATTTTTTTCCCTTCCATGATAGCATAGCAGGGCGGCACGGTGGTGTAGTGGTTAGCGCTGTCGCCTCACAGCAAGAAGGTCCGGGTTCGAGCCCCGTGGCCGGCGAGGGCCTTTCTGTGTGGAGTTTGCATGTTCTCCCTGTGTCCGTGTGGGTTTCCTCCGGGTGCTCCGGTTTCCCCCACAGTCCAAAGACATGCAGGTTAGGTTAACTGGTGACTCTAAATTGAGCGTAGGTGTGAATGTGAGTGTGAATGGTTGTCTGTGTCTATGTGTCAGCCCTGTGATGACCTGGCGACTTGTCCAGGGTGTACCCCACCTTTCGCCCGTAGTCAGCTGGGATAGGCTCCAGCTTGCCTGCGACCCTGTAGAACAGGATAAAGCGGCTAGAGATAATGAGATGAGATGATAGCATAGCACAGGCATAAAATTAGGGCTCAAATTGTGATAGAGTGGTTCAGGGAGCATGAGGAATCATTTTCACACATGAAGTTGTGACCTTAACCCTACTGAAAGTCTTTGCGATGCGCTGGAGAAGACTTTACAGAGTGGTTCAACTCTCCCGTAGTCAAGACAAGATCTCGGCAAAAAATTATGAAACTCTGGATGAAAAACGTTATGATGTTGTATAAGATTGTTGAAACAATGCCATAGAGCAGGGGTGTCAAACCTGATCCATAAAGGGCCGTGTGGCTGCAGGTTTTCATTCCAGCCATGCAGCAGCACACCTGACTTGGCTCATTCAATCAACTGAACTGTCTTCACACAGTCAAATACTTGCAGCCACACCCACCCTTGATTAAAGGGTGGGTGTGTCAGTTGATTGAATGAGCCAAATCAGGGTGCTGCTGCATGGCTGGAATGAAAACCTGCAGCCACACGGCCCTTTATGGATCAGGTTTGACACCCCTGCCATAGAGGATGGGTGCCATAATCAAAGCTAAAGGTGGTCCGATGAAATATTAGTGTGTGAGACCTCTTTTTTCTCTTGTTTGCCGGGCAGTGTATATAGGGGTTGGGGGGGCGCACTTGTTAAAATTACTTCACAATTAGAGAGGTCCTTAGTTGCAAAAACTTTGGGAGCCCTGCTCTAGTGAGCTCTCCTTACTATACAGTTAGTTAGCTTCATCACATGTTGAGCCTTTGAGTTGATCTGGCAACATCTCGTGTATTAGCGTAGTTATATTACAGCCATAATGGTTACCATTTTAACCCACTAAGAAAGAGTTATGCATTTCACCTGTGATGAAAATGAGTTTGGGAAGGCCTGATATTGCTGGCTGTGACAGAAGGAAGAAACATGAACAATACAAATGCAACTGAATACAAATGCATTATTCGGAATGAACAGATAACATGCTGTAAACAGACACAAATGCAGACCCTAAGAAGACGTGCACTATTCTTTTTTGCCACAAAGCTTCAACTAATTGAGACTGGATGTGTGCATCACGACTGGGATCCCAAGAGAGGGAACAAAAAGCTTGGGTGAGCAGAAGGTTTCTATTTTTATGCAAGCGTGAGCAAGAAGTCAGATATGAAGCTTGAAGGACAAAGAAATACCACATTCACTTCCAATATTCATTCATCCATCCATCAGGGCCACACTGGTTTGAATTAGGGCAATTAGTATGTTTATATTTTGGGAAACAGAACCAATATTCAAAAAAATAATAATCTCATGCCAGTAAAAAAAGAAATAATAGCTGCTTGAGCGTGATGAAGTCCTGCAAACAACTGTAGCTGAGACCACCTAAGAACTCGCATGAAGCTGAGGAAGTGTCAGTCTTTTCAGTCGGGTTCATTTGGATGGATGGATGGATGGAAGGAAGGAAGGAAGGAAGGAAGGGAGGGGTACACAAGAGAAAGAAAGGAAGGAGTGGTACAAGAAAGAAAGAAGTGGTACACAAGAGAAAGAGAGAAAGAAAGAAGTGGTACACAAGAGAGAAAGAAAGAAAGGAGTGGTACACAAGAGAAAGAAAGAAAGAGAGAAAGAAAGAAAGAAAGAAAGAAAGAAAGAAAGAAAGAAAGAGTACACAAGAAAGAAAGAAAGAAAGAAAGAAAGAAAGAAAGAAAGAAAGAAAGAAAGAAAGAAGGTACACAAGAGAGAAAGAAAAAGAAAGAAGTGGTACACAAGAGAGAAAGAAAGAAAGGAGTGGTACACAAGAGAAGAGAAAGAAAGAAAGAAAGAAAGAAAGAAAGAAAGAAAGAAAGAAAGAAAGGGTACACAAGAAAGAAAGAAAGAAAGAAAGAAAGAAAAGAAAGAAAGAAAGAAAGAAAGAAAGAAAGTACACAAGAGAGAAAGAAAAAGAAAGAAGTGGTACACAAGAGAAAGAAAGAAAGAAAGAAAGAAAGAAAGAAAGAAAGAAAGAGAGAAAGAAAGAAAGAAAGAAAGAAAGAAAGAAAGAAAGAAAGAAAGAAAGAAAGAAAGAAAGAAATGGTACACAAGAAAGAAAGAAAGAAAGAAAGAAAGAAAGAAAGAAAGAAAGAAGGTACACAAGAGAGAAAGAAAAAGAAAGAAGTGGTACACAAGAGAGAAAGAAAGAAAGAAAGAAAGAAAGAAAGAAAGAAAGAAAGAAAGAAAGAAAGAAAGAAAGAAAGGGTACACAAGAAAGAAAGAAAGAAAGAAAGAAAGAAAGAAAGAAAGAAAGAAAGAAAGAAAGGGTACACAAGAAAGAAAGAAAGAAAGAAAGAAAGAAAGAAAGAAAGAAAGAAAGAAAGAAAGAAAGGGTACACAAGAAAGAAAGAAAGAAAGAAAGAAAGAAAGAAGTGATACACAAAAGAAAGAAAAAGGAAGGAAGGAAGGAAGGAGTGGTACACAAGAGAGGGAAAGAAAGAAAGAAAGAAAGAAAGAAAGAAAGAAGTGGTACACAAGAGAAAGAAAGAAAGAAAGAAAGAAAGAAAGAAAGAAAGAAAGAAAAAGAAAGAAAGAAAGAAAGAAAGAAAGAAGTGGTAGACAAGACAAAGAGAGAAAGAAAGAAGTGGTACACAAGAAAGAAAGAAAGAAAGAAAGAAAGAAAGAAAGAAAGAAAGAAAGAAAGTACACAAGAGAGAAAGAAAAAGAAAGAAGTGGTACACAAGAGAGAAAGAAAGAAAGAAAGAAAGAAAGAAAGAAAGAAAGAAAGAAAGAAAGAAAGAAAGAAAGAAAGAAAGGGTACACAAGAAAGAAAGAAAGAAAGAAAGAAAGAAAGAAAGAAAGAAAGAAAGAAAGAAGTGATACACAAAAGAAAGAAAAAGGAAGGAAGGAAGGAAGGAAGGAAGGAGTGGTACACAAGAGAGGGAAAGAAAGAAAGAAAGAAAGAAAGAAGTGGTACACAAGAGAAAGAAAGAAAGAAAGAAAGAAAGAAAGAAAGAAGTGGTAGACAAGACAAAGAGAGAAAGAAAGAAGTGGTACACAAGAAAGAAAGAAAGAAAGAAAGAAAGAAAGAAAGAAAGAAAGAAAGAGAAAGAAGTGATACACAAAAGAAAGAAAAAGGAAGGAAGGAAGGAAGGAAGGAAGGAGTGGTACACAAGAGAGGGAAAGAAAGAAAGAAAGAAAGAAAGAAAGAAAGAAAGAAAGAAAGAAAGAAAGAAAGAAAGAAAGAAAGGTACATGAAAAATAAAAAAGACAGACCGAAGCTTGTGGTTTGAGGCACATTTCGGTGTGAATGCAGCTGTGGATATTTGGAGCATTAAACAGATAAAGGCAGTGCAGGAAACCTTTACTGTGTAGATTTGTTCAGTAACTCGGCAGAGGTTAAACCCTGTTTAAATCGGCCAAACCTTACGTCAAACCTGTTCAACTCAAAACTTCACATCCACTAACTTAATACAATTTATCATCATAAAAATTAGATTTTAATAGTTGGCAGAACATTATTTCAAAAACATGCAAGATATTTTTTCCTCTTCTCATTTTTCAGCACGGTTCCAAGGGAACAACATGCAAAGCAAGAATCTGACAGAGACCCTGCTTCACTCTGCACGTCACAAACAACTGTGGAACAGATCACTCGTGTTAAATCTGTCCGACTTACACATTTATAACGAACATATGAGCAACCGTTTTTCTTTTTGTCACGGTATACACTTAACCGCACCATGATTTAAAGAGCTACCGTCACGCTTTGTACGTCAGACTCATTTTAGTTATTCATAGGATTCATCACTTACAAAGAAAGTGTGGTGGAGCTCGAAGGACCCTCAACCGACTCCAGCTTTCGTTTCCTTTTCTTCCCTTTTTTTTCTGGCATAAAGTCACCATCATTTGCCTCCTCCTTAAACCTGACGAAAAGAGAGACAGACAGAAAGGAGTCGGGAAAGATTAAGCAGAAAATACTTATTAGGGGTTCATTATGTTTGGAAAATCTAAACGACAACCAATCACTGTCTAATGGCAAAAACATAATTACCACAATTAGACAATATTGCTTAACTGGCACTGATAATTATATAATTACAGCAATTAATTAATAAAGGGGGAGGAGACTGAATCAAACAAATTAATTATATTTACCATAACAGTGACCTGTGCTAGTCTATTCCACATCTCCTTCTACAGAGAACTACTCCGAGTGCTTCATCATCTTCATACTTAACCCCATCTCTGAAAAATCGGCCTCCCTCTGCCAATTACCAGCAGGCTCCGAGTTACACAAAGTCTGCTCTGATTGTGTCATTCTGTGATTAAAGAAACGCTCCATCACTGTCACAGCAGATCGCAAGTGTGCGAAAGGGAGTGTAAGAGCAACCGAGATTTCTTTCTGAGATGCATGTTATCATCTCGACCCTCACCTCCTAAAAATAGAGCATTATCACATATAGTTATTTCTGCCACGCGGCAGAACGATGAAGAAATTAATTTCCTCAAAGACAGTGAATGGATCGGGAGGAAAAACAGTACGAAGACTGTCCACAGCCATGGACGTCCAGAATTAATTTGCATCAAGCTCAAGGGCACAAAGTGTGACTGCATTTTAATCAGGAACAGATTTCAAGCACATATGCTGTGGATTAGGCCTGGGGCAAAAAACACATCTACTTCAGTACGAACAAAAATAAGGGGAAAAAATGAAATGACATGAAAAGATGAAAAAACACACACACACAAAAAAAAAATCATTACCTTTCATCATCAACCATTTCAAAGTCTTGGCGTTCCTTTTTAGGACTCTTGACCTGACATGGAATGAGGGGGAAAAAAAAAAAAAAAACAATTTAAAATACACAAGCAAGCAAAATCAACTGGAGATACGAGAACAAAATCGAAATGCTTGAAATAAGCAAGCTCGGAAAACATTCTTCTAATGCTGGGATCAAACTACATGATATTTTTGTCTTTCACAATGGTCGCCATGTCAGATAAGGCAGGGCTTTTCAAAGTGTGGGGCGCGCCTCCCCTAGGGGGCGCCAGAGTTCTTCAGGGGGGGCGCAACGTGAGGAAAAATAAACCAGACTAAGTTACTATTGCGGACATTTAGCGAACTTCAGCTAGCCTTTGCCAGAGACAAAATGGATCGATTTTTAGTACCTAAAGCTACAGTGAGTGAGGAGACAGAGTCTGGGCCAAGCAAAAAAAGAAGGAAGTATGACCACGATTATTTAAAGTTTGGAGTTTCATGGACTGGATCTGAAGATGCTCCACTGCCACAGTGTGCTGTCTGCCAAGAGGTGCTCGCTAATGATGCTATGAGATGTTTAAAATGTGTAAAACAAGATTTTTTTTTTTTTTTAAAAAGCACAGATGTTTAAAATGTGTAAAAAAAAAAAGGTTTTAAAAAGCACGTTTAAAATGTGTAAAAAAAAAAAAAGGTTTTAAAAAAGCACAGATGTTTAAAATGTGTAAAAAAAATGTTTTAATAAAAGTTCATGTTTTAAATGTGTAAAAAAAAAGTTTTAAAAAAGCACGTTTAAAATATGTAAAAAAATGTTTTAGAAAAGCACAGATGTTTAAAATGTGTAAAAAAGATGTTTTAAAAAGCACAGATGTTTAAAATGTGTAAAAAAAAAGGGTTTAAAAAGCACGTTTAAAATGTGTAAAAAAAAAGGTTTTAAAAAAGCACAGATGTTTAAAATGTGTAAAAAAATGTTTTAATAAAGTTCGTTTTAAATGTGTAAAAAAAGTTTTAAAAAAGCACGTTTAAAATATGTAAAAAATGTTTTAGAAAAGCACAGATGTTTAAAATGTGTAAAAAAGATGTTTTAAAAAGCACAGATGTTTAAAATGTGTAAAAAAAAGGTTTTTAAAAAGCATAGATGTTTAAAATGTGTAAAAAAAAATGTTTTAATAAAGCTCATATGTTTTAAATGTGTAAAAAAAATTTCAAAAAGCACAGATGTTTAAAATATGTAAAAGAAAAAAAATAAATAATGTGTACAACAACCATTTTTTTTAAATACGAATGGAACATTAAGTATAGCAACAACAAAAATTGTGGGGGGGGGGCGCTGTTGTTTATTTGCTCTCTGAGGGGGGGCTGACTCTCCCACACTTTGAAAACCCCTGAGATAAGGCAATCATAAGGGGTGTTCACACGGCAACTTTTACTCCGGTGTAGCACCGGGGCTGCCCCGGTAGAGCGTTCACACGGTACAAAGTTATAGCGGTGTAGCCCCTGAAAGCTGCTTAAACCGGTGCAAATCTAACCCTGCTCGGGAGGTGGTTTAAGAAATTTACTCCAGAGTAAATGCTAGTTTGCGGGGCAGCACCGATATAAACTGGGACGTCTGAACGCTACAGGGGTAGACTCGCTACGCGTGAGGAGAGTTGATTACATACGGGCATTGCATAATTTGCATCCTGGTATATTGCGCTTCCAAAATGGCGAATATCAACAACAGAACTGCGTGTCTTCCAGTGTTGCCAGATTGGGCGGTTTTAAGTGCATTTTGGTGGATTTGAACATATTTTGGGCTGGAAAACGTCAGCAGTATCTGGCAACACTGGTGTCTTCATCCACGTTGTTTTCCCGGCGCTTGGTGATGCCATGACAACCGGGAAAAGGAAGTACATTTTCACGCATGCGCATATTTCATTTCCACATTATTACTATCGTACAGCACGGTCACAAAAACTGCCGTGTGAACGCAAGTGGGGCTGCACCGGTGCTAACACGCTTCTCTCTAGTAAGCAGGTTTGTGACATGTGAACACTCCACAAAATTTACACCGGTGTAAGATATATCGCAACAAAATACACCGGTGCAGCATCGATGCAAATATGTGCCGTGTGAACACCCCTATAGTGCCATAAATTCTTGTCTCCATCTCTTGGTTGGGAGACTGCCAACACTACAAGTCTGACCCCAACCAATCAATCATCGCTCATGCCCTTGCATACCATCGGGGAGGAGGGTCAAGAAATTGCCAATCATGGCTGCAGGAGGAACAGTCAAAGGAGTTGTCAAACTAGGCGAGAAAATATAAAAAAAAACTCCGACATGCTAGATTTTCGTCAGGGTGCTGTGGGATGTCCCAGATGCCACATCGCTGTTCTTTAATTATGCCACACCACAAGGCCGGTTCATTGTTCATACTCGGGCCCAGTGCTGGAAACTGAGTGGCTTTGACAAAACTGTGTCCAAATCTGGCTAAAATTTGTGCAGTCTGATCATGGCTCTCAAAGCTTTTGAGAAAAAAAAAAAAAAAAAAAACCAGTTACCCACTCGCTCACACCTACAGTGGTGCTTGAAAGTTTGTGAACCCTTTAGAATTTCCTATATTTCTGCATAAATATGACCTAAAACATCATCAGATTTTCACACAAGTCCTAAAAGTAGATAAAGAGAACCCAGTTAAACAAATGAGACAAAAATATTATACTTGATCATTTATTTATTGAGGAAAATGATCCAATATTACATATCTGTGAGTGGCAAAAGTACGTGAACCTTTCCTTTCAGTATCTGGTGGGACCCCCTTGTGCAGCAATAACTGCAACTAAATGTTTCCGGTAACTTGTCTGTGAAGATTCTCAGTCATCCAGGTCATAGTAAACTGTAGGTGGTACAAGAGAGCGACTGGACTTGCTTGAAGATTCTTGAAGACGTTTTGCCCCTCATCCAAAAGGCTTCTTGAGTTCTGTCTGACTGTTCCGGGTTCGAACCCGGCGGGCGGCGAGGGCCTTTCTGTGCGGAGTTTGCATGTTCTCCCCGTGTCTGTGTGGGTTTCCTCCGGGTGCTCCGGTTTCCCCCACAGTCCAAAGACATGCAGGACCAGTAAAATAACTGCAAAATAACCTTCGTCAACTCCAAATCTTTAGCATTGTTTTTTCAGTAGGCTATGCTTTATGCTTCAGCCTACATTTGTAGCCTACACAATCACTGATCACAAGGGATCTAGATTATTACACATGTATTCACAGAGAGGCCAATGGATTTGAAATAAAATGCATTTCACTCTCAAACAACTGGTTTATTTTTATACAGTTGCAGAGATGCCTACCCCAAATTTTGAATTTCAGTATTCTTGAAAACATTTTTCAGTATTTTGGAATGACTTTCAGTAACATTAATTTATGCGCATTTCCATTATAAAGAGGTGTATATACCAATATGTTTAACATTTAAATTATTAAAAAGTACTGTTTTGTGTGAATTGAATAAACAAAACACGAGCAGCCATCTCAACTGAATTTCCACTCAACAAATTTCTAGAGCATACAATACATCACATTTTTATAAATACAATAGTGTTCCCTGTTTGCAGACATTACGGTTGACTACCAATCATTGGTATTGAATGGAACTCCTCAAAAGTATTATATTATATTGCCTGGCAAAATGTTCTACCTGTTAACGGATTCTAATAAAATTTTTAAAAAATTTCTTATTTCGTGCCAAAGAGAGTCCGACATTGTTATCTTAATGTCCCAATATATAAATACTCCAGCATAATGCTTCAGAAGAGACATTGAATAAAATGACATTTATAATTGTATTTAAAACAGTGGAATGATCAATTTTTTGCCACAATCCCAACAGCACTAATCATAAAATTGTTTTTGATCATACTACATGTACATTTGTACTTGCAACACTGAAAAGACTTTGAATTAAAGAAGTACAGCCAGTGTTATCAGACATGTAAAAAGAAACTGAATAAGTTTAACTCACATTTCATGGCACTAATTGGCAAGTTCAACTCCAAGCACAGGTCAACCATCACCGCTTCAGCACGTGTCACGTTCCGCATCTTTTCTAGGGATCGACCGATATGTTTTTTCAGGGCCGATACCGATTATTATGGAATTGGGATGCCGATAACCGATACGTGCAACCGATAAATGTAAACATTATAATTCACATGAAATTAAACATAGCACACACTGACACAGACCTTCATGTCCATGAAATGTATGTTTAATTGTAAAATTGAACATGAAATTTTGTGCAGGGAGATGCCAGCAGCATTTGTACAATAAAGTCAAACATTAGTTAGAATAAAATGAGAAATAAAATAATAATAAAATATTCACCAATAAAAAAATAAATCACTCCCTACTATATTACAGCTCACCATTTTCAGTGGAAAATAAATGAAAATACACTCTGGATTCTTCTACACTAAGAACTAAGTAAGACTCACCAACTTCAAGTAGTTTTTAAATAACAAATCAAGTGTAGGGAGCTGCCTGCAGCATTTTTTAAAAAGTAAAATCAAACATAAAGTAGGCTATCACTCCCCATTCTGTAACAACTTAACAAGTAACCATCTACGGCTCTGCTCCTTTAAGAGTAGATCGCTTTCTGAATCAGAAGCGCTAGCGAGGAGAATCACTTGCGCAAGAGTTTAATTGATGTATTTCGTTCATTAGCGTTTATCCAAGCAAGTGTGCATCCACGACACAATTAATTACTGAGTCCACAACAAGTGTCCTGACGAACTCCCTACAGTATTACACAGCCTACTAGCACCATATCACACCTGGCTTGTTTAAATGTTCAAATAGCGCTTTATAAAGTTACCTAACATATACAAGTGCAATGCGCTTTTTGAGCACGAGTCACGTCATGAAGTTTACTCATCACCATAACAAATAGCCAGTAGGCTTGCGCTAGCCTACAGAACACAAACACTACGTTTTATTTCATCTTCCCTTGACCACCTCTCTGTATGGCTGTCATTCTACTGTTCGAGTAGAACTACTGACACATTCACAACGTTTCCAGACGGGGATTTAAAAATGACTGCAGCCTACGTTATGCTGGGGACTGCTTACTATGGACAACATTACATGTAGTTTCAGCGAGACTAGTTGGTTGTAGGCTAATTCAAGTGCTTCCTTCCGTAAGCTAAGTTTGCCTGGCTCACAGATGCAAATGGACAATTTTAACGAGTAGTAGATGAAGAATGTAAACATATAATGATGATGTGCTTTTGCAACTTGTGTGTTTGTGACTTATTGCGGCAAAAGCAGCATGTCCTTACCTTGAAGTGGGATCTGCTTCTGCCCGAGTGCCCGTACGGCCGCCTTGAAACAGTTCACAGCGTTTAGCTACGCGTGTTGATTGGCTGTATCCCTTGTGCTGCTTCTGCCCGAGTGCCCGTACGGCCGCCTTGAAGCAGTTCACAACAAATCAGATGTTGTGGTGGGCAGGACCGTGTTCTTGAACTCGGAGAGGCGAGTGCAGGAAAGGACGTGCAGTGACAGTCGCGTTAGGAACGAAATGGCTGCAAAAAGGCATGTTATTGGCATATCGGTGGAAATTATGGCCGATACCGATAACCCTAAAAATGCAGAATATCGGCCCGATAATCGGCCTGGCCGATATATCGGTCGACCCCTAGTCTTTTCATCCACAGATTTCGTAAAAAACTGCTGGATACCCCCAGATTTACTTTCCGCCTGACTCACCATTTCAGCATACTCCATATGTTTTTTGGAGTTGACATCGCGACCACCATGAGTGATGTTAATGTCAGTTCTACACAGTTTGCAGTGCGCGTATCCATTGCCCTTTTGATTGGGTGTAATGCATGGCCATTCTACCGTATATCGTGGGAGGAACACCTGAGACCTGTGTTTCACTTGTCCCGATACTGAGCGTTTCATTTCCACTATTGAGAAGCAGCACCATGCGTGTGATGCCGAGTGAAAATAGCGCAAACAAATGTGCGGTATCTGTGCATGTCACACACAGCATGTGCGGTATCTGCGCATGTCACACACAGCATGTGCGGTATCTGCGCATGTCACACACAGCATGTGCGGTATCTGCGCATGTCACACACAGCATGTGCGGTATCTGCGCATGTCACACACAGCATGTGCGGTATCTGCGCATGTCACACACAGCATGTGCGGTATCTGCGCATGTCACACACAGCATGTGCGGTATCTGCGCATGTCACACACAGCATGTGCGGTATCTGCGCGTGTCACACACAGCATGTGCGGTATCTGCGCGTGTCACACACAGCATGTGCGGTATCTGCGCGTGTCACACACAGCACGTGCGGTATCTGCGCGTGTCACACACAGCACGTGCGGTATCTGCGCGTGTCACACACAGCACGTGCGGTATCTGCGCGTGTCACACACAGCACGTGCGGTATCTGCGCGTGTCACACACAGCACGTGCGGTATCTGCGCGTGTCACACACAGCACGTGCGGTATCTGCGCGTGTCACACACAGCACGTGCGGTATCTGCGCGTGTCACACACAGCACGTGCGGTATCTGCGCGTGTCACACACAGCACGTGCGGTATCTGCGCATGTCACACACAGCACGTGCGGTATCTGCGCATGTCACACACAGCATGTGCGGTTGTCGTAAAAATAAATAGCCGTGAATCGCGCATGGATTGAAAAAGTCACTTGGACATTTAAAAACAACTCACTGGAATTTTTTAAGACTTTATAATAATTCCGGACAGAATAACACTGTTTGCCGTAACATCGTATTTACGTAACTTTTCCGTACAAAATACGGCCAATCCGTACTAGTAGGCATCTCTGCGAGTACATTTTTACATCTGACAACCTGAACCAACTCCCCACACTAAACTCAAGTGGGAGCTATAAAGAAAGTAGCCTAAACATCCTGCCTAAAAATGTAAGTGTGCAAATTTATGAAAAATAAAATTAAATGAACAAACATAAAAAGTTATAGCAGTGCATGAGCAATACGATTAGGCTACATCAGATCAAACTATTTTGTAGGCTAGGCCTACTGAAGCTGAGAATGATATACTGCACAATATTCATTGTCTTTTAAAGTGAAACCAGAGTAATCTTATTTTCAAAGAACTGCATTCTTCAGACTGCAAACATTTGTGAACATGACAAGAATTAGGCCCAGGCCTTAATGCTGATTAACCTCCCTCCCCGCTTTCTCTCGCCAAGTCCATCGGCTGCTGCTGGCTCCTGACACTTGGCATCTTTTAGCCTTCACGAGGGCATCAATATCAGGTTTCAAATCCTGAGTAGCAGCACATTTCACAATGTCATTCAAGTGTGCGTTTGATAACCTTGAGCGGTGCTTTGTTTTGTTGAGGTTCATGACAGAGAACGCCTGTTCACAAAGATAGGTAGTCCCAAAACATGGATAAAACCTTTGCAGCCAGGGATGTTAATTTGGGATACCCTGGCAAGAGATATTGATAAAACGTGTCCAAGCCCACCGACGCAAATTTCTGCTTCGTACTGGAATCACAAAGCAAGCCAGTTATCTCGAGTTGGATGTCAGCAGGCATATCAGAAGCATTGACTGTAAATGGCGAGCGAAAAAAGGCAACTTCGTCCTCAAGTTCACTGAAAACCTGAAATCTCCACTTGAACTCCTGCAGCAATTCTGTTATCTTGCCTTTGTATTGATCCAAATTACCGTTATGTTCGGTCGCACGCATAGCTGTGAGCAATGGGAAATGAGAGGCGTCACCGTTAGATAGCTGCTTCTCCCAGAGTGACAGTTTCAACTTGAATGCGCGTACGCTATCGTAAAACTGAGTGACAACTTTTCTGCGGCCTTGCAACATTTTGTTAAGATTATTCAGGTGCTGTGTAACATCCACCATAAAGGCCAGATCCCGCACCCATTCCGGCGTTTAAATTCTTCGACTGGTCTGCCCTTTTTCTCCATGAACTGTCCAATTTCCTCTTGTAGTTCAAAGAAACGCTTGAGTACGGCACCTCGGCTTAACCACCGTACTTCAGTGTGGTATGGTAAGCCAGCCGGAATGTAATTATCACTGAGAAAACAGTCAAACTGACGGTGATTCAGACCTCACGCTCTGATGAAATTTACAGTTTGCACAACCACACTCAGGCCATCCTTAAAAAAAATCCGTTTCCTGTCCACCGGGTGAGCAAAAAAAAATTTCAGTAGGGAGGGAGGGATTTTTTTTTAATTATTATATTATATATATAAGAAATCGCAATGCTGTGTTTGCTTTTTCTTTCAGTACTTTTTTATTACAAAAGCAGACACATTTAATAAAATATGACCGTTTAATCAACTGAAACTTGTACAAAAACTTTAAGTTAGCATTTTAAATGCTGACTGCAACATTTGCAAAACTTTTACAAAGGTACTTAAAATGTCCGACACACTGTAGTTCTAAATCGAGCGTTAGGCCTAGTTCGGATGAAATTACACTTTTAAAATGATCACTGAATGATTTGTTTTTCTGAATCTTTACTATTTTGTTGTTCGCTAGAATACCATTTTGCGATTTCACACTTAAAGGTGGAGTACGAGATTTTTTTCAGGAGTATTTTTTACCATATTGCTTGAAAAGCTCCTCACACCCATGTTGCAAGCAGTACAATAGAAGGTTTGACCCAAAAACAAAATATTTTAATCCAGTCTACAGTGTAAAATAAAGGAAAAACGCCATCCAAATCATATCGAGGTACCACCTCAAAATGATTGGATACTGACACGTCAATCAGACTGAAGCCTGAGCAGCCCGTCCCTTGTGTGTGTGTGTATGTGTGAGAGAGCGAGCAGCCAGGATTTTCTCAGTGCGCTCCCTCCAAACAATGGGGATTTACATGAAAACGGAAGGAGATATTCACAAAATTCTTTCACAGTGAGCGCCACAAGGCTCTCCTGAACACACTGATGTAATTTTTTTGTCTGTAGTATAAAAAAAATGAGGTCACTAGAGCGAGTTAAAGACGAGTGACTTTTCTGCCACGTTTATAATGGCAGTCTGTGGGGCTGCGCGGCTGTGCTCGCTTCACTTTCAGGCTTCTCATTCAAAAACTGCAAGTCCTATCGTGTAGGTAGACACATTGTGTGAATCAGGACAAGTGTGGCTACTACTTTTGAGAAAATTATGTGTGTGGAGTGAAAACTGGGGCTGAAAACAGTTTAAATGAGAAAGTTTGAGCTATTTTTCCAAGCTCTCTACACTCTAACTTAATGAGCTCCACTGGTGTGTAACGCAAGACACCCATTATAAAGCCGGAATTTCTCAGGCTTTATAAGGGGGAGGAGGGGTGGAGACGCGGGGGGTGGGAGCATGGCGAGGGCGGGCGTGTTTCATCTCATCTCATTATCTCTAGCCGCTTTATCCTGTTCTACAGGGTCGCAGGCAAGCTGGAGCCTATCCCAGATGACTACGGGCGAAAGGCGGGGTACACCCTGGACAAGTCGCCAGGTCATCACAGGGCTGACACATAGACACAGACAACCATTCACACTCACATTCACACCTACGGTCAATTTAGAGTCACCAGTTAACCTAACCTGCATGTCTTTGGACTGTGGGGGAAACCGGAGCACCCAGAGGAAACCCACGCGGACATGGGGAGAACATGCAAACTCCACACAGAAAGGCCCTCGCCGGCCACGGGGCTCGAACCCGGACCTTCTTGCTGTGTGGTGACCGCGCTAACCACTACACCACCGTGCCGCCCACAATTCGTTTATCTTCTCTTTTTAATTGTCCATACAAATTGTGAATTTTTTCTTTATGATGAGTCTCATAGAGGCGCCGAATATTATATTCTTTGAGCACTGCAACCTGTTGATTACATACCAAGCACACTGGTTTTGTATTCACCTCTGTGAATAAAGAATACTCAGTCCATTTTTCCTGGAAAACCCTGCACTCTACGTCAACTTTTCTTCTTTCTGACAAAGACATTTTGGTAATGGGGGTATCACTCTTGATAATTTTGATAGCAACTTAATAGTGGTGAGGCAAGACTGCCATTCATGGAATCAGACAGCATATCTGGGCACGTTGCTAAAATGTGCTGTTTATTTCCTGATCTCTTGTTATGTCAGTGCTGCTTTTTTTGGCTGCCCCTAGCGGCTGAATTGAGCATTTTGGTTATTTCTTTAAAATTCATAAGTCGTCACAGGAATGGGCAAGAGAGATTTACTTTTTTTTTTTAGACATCCTTAGAAATTTTTTCTCTACAAGTCTGGGGCCGGATTAAACCATCTACCGGGCCGGATCCGGCCCGTATGTTTGACACCCCTGCCTTAGACCTTTTGATCTCAAAATCTAATCAGTTCATGTTTGTCCCAATGCGCACAAATGGTGAAAGTTTGGTGAAATTCCTTTCATTAGCCTTTGAGATATCGCGTTCACAAGGTTTCGGAACGGACGCACGCGGAAAGACATTTGACCTCACAGTGACCCTGACCTTAGACCTTTTGATCTCAAAATCTAATCAGTTTATCTTTGTCCCCAAATGCACAAATGGTGAAAGTTTGATGAAATTCCTTTCATCTGCCTTGGAGATATTCTGTTCACAAGGTTTTTGGACAGACATTTGACCTCACAGTGACCTTGACCTTAGACCTTTTGATCTCAAAATCTAATCAGTTCATGTTTGTCCCAAAGCACACAAAAATGGTGAAAGTTTGGCAAAATTCCTTTCATTAGCCTTTGAGATATCGCGTTCACAAGGTTTCGAGACGGACGGACACACGCATGGACGGACAGACGGACAACCCGAAAACATAATGCCTCCTGCACCTTACGGTGGTGGAGGCATAAAAATATTTCGATATTATGGAATTAAAGTAGAAACCCTGACTGACATAGCACAGGAAATGTATGGTAACACGAGCTGCGTGGAATTGTGAAAAATAGAGTTTGAAGGTCTTTGGTGTTGTCGTACGCAAGCTTTGGGCCTCGACTGTACCCCCAGTGTAAACATCCACGGTAAATACAACTCCTCTGTATTTCAGTTCACAAGAAGTGCAGAAGTTTACAGTACAGTAGTAGTTTACAGGAGTTAGGGTGCTATCACATGACATTTTTTCTCAACCATCAGCGAACATTTTGTATGTAATCATGGATGGCTTAATGAAATATTCCAATATTGTAATGTGACTAGGGATGGCGAAAACTAAAAAAAAAAAATCTTGACCGACCACCGAGCCTCATTAGCCGGTTAACCTACGAGTTTAAAATTCTAGAATTGGAATTATTACAATCTATTCTAAATCTAACCGCGAGCATCCGCACGTTCAGTCCCAGTCGCTGCCCTCCACTCACATTACCTTTTCTACAGCGCGAAACATTTAGTCAAACGCGGCACTGACGTCGAGGGGTTCGTATTGGAGCGGAGGACAAATGGCGCCAGCTTGGAGACAGTTTCAGTTGGCCATGATGGCGTTGAAAATAAAGTCAAGTGCTAGAAGAAGTACATAACATTCAGTGATGGGAATAACGGCGTTAAAATAAAGGCTGTTATAACGCCGGGTAATCTAATTAATTAGCTACAATCGTTATAACGCCGTTACCAATATCAACACACCATTACTGCATGGTATTGAAGTTGCTCTGAAGCCGTAACCGACTTGGCTCACAGACATAAAAGCTGCGTTTGTCATGCCCCCTCCAGACACCGCTGTCACTTCATTCTCTCCCCTTCCCTCCAAAAGTCGGCATCTGCGCCTTTAGTTTGTGTGGAGAGATATGATCTGCAATAACATGCATTGTTGGCTACAGACCGAAACATACTTTCAGAATGCACTGGCCAAGGCAGGACTAAACTCGATGTGCCTTCTAATAATAATTAAAAAAAAAAAACAGAATAGTAATCTGTAAGCTAAAAAGTCTAGCCTGATACTTTTTTTTATTTTTTCACAAATACAGTCAGTGTTAATAACTGCAGTAGGCTGTGTGTTGATGTTGCATACTGCTACGGACTAGGCACTTTTCTTCGAAGTGAGCCACAGAGACCTCATACTGCAATTGTTTTCCAGCTACTGATATTATGGTTACATGGCTGCTGATTGTGCACAGCCGTTGGGAATGGGATAGCTGGAGCTGAGCTGATTAGCCGCTAAGCTAATATAGCAACTGTCTGATGCTAAGTAACATCAGTGAGTAACCAGGTTTTAGTTCAGATTTTGTGTATTATCATTACGTTGACATTAATATTCACCAGACTAATCAACCATCGACTTCATTCATGTGCCGCGTTCTTGTTTCTTTGATGGTCAAGAATTTCCTTGATGTTGCGTAGTAAAATGTAATCCAACACTGAGACTTTTCTTTCGCCGAGTGGCAGCTGTCTTCAACTGGGGCGGGACATGACTGAATGGGTGTTTCTGATTTGTCAGCTGTCGTCCTTACACCGCATGGCATGCCCCAAACGTTTACAACACAGAATTCCAGGTTCTCCACTCCAAAATCGGCAGCTTCAAAACGATTTATTTTTTTTAACCGACAACCAAAAAAAAAAAATTAACCGGTTGACGTTGATTCGGTCAACCATCGGTCAAACGGTCATCAGTTAACATCCCTAAATGTGACTAAAAATAACAACTTGGTTAGATTTGGGACGCTGACTTGGACATGATGCTTTAACTGTGGCTGCATATAGTCCAGTCACACAAGCAGCTCAAATTCTCCTAATTTTCTTCCTTCAAAGTTTTAATAAAGTCAAACCACTTCCTCAAAATCAATCTTTATGACTTTTAATAATAAACTGAATCAAGAGGGTAGTTAGTTATCCGATACTAGCTAGAGGCGGTATGGGTATTTACAGTGTGGGTGTTGAGCGAACCACTTTTTCTTTCATATCGCCATAAAAGGCACCAAGTCTTTTTTCATAATAATAATAAAAATCACTGAAGGCGAAGTGAATATCGGTGATTATTATACATACAAGCTACTTTTTCCATGAAATAAAAACATGTATTCCATTCCCTTCTAGTGGGTTTATTGATGGCATGCACTATTGTTATCATATCGCTTATCCTCCATGTATTACGCCACTCTCCCCAATGGAGAATGAGCATGCAATATTGTTATAATATCGCACGTTGTTAAGACAACACGACATTGGATCTTCGCATGAGCTCAGACGTGTAATGACAAAATGTTTCTGCTGTGCATGTGCACATTTATTTGTCGGCTGGAAGAGAGAGAAGACGAGGTTAAGTCAGGGCTCGGATTAAGCACTAAATATATAAACAAACCGAAAACGAAGACGTGCTGAACACCCAAAAGGCTAACAAAACTTCATTAGAGATTCTTCACGCATATTAACAAAAGAAAAATATACCAACGGACATCAAAAACCGGAAAAGAGACACGTCGGAGACGTAAAACTTGTTTGCTAGCGAGTGACTGACAGTTTGTAACACTGCGAGGTTTGCTTCAAAGTGGAAGACTTAAAGAGAAAGATGCGCTGAACACCCAAAAGGCTACCAAAACTTCCCTGGATATTCTTCACGCATATTTACAAGAGAAAAAAACATACCAACGGACATCGAAAAACTGGAAGAGACAGCAATAGCGGAAATGTTGTCAAAGTTCTACTTGGAGGTGAGGAAAAGTGACAGAGACGTTTACAAGAGGACTTCACTCGTGGACTTCACTCAGTAAAGCCCTTTTGTTTTGAGCAACTGCAATGTAACAATTAACTACGACCAAAAGTAACTTTGAACTTGAACTGTCTACCTGGATATCACTTGTATATAAGTTGGGTTGTTGTTCAGGCTTTTTGGACTTGTACCATTTTTCATGTTAGAACTTTGACTTTGTACAGTACACTGGATTGTCAGAACATCGAATTACATTCGATCGTCAGAACATTGAATTATATTCGATCAGTATCAGCATTCAATAGAGAAGCTACCCCTGTTCTTAACTTTTTGTAAAATCTATAATTGTTCCATCAAACGTGTATGTATAATAATAATAATAATAATAATAATAATAATAATGGCTTTTTTCGTGGTCTATCAGATGTATTCCATTCAGCTAGCATGATACTGAACTCGTCTTCGACTCGGAATATATCTGATAAAGCCAGCCAATATTATTTAAATAATATCAGAGGCAAAGCTGAGGATATTATTCATCGATATCCACTGAGCCTGAGGTGGATAATTGTTTTCGTATAAAGACAGGTGATTATTTTTTTTTAAATTGCTTTAAAAAATAATTTATTTCAAACTTCAAAAGCAGCATGCAACTGTAATGCAAGACTTGGAGGCTTGTGTGCAAGCTTGTGTGACCCATCTATGCAAGCCACATAAAACACTTTGTTTTGAAATCAATAAAATAAAATCACAATTCCATCTTACCTTTGAATAGTTTTAGACCAAACTTCGTAGCAGCTTTAGGGCTTTTAGGGACAGCATTTTCTTTCATAATTTGTAATTATTCCTCACTTACTGTGATGAAGCGATTAGCCGCCATGTTTCCAAGGCGCTCGAGGGGATTATTGAGAAACAGTCTGAATTTCTCAATCAGCATGCAATTTTAATTAATTAATGTCAGGAAGGAAGGAAGAACCCCGAAGAGTGAATGCAGCCTTAAAAGAGCATTTGCACCAACTACACTAGCATATTTGTTTCTGCTTTATTATGTAACCAGGAAAATGATTTTTTCCCCTCCAAATACAATTTATTGGTCAAGGACAGAAACCCACTTTGTAGCTTTGCCTGTGAGGAGTTTAATTTTGCAGAAATGGAAGGATGTGCACCTTTGCCCAATGGACTGAAGATTTACTTTTTTAAATTAGAATTTTTTTTTTAAATCAGGGGCCCTACTAAGACCTTTCATAAATCATGGGAGCCTTTTCTGAACTATATAACAAGGGATATTATGTTGCCTGTGGCTCCTTAATCAAGTTATCGAGTAATACTGACATGATTATTCGTTCTTCCTCCTGTCTGCTTTTGGTTTCATTCTCTTTCTTCTTCCTAGTGCTACATTTGTTTTTCATATGAAAATTGGACACATCAGCGAATAACGTAAATATGTTCAAGTATGGAAAAACCAAATAAAGAAAATTTACAATCTCTTTACAAATGTGGTTCGTGATGACTGAAATGCACTGCTTGTAAATGTGGCTGCACACTGCCCAGACAAATACAAACAAACTCCGACGAACACCAACTGTTGGATCAACGTGTGTCGTCAGTCTGTTTTTGTCAGGTGGAGTTTTTCTAAGTTTGACAATCGGGTTTGGTGGAACCGTGGAAAATCTGACCAACGTGTGGCATTTTCCAACAAACCGAGAGCATGTTCCCTTGACAACCAAGTGTATACTCGCATGCAAAATGTCAGCGTACACAATTTTCTTTGACATCAGGTTAGCTAGCTGTTCATTACTCACTTTGGTCATAGTGTTTATACAGTATTTAATATGGCTGGTTTCTGGACCCAGGAACATGAACACCTGATCCAGTTGTTAAACCTCTAGGATCAGCAGTTAATTTGAAGGTGAAATTAGAGTCAGGTGTTTTCAATCAATGGGATGACAATCAGGTGTGAGTGGGCACCCTGTTTTATTTAAAGAACAGGGATCTATCAAAGTCTGATCTTCACAACATGTTTGTGGAAGTGCATCATGGCACGAACAACGGAGATTTCTGAGGACCTCAGAAAAAGTGTTGTTGATGCTCATCAGGTTGAAAAAGGTTACAAAACCATCTCTAAAGAGTTTGGACTCCACCAATCCACAGTCAGACAGGTTGTGTACAAATGGAGGAAATTCAAGACCATTGTTACACTCCCCAGGAGTGGTCGACCAACAAAGATCACTCCAAGAGCAAGGCATGTAATAGTCGGCGAGGTCACAAAGGACCCCAGGGTAACTTCTAAGCAACTGAAGGCCTCTCTCACATTGGCTAATGTTAATGTTCATGAGTCCACCATCAGGAGAATACTGAACAACAATAGTGTGCATGGCAGGGTTGCAAGGAGAAAGCCACTGCTCTCCAAAAAGAACATTGCTGCTTGTCTGCAGTTTGCTAAAGATCACGTGGACAAACCAGAAGGCTATTGGAACAATGTTTTGTGGACGGATGAGAAGAAAATAGAACTTTTTGGTTTAAATGAGAAGAGTTATGTTTGGGGAAAGGAAAACGCTGCATTCCAGCATAAGAACTTTATCCCATCTGTGAAACATGGTGGTGGTAGTATCATGGTTTGGGCCCGTTTTGCTGCATCTGGGCCAGGACAGCTTGCCATCATTGATGGAACAATGAATTCTGAATTATACCAGCGAATTCTAAAGGAAAATGTCAGGACATCTGTCCATGAACTGAATCTCAAGAGAAGGTGGGTCACGCAGCAAGACAACGACCCTAAGCACACAAGTCGTTCTACCAAAGAATGGTTAAAGAAGAATAAAGTTAATGTTTTGGAATGGCCAAGTCAAAGTCCTGACCTTAATCCAATGGAAATGTTGTGGAAGGACCTGAAGCGAGCAGTTCATGTGAGGAAACCCACCAACATCCCAGAGTTGAAGCTGTTCTGTACGAAGGAATGGGCTAAAATTCCTCCAAGCCGGTGTGCAGGACTGATCAACAGTTACCGGAAACGTTTAGTTGCAGTTATTGCTGCACAAGGGGGGGGGGGTCCACACCAGATACTGAAAGCAAAGGTTCACATACTTTTGCCACTCACAGATATGTAATATTGGATCATTTTCCTCAATAAATAAATGGACAAGTATAATATTTTGTCTCATTTGTTTAACTGGGTTCTCTTTATCTACTTTTAGGGCTTGTGTGAAAATCTGATGTCTTAGGTCATATTTATGCAGAAATATAGAACATTCTAAGGGGCTCACAAACCTTAAGCACCACTGTATGTTGATTGCGGTTATGGATGAAGTCTCAGAGTTCTTTTTCTCTAAAAGTTGAAATTGAATTTTTCAGGATTCCATATTCTTTAGACAAATTTGTTGCCTTCTTACCACACTTTAAATGGTCCAGGATCTGAAGTTTGTCTTCGATGGAGAGTATTTGACATTTACGAGTGTCATGTAACGGAGGCCGATGATGGATATAATTGCAGGAAGTGTGTTTATTTGAAAACCGGCTGACAAACAATTCAAAAACGTAAGACAAAGACAAATGCAGGGTCGTGGAATGGGCAATGGTTGAACGAGGCACAAACAGAATATCAGAGGTAATCACAAAGGCAGAGTCCAAAATACAAAAATGAGTCAAAACCAGTAAAGCAACAGACAAAGGCTTGGCAATGTGAGACACTGGGTAGAGCACATATACTTCAAAGTATATTTGTTTAGAGAGCCCTTATAAGAGCATGCTGTGATTGCGTTCTAATCCGGAACAGGCACATGGTAATTTGTCCTAATGGCGCTGCACGCATGTGAGAACTCCGAGTGTCAACTGACATGGACGTGATAACGAGTAGCCATGACAACAATGCTTACGGAGTAACGTCTCAAGTAAAACTGCTCTTAGCTCATAAAATAAAGTCCTTTTAAGGGATTTTTTTTTAAGTCAACGATTGCCGTTCTTGATAATTGTTAGTGATAAAGACCTAAGCGAAGCTAGTTAAGTTTTTGTTTTAAGGTGTAATGCAGGGCTTTTCAAAGTATGGGGCGCCAGAGTTCTTCAGAGGGGGCGCAACGAGGAAAAATAAACCAGAATAAAAAGTTACTCATCTCATTATCTCTAGCCGCTTTATCCTGTTCTACAGGGTCGCAGGCAAGCTGGAGCCTATCCCAGCTGACTACGGGCGAAAGGCAGGGTACACCCTGGACAAGTCGCCAGGTCATCACAGGGCTGACACATAGACATAGACAACCATTCACACTCACGGTCAATTTAGAGTCACCAGTTAACCTAACCTGCATGTCTTTGGACTGTGGGGGAAACCGGAGCACCCGGAGGAAACCCACGCAGACACGGGGAGAACATGCAAACTCCGCACAGAAAGGCCCTCGCCGGCCACGGGGCTTGAACCCGGACCTTCTTGCTGTGAGGCGACAGCGCCAACCACTACACCACCATGCTGCCAGAATAAGTTACTATTGCGGACATTTAGCGAACTTCAGCTAGCCTTTGCCAGAGACAAAATGGATCGATTTTTAGTACCTAAAGCTACAGTGAATGAGGAGACAGAGTCTGGGCCAAGCAAAAAAAAGAAGTATGACCACAATTATTTCAAGTTTGGATTTTCATGGACTGGATCTGAAGATGCTCCACTGCCACAGTGTGTTGTCTGCCAAGAGGTGCTAGCTAACGATGCTACGAGATGTTTAAGATGTGTAAAACGATGTTTTTTAAAAAAAAAAAAGCACAGATGTTTAAAATGTGTAACAAAGAGGTTTTAAAAAGCACAGATGTTTAAAATGTGTAAAACGATGTTTTAAAGCAGATGTTTAAAATGTGTAAAAAAAAGTTTTAAAAAAGCACAGATGTTTAAAATGTGTAAAACAAGATGTTTTAAAAAAAAGCACGTGTGTACAACAACCATTTTTTTTAAATACGAATGGAACATTAAAGGAACAGTCCACCGTACTTCCATAATGAAATATGCTCTTATCTGAATTGAGACGAGCTGCTCCGTACCTCTCCGAGCTTTGCGCGACCTCCCAGTCAGTCAGACGCAGTCAGACGCGCTGTCACTCCTGTTAGCAATGTAGCTAGGCTCAGCATGGCCAACGGTATTTTTTGGGGCTGTAGTTAGATGCGACCAAACTCTTCCACGTTTTTCCTGTTTACATAGGTTTATATGACCAGTGATATGAAACAAGTTCAGTTACACAAATTGAAACGTAGCGATTTTCTATGCTATGGAAAGTCCGCACTATAATGACAGGCGTACTAACACCTTCTGCGTGCTTCGGCAGCGCATTGATATCTGAGCTCCGTATCAATGCGCTGCCAAAGCGCGCAGAAGGTGTTAGTACGCCTGTCATTATAGTGCGGACTTTCCATAGCATAGAAAATCGCTACGTTTCAATTTGTGTAACTGAACTTGTTTCATATCACTGGTCATATAAACCTATGTAAACAGGAAAAACGTGGAAGAGTTTGGTCGCATCTAACTACAGCCCCAAAAAATACCATTGGCCATACTGAGCCTAGCTACATTGCTAACAGGAGTGACAGTGCGTCTGACTGACTGGGAGGTCGCGCAAAGCTCGGAGAGGTACGGAGCAGCTCGTCTCAATTCAGATAAGAGCATATTTCATTATGGGAGTACGGTGGACTGTTCCTTTAAGTATAGCAACAACAAAAATTGTAAGGGGGGGGAGGCGCTGTTTATTTGCTCTCTGAGGGGGGCTGACTCTCCCACACTTTGAAAACCCCTGGTGTAATGTATTTTGACTGTGGACTTGATTACTTACTGTTTGTTTATGGGGAAAGAATGACACATGGTTCAGTGATTTTTTTTTTTCTTTTTAAGAAGGAGGCAACTCTGACTCATTGTTATTAAAAGGTGGGGAGACACGAAGTTTGTTATACATGAAAGTTTGTAGTAAGAAAGTTTGTTATAGTGGGGTTGCACCCTATTTAATAAGCTCTCCACTTTGTCCATGTCAAATCTGTCTCGTCAGCTACTGTCTGGGTAGTGTGGCAGCTGGCTTTCTGAGCATCCTAAAGACTGCTACCAATAACTGCCCATTTTAGAAAGTTGGGGCTAGCTGGGCATTGTCTGGGCAGTGTGCAGCGACCTTAAGAGCACAAATAAACTGGAAGGGTCATAATAGGAACTACAAAAAAAGGTAATATATCAGCCAGACTACAGAGCTCTTTTCTTGGCTTGTGCACAATGTCATAGATCAAACTGAGATTACTGGCTGCAGGCTTTCTCAGCTCCACTGCTCCAAACACACCTGAGTAACCATATGGAGGGCTTGCTTATTAGCTCATGAGCTGGATCAGGTGTGTTTAGAGTAGCGAAAACTTCAAACTCTGGAGGGCAGTGCTCCTTCAAGATGGCAGTCTGCTCTGATCCATCAACACTCACTGGCCAATTTATTGGGAACACCATTATATACTGAGTAGACCTCTTTGCTCTCAATTCTTTGTAGCATGGATGTTGGAAACCCTCCTTTGATATTCTGGTCCATGTTGAAATGTCCATCACATACTTGACACAGGAGGCCACTGAAGTTCACTGAAATCACCGTCAAGAATCAGATAGGCTTGTGCTTTGTAACACAGCGCATCATCATGCTGGACACAGCCGTTATAAGATAGGCAAACTTGTGGCCATAAAGGGATGCATGCAGTCAGGAACAATACTCATAAGCTGTGGCATTCCAACAATGCTATATTGGTATTAAACAGACCCAGTGTGTACCAAGAAAACATTCCCTACACCATTATACAACCACCACCAACCTGAACTACTGACACAAGGCAGGTTGGGTCCATGGATTCATGCTGTTGCTGCCAAATTCTGACCCTACAGTACCATGTGCATGTTGCAGCAGAAACTTTCAGAGCAGAATACGGGGTTTTTTTTCCAATCTTCAGGTGTCCAGTTTGGGTGCCCACTGTAGCTTCAAATTCCTGTTACTGGCTGACAGGAAAGGAACACGAGGTGTTTATGTCTGTGAAGGTTCTCAGTCATCCAGGTCATCGTAAAGCGTAGGTGCTAAAGGCAACAACTGGACTTGCTTGAAATCCTTGAAGACGTTTCACCTCTCATCCGAAAGGCTTCTTCAGTTCTGTCTGACTAGTGGGGAGTTCCAGGTATTTATCCTCTCGTGGACCCTAAGAAGCAACCCTAAGGACAGTCGCTGAGGTCACATGGGTCGTTGAACCTCTCAGCCATCCTGTTGGTTGTTAGGGTCACCGGAGGCCAGGTATGAACGGTGTTAGCAGCCTAGAGGGCCGTTGGCTTTCTGCAATCATGTGAGTCATTGAAGTCAGTTGAGTTTTGGTGTGGATGTGTATTCAGTTTTCTGGGAAATGTACCAAGGACTACATTGTAGGTGGCTGATAGGTGGTGTCTCAGACCACCACTGTAGCTGGCGCTGAAAGGTGTGCCAATTTCCTTGTCGCATTTAATATTTTTGTTTTAAGATATTTTTTATATTCTTATTCTTTCTATATTTCTTATATAATTGGGTAAAAAGGTGAATTGTAATTTTGAGCTGTAATAATGACGTAATGACGTGCACAGGTAGTCATGTGACTAACGCAATGAGTAGCTGGGAAATCATGCGTTCAGTCTTTTGGACCTGCGATGCTCATGGAGCAAGATGTGTGTAACAGTTTGTCCGTAAAGCCTTAGCAGCTCCTGATTTTCCGGTCAGAAGGCGCACACGGTATGAAAATTGTATTTCTTGTGCATTCTATGTTTATTTTATGTGTTTAAGTTTCCTTAAGATTTTATGTTAAAGTTTCATGAAGACCACATGGACACTCACGGACTGTAAAGGATATTGGCCTAAGATATTCATTGGTTGGGAAGATGTAACAATGTTAAGAATGTAATATTTATTTCATTTCAGTTTTTCACGGTGTTTGGAGACATTAAAGATTCTTGAAGAAAATAAAAGCATCACGTTCATCAAGCATCAGTCGATGAGTGGCTTAATTCTGACCAGAAGAAAAGCGTTAGGGGCAGCTAAAACCACCTCTGTTCAGTGATGGTCATTCCAGGTTGACAAAGATGGCTTCTTTTACTCTTCTTTCAAACCATTGGTCTTCTCGAGCTAAAATGCGTACATTGCCCTCCTGAAACGATGTAAACAACACGATGTGTTGTTCTGCTGTTGTAACCCATTTGCATCAAGGCTCGATGTGTTGCACTTTGAGATGCTTTTCTGCTCACCATGGTTCCATCACTCTCCTCCAGCCTCTCTCATCAACAAGACCAGCAGAACTGCTGCTCAATGGCTGTATTTTGTTGTTTACACCATTCTGGGCAAACTCTACAGACCGTTGTGCATGGAAATCCCAGGAGATCAGCAACCCTACTGCTGTGACTCAAGAAGGGTATTTATTTCCCCATGTTCATTACACCTCACACAAAAGTATAAGTGGTATTTTACCAAAATAAGCAGGTGTACAGGCATTCCTAAGAAAGTAGCCAATAAGTGCATGTACAGTACGTTTCTAAACTTTTTATTCTTAATTTTTGTGCTCCTGTTCCATTTGTTTTAAGGGAATAGCTTTGGGTTTCGTTTTGTTTTTTTGGTTTCAATTAGTTTACATTTATAATTAATCTCATCAACTGAAAATATCCCAGCATTTCTTTGCGATAAGAAACAGATTCACAAAACAGGACATGTTCATGACGTGAAACTAATTTCCACAAGCCAGCTGAAATACACGGGTCTGAGCTGAGCGTTAAGAGTTCTAGATGAGACCATTCTTTGTCAAAGTTGTTCTGCTCAAGCTATAATTTGTAAGAAAAGGAAAACAAGAGTGATGGAAGCCGTTATAATAAATTATGATTACTACTTATAGATGACTGACAGCTCTATATCTCTGATGCGAGGAACTTTCCTGGCTTTAGGCAGTTTAGTTAATGATGGCAGTAAATCATCAGTGTCACTCAAATGACGAAAGTAGATTATATTCATGTCATTTAGGCCCGATGTATTGCATGGAAGTTTGTGCGAGTCTTTTCTTCTTATGTTACTCGAATATCAGTAAAAAGTAGTTATTGTCATACTGCCAAGGGCAAACTGGGAACTTTTGGAAACTTTGGATAGTTTTCCTGGGGCTCATTCCATTTTCCTCTGGTTGGGCCAGCAGTCCTCCCCCCTCATGCATGCTTTCATATACACGGTGTACCATGTTACCACGAGGAAAATACCACTCGGTGTCTTATGACTGGATTTTCCATGGGTGTGGATGAGCGCAACCTAGACAACAATGGACAGACACCTGAGAAAGTGCAAAGTACAGTTTCAAAAAAGGGAAAAGAAAATGCTGATTGGCATGAAATGAGCAGCTAGTGCCACCTATTTCAGCTATATGACAGAGCGTCCACAAACTTACCAGTGTCACTGGCAGGAGTGAATTTTGCCTCTCTCAACGCATGTGATGTGAACGTTGAGTAAGGGCAGCATGTTTTTAAACCCCAGTAGCCTCTACTGATTTGACATAATGAGGAATACTTTTTCCAGAGTGCTTTTTTGACACGCAGATGCATCAAATTGAGAACCTTGTATCCGATGACACAGGAAAAAAAAACCCTCCAAAGTAACCTATGTTTAATCAAGAGTGCTGTCCTTCATTCTGAGAGCAGTATTTATTCATTTCACATTCAGATTTTGCAATGTTTTCACTCAAATAGCCTCTAATCACACTAAAACTGCTTTAGTGCACTCAATCACTTTTATTGTCATAAATAACATCGAAATTCCATTGGAGCAACTCAGCCATACATAGTAGGTGTAAAAGTGCATAATGTAAAAAGTGCATAGTAGTGCAAAGTCCCATAATGCCCATTATAAATAGAGTCCAGTGTACTCTTCTGCTCACAGATATCTGCGCTCTCTCTCTCTCTCTCTCAAACTTTGGTGAAATAACCCTATCAAAATTCACCAACCAATACCAAGGTATGATGCTGACCGATGAAACGGAAACTGCATCCCTGGGTGCATTTGCTTTACTAACAGGCAGGTTAGTCTACTGTTTAACCAGGTAATGCGATGGGAAGCCAATGTGCTATGGAGCTACTATGTGAAGCAATTTTTTTTAAATAAATATATATATATATATATATATATATATATATATATATATATATATATATATATATATATAAAATGTGTGTGTATGTATGTGTGTGTGTGTGTATATATATATATATATATATATATATATATATATATATATATATACACACACACTTTATATATTATATATATATATATATATATATATATATATATATATATATACACACACACACACATACACACATACATACACACACATATATATTGTGTGTGTGTATAATATATGTGTAAAATAATGTGCGTGTATATATTATATACACACACACACACACACACTTGTGTGCGCGCGCGCATGTATGTATATATGCATGTATGTATGTATGTATGTATATATATTTCCCCCCTCCACATCCCCTGGATATGAGCAATTGCGTGTTCTGATTGGCTACTCTACTACTAGAATATCAACTCCTCTACCATGAGTAGAGAAAAACAAAATGGCAGAGCGCATCAAGTCAGATACATCACTTTATCATCAAGTATTTGAAAGAAACAGAATATAGTTATATAAAATATATATATATATATATATATATATATATATATATATATATAAATAAAAGAATATAGTTCCCCCCCAAAAAATTTCTCCTGTTCCACACTCCAGCCCAGTCAGTGTTGGTAATGCACCTTTAAGTTGGTTTGCCAACCGCCAAAAAACCCTAAAGAACAAAAAAATGGCGGAGGATGTTGCTGAACCAACCAAAGACAAAATAAAAAAAAATAAAAAAACCTCTCCTCGAAAATAAAACACCAAAAAATAGAAAAAAAAAAGGTAACAAAATATGGAATAAAAATATTTGATGGTTAGAACATATTTTTTATTTTTCAAGAATTATTATTACAGCATTTTTCACAGATTGTTCCTGTCATTTTGCCGGTTTGTTTACATTCGAAGCAGAAATGATTTTGTTGGACGTTTTGTATAAAGTTTTTATTTATCGAATTTGCAAAAATAAAAATGCTCTGTTTCTCAAAATCCAGTGAACGTGGATAGAGTAAAACAGTTATTCCACTCAATCTCGTCGTACATGGCTTATAGCGGACTCGGCACTACGCGTCTCATCGACTATCAGCTCATGTACGACTCGATTTCATGGAATAACTGTTTAAAATATATAAATTTTGTACATATACAATTACATATGCATGTATACAAAGTACGTATGTATAACACACACACACACACACCAAAATGTACATTTTGTGTGTTAACTCCAAAAGTCCAACAAGAGAACAAGTACATACAGTACCAGTCAAAAGTTTAGACACCCCTACACATTCATTGGTTTTTCTGTATTTTGACTATTTTCTACATTGAAGAACAATACTGAAGACATCAAAACCATAAAAACACAAAAATATATGTTTCATATTTTAGATTCTGCAAAGTAGCCAGCGTTCACTTTGATGATGCTTTGTACACTATTGGCATTATCTTAACCAGCTTCATGAGGTCGTCACCTGGAATGGTTTTCAATTAACAGGTGCGTCGTCAAAATTTAATTAGAAGAACTCCTGAACATCAGGGAAACGACTCCAGTGGACTTCTACATTCATTTCACCATCCGTGGATTTATTGTCCATTCTGGTCAAAGGTACCCTCACTTGCGCTGCTGCTAGAGTGAACCGCCGGAGGAGAGTTAAACGAGTTGGAGTGCTTGTGCGTCTTCGCCAGCGCGGACACCGCACACGGCTGCCTGGAACACATCTCACCAACGTGCACTCATTGAGCAATAAAATGGATGATCTCTAGCTACTTTTGGGAAAAAAAACGAGACTTTTCTTCGTAGCCAGTTCTGTGCTTTACAGAGATGTGGCTGTGTGGATCGATATCGGACTTGGTGCTGCAGCTGGCAGGCTTCCAACTCTTCAGAGCAGATCATAACACGGAACTCTCTGGCAAAACTAAAGGTGGAGGAATCTGTTTTTACACAAACAGTGGCTGGTGTAACGATGTGACTGTGATCCATCAACACTGCTCTCCTGATCTGGAATCTTGTCTCATTAACTGCAAACCCTTTTACTCCACCCATGAGTTCGCTTCATTCATTCTGGTTGGTGGTTACATTCCACCACAAGCTAACGTGCAGGAAGCACAGCGTTTACTCTCCGACCAGATACTACATGTGGAGCGGGCCAACCCGGACTGTTTAGTTATTGTCCTTGGTGACTTTAACAAAGATAATCTCTCCCATGAACTCCCCAAACAGTTTATTAAATGTCCGACCAGAGAGGAGAACGTTTTGGATCACTGTTACACAACAATTAACAATGCTCATCACGCCATCCCTCACGCTGCACTGGGCCACTCTGACCATGTCATGGTCCACCTAATCCCTTTATACAGAGAGAAGCTAAAGCTTAGCAAGCCTGTTGTGAGGACATCAAGAAAGTGGAGCAAGGAGGCTGTGGAGGCCCTTCAGGCGTGTCTGGACTCAACAGACTAGGAGGTTTTCAGGACTGCCACAAACAGTTTAGATGAGTACACAGATGCAGTGACTTCATACATCAGCTTCTGATTTCTGAGACGGCAGAAGGAGGAGGCGTTCAAGAGTGGGGACAGGTTTAAAGAGTCTGAGTACAGGTTTAGCAAGGCAGTGAGAGATGCTACAGTGGTGCTTGAAAGTTTGTGAACCCTTTAGAATTTTCTATATTTCTGCATAAATATGACCTAAAACAGCATCAGATTTTCACACAAGTCCTAAAAGTAGATAAAGAGAACCCAGTTAAAAAAATGAGACAAAAATATTATACTTGGTCATTTATTTATTGAGGAAAATGATCCAATATTACATATCTGTGAGTGGCAAAAGTATGTGAACCTTTGCTTTCAGTATCTGGTGTGGACCCCCCCCCCCTTGTGCAGCAATAACTGCAACTAAACATTTCCAATAACTGTTGATCAGTCCTGCACACCGGCTTGGAGGAATTTTAGCCCGTTCCTCTGTACAGAACAGCTTCAACTCTGGGATGTTGGTGGGTTTCCTCACATGAACTGCTCGCTTCAGGTCCTTCCACAACATTTCGATTGGATTAAGGTCAGGACTTTGACTTGGCCATTCCAAAACACGAACTTTCTTCTTCTTCTTTAACCATTCTTTGGTAGAACGACATGTGTGCTTAGGGTCGTTGTCTTGCTGCATGACTCACCTTCTCTTGAGATTCAGTTCATGGACAGATGTCCTGACATTTTCCTTTAGAATTCGCTGGTATAATTCAGAACTCATTGTTCCATCAATGATGGCAAGCCGTCCTGGCCCAGATGCAGCAAAACAGGCCCAAACCATGATACTACCACCACCATGTTTTACAGATGGGATAAGGTTCTTATGCTGGAATGCAGTGTTTTCCTTTCTCCAAACATAACGCTTCTCATTTAAATCAAAAAGTTCTATTTTGGTCTCATCCGTCCACAAAACATTTTTCTAATCGCCTTCTGGCTTGTGCACATGATCTTTAGCAAACTGCAGATGAGCAGCAATGTTCTTTTTGGAGAGCAGTGGCTTTCTCCTTGCAACCCTGCCATGCACACCATTGTTGTTCAGTGTTCTCCTGATGGTGGACTCATGAACATTAACATTAGCCAATGTGAGAGAGGCCTTCAGTTGCTTAGAAGTTACCCTGGGGTCCTTTGTGACCTTGCCGACTATTACACACCTTGCTCTTGGAGTGATCTTTGTTGGTCGACCACTCCTGGGGAGGGTAACAATGGTCTTGAATTTCCTCCATTTGTACACAATCTGCCTGACTGTGGATTGGTGGAGTCCAAACTCTTTAGAGATGGTTTTGTAACCTTTTCCAGCCTGATGAGCATCAACAACGCTTTTTCTGAGGTCCTCAGAAATCTCCTTTGTTCGTGCCATGATACACTTCCACAAACATGTGTTGTGAAGATCAGACTTTGATAGATCCCTGTTCTTTAATAAAACAGGGTGCCCACTCATGCCTGATTGTCATCCCATTGATTGAAAACACCTGACTCTAATTTCACCTTCAAATTAACTGCTAATCCTAGAGGTTCACATACTTTTGTCACTCACAGATAATATTGGATCGTTTTCCTCAATAAATAAATGACCAAGTATAATATTTTTGTCTCATTTGTTTAACTGGGTTCTCTTCATCTACTTTTAGGACTTGTGTGAAAATCTGATGATGTTTTAGGTCATATTTATGCAGAAATATAGAAAATTCTAAAGGGTTCGCAAACTTTCAAGCACCACTGTAAATGGCTGTATGCTGAGAAACTACAGTACAACACCAGTTCTCAACTAACAACACTGTATCTGTCTGGAGAGGGCTAAGGCAAATCACAAACTACAAACCCAAACCCCCTCACTCTATCAACAACCTTCGCCTTGCAAATGACCTTAACACCTTCTACTGGCATTCTGAAAAACAATGGGACATTCCTGATACTCCCCCCCCCCAATCACCACCTTCATCCCAACACCCCCACCTCCCCCCTCTCTTCAGGAGCCTGCTCCTCCTCATCTCTGTCCACACCAAAGGCCCCCTCCACCTCCTCCCCCACTGCACCTCTCACCATTCAGGAGATGGATGTTAATAGACTCTTCAAGAGACAGAACTCCCGTAAATCAGCTGGACCTGACTCTGTCTCTCCATCCGCCTTGAGAAATTGCGCCAACCAGTTGTCTCCAGCGTTCACAGACATTTTCAACACCTCACTGGAGACATGCCACGTGCCAGCCTGTTTCAAGTCCTCCACCATCATACCCATCCCCAAAAAAGCAAGGACCGTAGGACTAAATGACTACAGACCCATCGCCCTCACCTCCGTAGTGAAGAAGTCCTTTGAGCGCCTTGTTCTCTCCCACGTCAAAGCCATTACAGACCCCCTTCTGGGCCCCCTGCAGTTCGCCTACAGAGCCAACAGGTCTGTGGATGACGCCATCAACACAGCCTTCCAACTTTATCCTCCAGCACTTGGATTCCCCAGGAACCTACGCCAGGATCCTGTGTGTGGACTTCAGCTCTGCATTCAATAAAATCATTCCAGCTCTGCTATAGGACAAACTGTTCCAGCTAAATGTGCCTGACCCCACCTGCAGGTGGATTACTGACTTCCTGACTGACAGGAAGCAGCAAGTGAGGTTGGGGAAGCAAGTCTCCAACACTCAATCAGCACTGGATCCCCCCAAGGCTGCGTTCTTTCTCCTCTGCTCTTCTCCCTGTATACAAACAGCTGTACCTCCACCCACCGGTCCGTCGAGCTCCTGAAGTTCGCGGATGACACCACCCTCATTGGACTCATCTCTGGTGAGGACGAGGCTGCCTACAGGAGGGAGATCAACCATCTGGTGACCTGGTGCAGCCAAAACAACCTGGAGCTAAATGCTGCAAAAACAGTGGAAATGATTGTGGACTTCAGGAAGAACCCAGCCCCTCCTCTGCCCATCACTCCGCGTGGCTCACCAGTGGACACTATGAAGTCCTTCCACTTCCTGGGCACCATAATCACTCAGGACCTGAAGTGGGAACTGAACATCAGCTCCCTCATCACAAAAGCACAGCAGAGGATGTACTTTCTGCGGCAGTTAACTCTACCCCTTAATGACGACCCCGTGTATATCCCATAATGACGACATATGATGCCGGCGTGTACGCACCATAATGACGACATCTGACGACTTTTTTTTCTTGTAAATATGTTCTAAGGGTGAACAGTATATACATATACAAGGGTGGCTGTAGCAACTGCTTTAAGGGGTAAAGAGTTAAAGAAGTTCAACCTGGCAAAGACGATGATGGTGCACTTCTACACAGCTATCATTCAGTTCATCCTCACCTCCTCCATCACTATTGCCACTTTTCCACTACCAACGTGGCTGAGTTGGGCTGAGCCGTGCCGTGCTGAGTTGGGCTGAGTCGAGCTGAGCAGGGCTGTTGGAGTTGCATTTCGACTACAACCGCACTGAACCGTGCTGGCTGGAAGTGGGTGGACAAATTGGGTGGACGTCACGTGATGTCGTTAGGCGGCGCAAACAGTGACATCAGTGACCTTTTAAGCGGTAGTCTCACAACCCGGAGAGTAAACAATAAACATGGAGGACATGGTGTCGTTAGTGTTGCTGGTCTTGGTGCTGTGGCTTGTTGTCACCGACAACGCCAACAGATACTGGCAAGAGCGTATAGATGAGGCGAGGCGCATAAGGCTTCAGAATTCTCGTAATTCGTAATTCTTCTTCTTCCGGGTTTACGGTGTTTACAGATCCCAGCGTGCTCGCGGGGCGTGTGAGGACACTCCTCCTCACCAATCAGTGCACAGGAGAGTGTCTGCTCACGCCCCTAGCCCCACTCGGCTCGGTTTGGCTCGCTTCAGCCCCACTCCAAAACCGTGCGAGTTTTGGGGGCTGAGCAGGGCTGAAGCGAGTTGAGTCGTGCTGTTCTTAGATAGTCGAAACGCGAGCCGTGTCGGGCTGAAGTGAGCTGAAGCGAGCTGAAGTGAGCTGAAAAAGGGTAGTGGAAAAGGGCCATAACTGGTATGCTGCTGCCTCTGCCAGGGACAAGGGTAGACTGCAGGGTATCATTCACTCAGCAGAGAAGGTGATCAGCTGCAGCCTGCCTTCACTTGAGGACCTGTTCACCTCCAGGACACTGAGGCAGGTAGGAAAGATTGTGACTGATCCTTCCCACCCCAGACATAAACTCTTTGAGACACTCCCCTCCGGCAGGAGGCTGCGGTCCATCAAGACCAAAACCTCACACCACAGAAACAGTTTCTTTCCTACCACTGCTGGCCTCATAAACATGACTAGTGACCCCCACTTACTCTGCCCCCCTCCTGCCAGTACCATACCTCAGACTCCTGACCCACTCCGCCCCCCCACCTCAATAAACAAGACCAGTGACCGCATTTACTCTGTGCCCCCCCAGTTGTTTACCTGATTTGCACATTTATTTTATCTTATTTTTTTACCTCATTTGCACACAGTTATTAATTGTATCTTATTTTTATCTTGTTTATTAACCCTTTGGTGACTGACCCCTTGAAAATCGTTCCTCCAGGAACGATGACGTTTCAGTTGTCAAGACAACGGAAAAACTAAAATACAAGAGCATTTTGTTTTGTGCACAAGAGCATTGTGACGTATCTTTCTGTTTTGTATTTTAGTTTTTCCGTTGTCTTGACAACTGAAACGTCATCGTTCCTGGAGGAACGATTTTCAAGGGGTCAGTCACCAAAGGGTTAAAAGTTCTTATTTCTTAATAATCTTAGACCATTTTTATGTAGCTCCTTTATTAGAATAGACTGTCTTTATTTAGTATTTATTTAGCACCTTAACTCCAAGCCAAATTCCTTGTAGCTGCAACAATTACTTGGCAATAAAACTTTCTGATTATGAATTAGTAGAATTTCTTGCCTTCTTAAAGTACATATCACAGGTAAATTCAGGAGCAAGATCAATGTAATTCTCCTATTTCATATTAAACTTTGGTCAAATATCTGTAACATTCTGCATTCTCTGCAATTTTTTTACCTTGCGCAATACCAGAAAAATTCAGTTGAAATCAAGCCATTTGAGGCGAATTGGTCCGCCCCTGAAAAAACTTGGCATTTGGATTTCCTGGCAAACATTGATTTTCGTGACGTCATCTGCAGGACGCCTCCCTCTGAATCCTACATCAGCGCTGGTTTATTTATGAGAAAACGACCTGGTGGTTTTCTGCAAATTTCTTCAACGTTATCACGTAATTATTAAAATGGTTAACACATGTATTGTAGGAGGGTGTAGCAACACCAATCATGATGGGATTAGTACTCATCGTTTTCCAAAAGACCGGACAATGAGAGAGAAATGGGAGCGCTTGGTCTACACAGGCTGTGCACTGAAACCCTGCAAAGCTCTCGCAGTCTGCTGGCGCTTCTGCAGGTGACGTCACGAATCTGGCTCCAGACTCTCTTGGGATTTTTCCAGACGCGTTTTGGTATTTTATTTTTTTCTGCTGTAGACAGATGGCCTTGTGCAAAATTACCCTTCTGGATGAGTGTGTAAAGGGACATACTTTCATATATATATATATATATATATATATATATATATATATATATATATATATATATATATATAAAAAAACAAAATTGGTCCAGAAAGAAGTGTCTTTTAATTAAGAAAAAAAACACTGAATTAGGAGGAGTGTCCACATTTTGACTGGTACTATATACTGGTAATAAGGCCCTGGACGAACCCTGTTAAACAGCAACCCAAAGCAACCAAGGAGACAGTGATGATTTCATCGGTTAACATCATACCCTGCATTCTATTAGTTGGTAAATTTTGACAGGGTCGTTTCACCAAAATCCGAGTGTGTGCAGAAATGCATGAGCAGAAGACTCCCATGCACACATAAGCAGTCTGAGAGAGAGAGAGAGAGAGAGAGAGAGAGAGAGAGAGAGAGAGAGATGGGGGGGCAAGTTTTGAGGGAAAATCTTGGAAAATCTGAACATGAATTAAAAGATGATCACACTTTTGATTAACTCATGTTACATCTATATAAGCTACCCAGTATATGTTATGCTATTTATTACAAAGAAAGGCCAGAGAGCCAGATCAAATAGCAAAAACAGCTTCTTTCCAAAAGCCATAACCGCCCTGAACTCGGATATGCTCTGACTTTATAGTCTATTTATTTTACTATTTACTAATTTATAATGTGCAGTACTTTATAAGATCACTCTCTATGCAATACTTTTATAAATGTGCAATACCACACTCCATAATGTGAAACGCAACACATTCACCTCAGGACTGCGCACCTTACACACAGCACACTCACCTCAGGACTGCGCACCTTACACACAGCACACACACACCTCAGGACTGCGCACCTTACACACAGCACACTCACCTCAGGACTGTGCACCTTACACACAGCACACACACCTCAGGACTGTGCACCTTACACACAGCACACTCACCTCAGGACTGCGCACCTTACACACAGCACACTCACCTCAGGACTGTGCACCTTACACACAGCACACTCACCTCAGGACTGCGCACCTTACACACAGCACACACACCTCAGGACTGTGCACCTTACACACAGCACACTCACCTCAGGACTGTGCACCTTACACACAGCACACTCACCTCAGGACTGCGCACCTTACACACAGCACACTCACCTCAGGACTGCGCACCTTACACACAGCACACTCACCTCAGGACTGCGCACCTTACACACAGCACACACACCTCAGGACTGCGCACCTTACACACAGCACACTCACCTCAGGACTGTGCACCTTACACACAGCACACACACCTCAGGACTGTGCACCTTACACACAGCACACACACCTCAGGACTGTGCACCTTACACACAGCACACACACCTCAGGACTGCGCACCTTACACACAGCACACACACCTCAGGACTGTGCACCTTACACACAACACACACACACCTCAGGACTGCGCACCTTACACACAGCACACACACCTCAGGACTGCGCACCTTACACACAACACACACACACCTCAGGACTGCGCACCTTACACACAGCACACACACCTCAGGACTGCGCACCTTACACACAACACACACACACACACCTCAGGACTGCGCACCTTACACACAGCACACACACCTCAGGACTGTGCACCTTACACACAACACACACACACCTCAGGACTGCGCACCTTACACACAGCACACACACACCTCAGGACTGCGCACCTTACACACAGCACACACACCTCAGGACTGCGCACCTTACACACAACACACACACACACACACACACCTCAGGACTGCGCACCTTACACACAGCACACACACCTCAGGACTGCGCACCTTACACACAACACACACACACCTCAGGACTGCGCACCTTACACACAACACACACACACCTCAGGACTGCGCACCTTACACACAGCACACACACCTCAGGACTGCGCACCTTACACACAACACACACACACACACCTCAGGACTGCGCACCTTACACACAGCACACACACCTCAGGACTGTGCACCTTACACACAACACACACACACCTCAGGACTGCGCACCTTACACACAACACACACACACCTCAGGACTGCGCACCTTACACACAGCACACACACCTCAGGACTGCGCACCTTACACACAACACACACACACACACCTCAGGACTGCGCACCTTACACACAGCACACACACCTCAGGACTGTGCACCTTACACACAACACACACACACCTCAGGACTGCGCACCTTACACACAACACACACACACACACCTCAGGACTGCGCACCTTACACACAGCACACACACCTCAGGACTGCGCACCTTACACACAACACACACACACCTCAGGACTGCGCACCTTACACACAACACACACACACACACACACCTCAGGACTGCGCACCTTACACACAGCACACTCACCTCAGGACTGCGCACCTTACACACAGCACACACACACCTCAGGACTGTGCACCTTACACACAGCACACTCACCTCAGGACTGTGCACCTTACACACAGCACACTCACCTCAGGACTGCGCACCTTACACACAGCACACACACCTCAGGACTGTGCACCTTACACACAGCACACACACCTCAGGACTGCGCACCTTACACACAGCACACACACCTCAGGACTGTGCACCTTACACACAGCACACACACCTCAGGACTGCGCACCTTACACACAGCACACACACCTCAGGACTGTGCACCTTACACACAGCACACACACCTCAGGACTGCGCACCTTACACACAGCACACACACCTCAGGACTGTGCACCTTACACACAGCACACACACCTCAGGACTGTGCACCTTACACACAGCACACACACCTCAGGACTGTGCACCTTACACACAGCACACACACCTCAGGACTGCGCACCTTACACACAGCACACACACCTCAGGACTGCGCACCTTACACACAACACACACACCTCAGGACTGTGCACCTTACACACAGCACACTCACCTCAGGACTGCGCACCTTACACACAGCACACACACCTCAGGACTGCGCACCTTACACACAACACACACACACACACCTCAGGACTGCGCACCTTACACACAGCACACACACCTCAGGACTGTGCACCTTACACACAGCACACACACACCTCAGGACTGCGCACCTTACACACAACACACACACACACACCTCAGGACTGTGCACCTTACACACAGCACACACACCTCAGGACTGCGCACCTTACACACAGCACACTCACCTCAGGACTGCGCACCTTACACACAGCACACTCACCTCAGGACTGCGCACCTTACACACAACACACACACCTCAGGACTGCGCACCTTACACACAGCACACACACCTCAGGACTGCGCACCTTACACACAGCACACACACCTCAGGACTGTGCACCTTACACACAACACACACACACCTCAGGACTGCGCACCTTACACACAGCACACACACCTCAGGACTGCGCACCTTACACACACACACCTCAGGACTGCGCACCTTACACACACACACACACCTCAGGACTGCGCACCTTACACACAGCACACACACCTCAGGACTGTGCACCTTACACACAACACACACACACCTCAGGACTGTGCACCTTACACACAGCACACACACCTCAGGACTGTGCACCTTACACACAACACACACACACCTCAGGACTGCGCACCTTACACACAGCACACACACCTCAGGACTGTGCACCTTACACACAACACACACACACCTCAGGACTGTGCACCTTACACACAACACACACACACCTCAGGACTGCGCACCTTACACACAACACACACACACACACCTCAGGACTGTGCACCTTACACACAGCACACACACCTCAGGACTGTGCACCTTACACACAGCACACACACCTCAGGACTGCGCACCTTACACACAGCACACACACCTCAGGACTGCGCACCTTACACACAGCACACACACACCTCAGGACTGTGCACCTTACACACAGCACACTCACCTCAGGACTGTGCACCTTACACACAGCACACACACCTCAGGACTGCGCACCTTACACACAACACACACACACACACCTCAGGACTGCGCACCTTACACACAGCACACTCACCTCAGGACTGCGCACCTTACACACAGCACACACACCTCAGGACTGTGCACCTTACACACAGCACACACACCTCAGGACTGCGCACCTTACACACAACACACACACACACACCTCAGGACTGCGCACCTTACACACAGCACACTCACCTCAGGACTGCGCACCTTACACACAGCACACACACCTCAGGACTGCGCACCTTACACACAACACACACACACACACACACACCTCAGGACTGTGCACCTTACACACAGCACACTCACCTCAGGACTGCGCACCTTACACACAACACACACACACACACACACACACCTCAGGACTGTGCACCTTACACACAGCACACACACCTCAGGACTGCGCACCTTACACACAGCACACACACCTCAGGACTGCGCACCTTACACACAGCACACACACCTCAGGACTGTGCACCTTACACACAGCACACACACCTCAGGACTGCGCACCTTACACACAGCACACTCACCTCAGGACTGTGCACCTTACACACAGCACACACACCTCAGGACTGCGCACCTTACACACAGCACACACACCTCAGGACTGTGCACCTTACACACAGCACACACACACCTCAGGACTGTGCACCTTACACACAGCACACACACCTCAGGACTGCGCACCTTACACACAGCACACACACCTCAGGACTGCGCACCTTACACACAGCACACACACCTCAGGACTGCGCACCTTACACACAACACACACACACACACCTCAGGACTGCGAACCTTACACACAGCACACACACCTCAGGACTGCGCACCTTACACACAGCACACACACCTCAGGACTGCGCACCTTACACACAGCACACTCACCTCAGGACTGCGCACCTTACACACAGCACACACACACCTCAGGACTGCGCACCTTACACACAGCACACTCACCTCAGGACTGCGCACCTTACACACAGCACACACACCTCAGGACTGCGCACCTTACACACAGCACACTCACCTCAGGACTGTGCACCTTACACACAGCACACACACCTCAGGACTGTGCACCTTACACACAACACACACACACCTCAGGACTGTGCACCTTACACACAGCACACACACCTCAGGACTGCGCACCTTACACACAACACACACACACACCTCAGGACTGCGCACCTTACACACAACACACACACACACACCTCAGGACTGCGCACCTTACACACAACACACACACACACACCTCAGGACTGCGCACCTTACACACAGCACACTCACCTCAGGACTGCGCACCTTACACACAGCACACACACACCTCAGGACTGCGCACCTTACACACAGCACACTCACCTCAGGACTGCGCACCTTACACACAGCACACACACCTCAGGACTGCGCACCTTACACACAACACACACACACACACACACACCTCAGGACTGTGCACCTTACACACAGCACACTCACCTCAGGACTGCGCACCTTACACACAACACACACACACACACACACACCTCAGGACTGTGCACCTTACACACAGCACACACACCTCAGGACTGCGCACCTTACACACAGCACACACACCTCAGGACTGCGCACCTTACACACAGCACACACACCTCAGGACTGTGCACCTTACACACAGCACACACACCTCAGGACTGCGCACCTTACACACAGCACACACACCTCAGGACTGTGCACCTTACACACAGCACACACACCTCAGGACTGTGCACCTTACACACAGCACACTCACCTCAGGACTGCGCACCTTACACACAGCACACACACCTCAGGACTGCGCACCTTACACACAACACACACACACACACCTCAGGACTGCGCACCTTACACACAGCACACACACCTCAGGACTGTGCACCTTACACACAGCACACACACACCTCAGGACTGCGCACCTTACACACAACACACACACACACACCTCAGGACTGTGCACCTTACACACAGCACACACACCTCAGGACTGCGCACCTTACACACAGCACACTCACCTCAGGACTGCGCACCTTACACACAGCACACACACCTCAGGACTGTGCACCTTACACACAGCACACACACACCTCAGGACTGTGCACCTTACACACAGCACACACACACCTCAGGACTGTGCACCTTACACACAGCACACTCACCTCAGGACTGCGCACCTTACACACAACACACACACCTCAGGACTGCGCACCTTACACACAGCACACACACCTCAGGACTGCGCACCTTACACACAGCACACACACCTCAGGACTGTGCACCTTACACACAACACACACACACCTCAGGACTGTGCACCTTACACACAGCACACACACCTCAGGACTGCGCACCTTACACACACACACCTCAGGACTGCGCACCTTACACACAGCACACACACCTCAGGACTGCGCACCTTACACACAGCACACTCACCTCAGGACTGCGCACCTTACACACAGCACACTCACCTCAGGACTGCGCACCTTACACACAACACACACACCTCAGGACTGCGCACCTTACACACAGCACACACACCTCAGGACTGTGCACCTTACACACAGCACACACACCTCAGGACTGTGCACCTTACACACAACACACACACACCTCAGGACTGTGCACCTTACACACAGCACACACACCTCAGGACTGCGCACCTTACACACACACACCTCAGGACTGCGCACCTTACACACACACACACACCTCAGGACTGCGCACCTTACACACAGCACACACACCTCAGGACTGTGCACCTTACACACAACACACACACACCTCAGGACTGTGCACCTTACACACAGCACACACACCTCAGGACTGTGCACCTTACACACAACACACACACACCTCAGGACTGCGCACCTTACACACAGCACACACACCTCAGGACTGTGCACCTTACACACAACACACACACACCTCAGGACTGTGCACCTTACACACAACACACACACACCTCAGGACTGCGCACCTTACACACAACACACACACACACACCTCAGGACTGTGCACCTTACACACAGCACACACACCTCAGGACTGTGCACCTTACACACAGCACACACACCTCAGGACTGCGCACCTTACACACAGCACACACACCTCAGGACTGCGCACCTTACACACAGCACACACACCTCAGGACTGCGCACCTTACACACAGCACACACACACCTCAGGACTGTGCACCTTACACACAGCACACTCACCTCAGGACTGTGCACCTTACACACAGCACACACACCTCAGGACTGCGCACCTTACACACAACACACACACACACACCTCAGGACTGCGCACCTTACACACAGCACACTCACCTCAGGACTGCGCACCTTACACACAGCACACACACCTCAGGACTGTGCACCTTACACACAGCACACACACCTCAGGACTGCGCACCTTACACACAACACACACACACACACCTCAGGACTGCGCACCTTACACACAGCACACTCACCTCAGGACTGCGCACCTTACACACAGCACACACACCTCAGGACTGCGCACCTTACACACAACACACACACACACACACACACCTCAGGACTGTGCACCTTACACACAGCACACTCACCTCAGGACTGCGCACCTTACACACAACACACACACACACACACACACCTCAGGACTGTGCACCTTACACACAGCACACACACCTCAGGACTGCGCACCTTACACACAGCACACACACACACACCTCAGGACTGTGCACCTTACACACAGCACACTCACCTCAGGACTGCGCACCTTACACACAGCACACACACACCTCAGGACTGCGCACCTTACACACAGCACACACACCTCAGGACTGCGCACCTTACACACAGCACACACACCTCAGGACTGTGCACCTTACACACAGCACACACACCTCAGGACTGCGCACCTTACACACAGCACACTCACCTCAGGACTGTGCACCTTACACACAGCACACACACCTCAGGACTGCGCACCTTACACACAGCACACACACCTCAGGACTGTGCACCTTACACACAGCACACACACCTCAGGACTGTGCACCTTACACACAGCACACACACCTCAGGACTGCGCACCTTACACACAGCACACACACCTCAGGACTGCGCACCTTACACACAGCACACACACCTCAGGACTGCGCACCTTACACACAACACACACACACACACCTCAGGACTGCGCACCTTACACACAGCACACACACCTCAGGACTGCGCACCTTACACACAGCACACACACCTCAGGACTGCGCACCTTACACACAGCACACTCACCTCAGGACTGCGCACCTTACACACAGCACACACACCTCAGGACTGCGCACCTTACACACAGCACACACACCTCAGGACTGCGCACCTTACACACAGCACACTCACCTCAGGACTGTGCACCTTACACACAGCACACACACCTCAGGACTGTGCACCTTACACACAGCACACTCACCTCAGGACTGTGCACCTTACACACAGCACACACACCTCAGGACTGTGCACCTTACACACAACACACACACACCTCAGGACTGTGCACCTTACACACAGCACACTCACCTCAGGACTGTGCACCTTACACACAGCACACACACCTCAGGACTGTGCACCTTACACACAACACACACACACCTCAGGACTGTGCACCTTACACACAGCACACACACCTCAGGACTGCGCACCTTACACACAACACACACACACACCTCAGGACTGCGCACCTTACACACAACACACACACACACACCTCAGGACTGCGCACCTTACACACAACACACACACACACACCTCAGGACTGCGCACCTTACACACAGCACACTCACCTCAGGACTGTGCACCTTACACACAACACACACACACCTCAGGACTGCGCACCTTACACACAACACACACACACACACCTCAGGACTGCGCACCTTACACACAGCACACTCACCTCAGGACTGTGCACCTTACACACAACACACACACACCTCAGGACTGTGCACCTTACACACAACACACACTCACCTCAGGACTGTGCACCTTACACACAACACACACACACCTCAGGACTGCGCACCTTACACACAGCACACACACACCTCAGGACTGCGCACCTTACACACAGCACACTCACCTCAGGACTGCGCACCTTACACACAGCACACACACCTCAGGACTGCGCACCTTACACACAACACACACACACACACACACACCTCAGGACTGTGCACCTTACACACAGCACACTCACCTCAGGACTGCGCACCTTACACACAACACACACACACACACACACACCTCAGGACTGTGCACCTTACACACAGCACACACACCTCAGGACTGCGCACCTTACACACAGCACACACACCTCAGGACTGCGCACCTTACACACAGCACACACACCTCAGGACTGTGCACCTTACACACAGCACACACACCTCAGGACTGCGCACCTTACACACAGCACACTCACCTCAGGACTGTGCACCTTACACACAGCACACACACCTCAGGACTGCGCACCTTACACACAGCACACACACCTCAGGACTGTGCACCTTACACACAGCACACACACCTCAGGACTGTGCACCTTACACACAGCACACACACCTCAGGACTGCGCACCTTACACACAGCACACACACCTCAGGACTGCGCACCTTACACACAGCACACACACCTCAGGACTGTGCACCTTACACACAGCACACACACCTCAGGACTGCGCACCTTACACACAGCACACTCACCTCAGGACTGTGCACCTTACACACAGCACACACACCTCAGGACTGCGCACCTTACACACAGCACACACACCTCAGGACTGTGCACCTTACACACAGCACACTCACCTCAGGACTGTGCACCTTACACACAGCACACACACCTCAGGACTGTGCACCTTACACACAACACACACACACCTCAGGACTGTGCACCTTACACACAGCACACACACCTCAGGACTGCGCACCTTACACACAACACACACACACACCTCAGGACTGCGCACCTTACACACAACACACACACACACACCTCAGGACTGCGCACCTTACACACAACACACACACACACACCTCAGGACTGCGCACCTTACACACAGCACACTCACCTCAGGACTGTGCACCTTACACACAACACACACACACCTCAGGACTGCGCACCTTACACACAACACACACACACACACCTCAGGACTGCGCACCTTACACACAGCACACTCACCTCAGGACTGTGCACCTTACACACAACACACACACACCTCAGGACTGTGCACCTTACACACAACACACACTCACCTCAGGACTGTGCACCTTACACACAACACACACACACCTCAGGACTGCGCACCTTACACACAGCACACACACACCTCAGGACTGCGCACCTTACACACAGCACACTCACCTCAGGACTGCGCACCTTACACACAGCACACACACCTCAGGACTGCGCACCTTACACACAACACACACACACACACACACACCTCAGGACTGTGCACCTTACACACAGCACACTCACCTCAGGACTGCGCACCTTACACACAACACACACACACACACACACACCTCAGGACTGTGCACCTTACACACAGCACACACACCTCAGGACTGCGCACCTTACACACAGCACACACACCTCAGGACTGCGCACCTTACACACAGCACACACACCTCAGGACTGTGCACCTTACACACAGCACACACACCTCAGGACTGCGCACCTTACACACAGCACACTCACCTCAGGACTGTGCACCTTACACACAGCACACACACCTCAGGACTGCGCACCTTACACACAGCACACACACCTCAGGACTGTGCACCTTACACACAGCACACACACCTCAGGACTGTGCACCTTACACACAGCACACACACCTCAGGACTGCGCACCTTACACACAGCACACACACCTCAGGACTGCGCACCTTACACACAGCACACACACCTCAGGACTGCGCACCTTACACACAACACACACACACACACCTCAGGACTGCGCACCTTACACACAGCACACACACCTCAGGACTGCGCACCTTACACACAGCACACACACCTCAGGACTGCGCACCTTACACACAGCACACTCACCTCAGGACTGCGCACCTTACACACAGCACACACACACCTCAGGACTGCGCACCTTACACACAGCACACTCACCTCAGGACTGCGCACCTTACACACAGCACACACACCTCAGGACTGCGCACCTTACACACAGCACACTCACCTCAGGACTGTGCACCTTACACACAGCACACACACCTCAGGACTGTGCACCTTACACACAACACACACACACCTCAGGACTGTGCACCTTACACACAGCACACACACCTCAGGACTGCGCACCTTACACACAACACACACACACACCTCAGGACTGCGCACCTTACACACAACACACACACACACACCTCAGGACTGCGCACCTTACACACAACACACACACACACACCTCAGGACTGCGCACCTTACACACAGCACACTCACCTCAGGACTGCGCACCTTACACACAGCACACACACACCTCAGGACTGTGCACCTTACACACAGCACACACACCTCAGGACTGCGCACCTTACACACAGCACACACACCTCAGGACTGCGCACCTTACACACAGCACACACACCTCAGGACTGTGCACCTTACACACAGCACACTCACCTCAGGACTGCGCACCTTACACACAGCACACACACCTCAGGACTGCGCACCTTACACACAGCACACTCACCTCAGGACTGCGCACCTTACCTTACCTTGCAATAATTCATAATGTGTAATATTTTATCTTATAATGTGACTCTCGTGCAATAATTTATAATGTGACTGTCTCTGTGCAATACTTTATATGTGCAATACCTCCCTCCATAATGTGTAACACAACACATACACCTCAGACTGTGCACCTTACACCCCCTTTTTTTTTCTCCCCCCCTTCCTCTCTCTCTACACGCTGTTTGCACGGTTACTGGAGATGCTTTAATCTCACTGTACATGTGTATAGTGACAAAGGCATTCTATTCTATTCTAAAATGCATACATGTAATAAAACAAACAAACAAACCTAAAGCAACCAGGTCTGCTAATTTTGTCCTTTAACTAATCAGCTAGTTGCAGAAAGCCAGCAAGGCGACACTGAATTCAATGCCACTTGAAGAACTGTGCAGTGCGAGGAAGCTGAAATGGTTTTAATCGCTTTTATTTCACTGACTGATGTGTTAAACATCATTCTTTGCCCCCGGCAGGAAGCCTACTGCCCCTTCCATTGAATTTGTCCTGACACCAGCATCATGTTTTACAGCTGACAATTTGTCCATAAAAACAGTGTTGAAATGTTTTAGCTTCCACAATACCTACAGTACATGAAAAAGAAACTTTAAAAACCACAAGGTTTATTTATGCAAAAAATTCCCATCTGATCCAGTTGGATTTTATTTTTTTTTAAGATTGCATCTGTAATGCCAGTCTGTGCTTCTGTGGATGTCACGCAGCTCCCACTGCAAAGTGCATGTACTTTTTTTTAACATATTTCTTGCTCGAACCCGGACCTTCTTGCTGTGAGGCGACAGCACTAACCACTACACCACCATGCCGCCCCCCGTGGCCAGCGAGGGCCTTTCTGTGCGGAGTTTGCATGTTCTCCCCGTGTCCGCGTGGGTTTCCTCCGGGTGCTCCGGTTTCCCCCACAGTCCAAAGACATGCAGGTTAGGTTAACTGGTGACTCTAAATTGAGCGTAGGTGTGAGTGTGAATGGTTGTCTGTGTCTATGTGTCAGCCCTGTGATGACCTGGCGACTTGTCCAGGGTGTACCCCGCCTTTCGCCCGTAGTCAGCTGGGATAGGCTCCAGCTTGCCTGTGACCCTGTAGAACAGGATAAAGCGGCTAGAGATAATGAGATGAGATATTTCTTGCTGAACAAGGAACGCACGCAGGTACAGTTAGTTAATTCAGTGAGTGTCTGGATGTTTACTGATACTGCTGTGGTTGAACAAAGTGTCCAAAAGTTTCGAACTAAACTCTGGAAACAGTGAAAAAACTGTGGCGAACGAGTAAGCTGAACCTCTTACTTTTACTTTGCCTACTGAGGTGTGAAGAACAACATGGTTTGCCTGCTGCAGGCAGCTTAATGCCCCTTCCTTTAGATTTGCTCTGGTATCACCTCTGTGCTTTACAGTTGAAAGATTGTCCATCAAAACAATGTTCCTCAAATAAATCCACTTTCTCATTTTCTACCAAAACTTGGATGAAATATAAAATCGAAAACCCCCAGGGTTTCCTCAGTAACCGTCTATAAACTGAAGCCCGAGTCTTAACTCAGCAGGGGCCAGCTTAAATCAAGCATGAAAAAGTGGAGCGGGCAAAAAAGAAAAAAAAAAAGAAACCCAGAATCCTGTTGCACAGATAAAACGCTGGATGGTACATTAATCTAACTTGAAAGGACAGCTTACAGGTAGACCACTGAGAGGCAGCTGACTTTGACTCATTAAGCAGAAACCCAACGCTGGAGCACGCAGGCTGCGTCACTGTGATCACGAGGCTGGGTTGTTTGCCAAACAGCGTCGTGTCTCAATGTCAAAAATAACTAGCTGGCAGGATACATCATAAGAGGACTGCTGCATAATGGCAAAGCTGGATTGCTTTTACTGACGGCTCTTAAATTGCCTGTGTAGATCAAGGCCATGCGATTTGTGTTGCGCTAATTAAGTGGTTTGTAGAGTTTGTGATCCGAACACCAAAGCCACAAGCCTAATGTGGACCTATTCATTAAAGGGGAACAGAGGGCAATATATAGAGTAAATATAACAATAAAACACACATTAACGAACCTTATTCAAGACTTACAAAAGTTTTTTGTTCTAAGGTTGGAAAGTTATAGTGTTTTGAAAGTAGCTCGAGCAAACTATTTCCGCAGTTTGAACAGCCCGCCATGATATTAATTTGATCCAATCAGAATGCACGTTCATTTTCTCTGCGTAACACTCATGACGTATGTATGTGCCCAGTTGTGTTAGCTCATTGAGGTTGGGAATAGCACGTGTGAATCGGAAAGTAGGATGAATTGTAAGTGACCGGCTACACGATGCCACAGCGTGTTGCTTTCGGGTGTAATAACAGGACCGATGGAAAGCATAACGATCCTCCAGACGTGTTTTTTCACTCGTTTCCGCTGAAAAACACCGAGCGAGTTCGAGCTTTCTTCTCTTCTTTCGTCATCACCGGAGTCAAGAGTACCTCTCCTAGGTTCAAACTGGTACCCTTCTAAGCCATAGCCTGCTTGCAGTGTGTCTTGAGGGATCTCTTCGTATGATTCGACAGAGCTGTCGCTTTCACTTGATGCGCCCGACGCCATGATTACATGCTTCTCTCCTAGTGCAGTGGGCAGGGCTGACGTCACGGTCTTTTAAAAATGGCGACTCTTGTGCCATATCTGTGAAGATACTCAGTCATCCAGGTACATAGTAATCTGTGGTTGGTAGAAGAGAGCAACTGGACTTGCTTGAAAAGTCTTGAAGACGTTTCGCCTCTCGTCCGAAAGGCATCCTCAGTTCTGTCTGACTAATAGGGAGTATCAAGTATTTATCCTCTCATGGATCATCATAGAATCCGAATCAGAATGCTGATGGCTGCATTGTAGGTGGCTGATAGATGTCATAGACACCCACCTCTGTTCAGTGATGGTCGTTCTAAGTTGACAAAAATGAACGATCCTCTCTGGCTAAGATGTCTGCCAGTTTTCTGGAAGTCCTCTTATACTCCCGCACCAGTCGAAGGGAACTCATCCCAAAGTGCGTAGAAACATATCTGTGAAGATACTCAGTCATCCAGGTACATAGTAATTTACATACTCCCGACTGGTGCGGGAATACGAGAGGACTTCCAGAAAAACTGGCAGACATCTTAGCGTACCGACTATTATATTTACAATTACCAAGATATTTCGTTGTTTTCTAGTATATAAATTTGATAGAATACTTAAGAATACGTTCCTTTGTCACATCAGCAACTGTATAGATTATATTTGGTACCCCTTTAACCCATTGATGCCTGAAACGCCTGCAAAAAAACGTCTGTAAATGCCTAAGCCAGTTTTTAGAAAAGGTCCCCATCTGCCTGAGGGTTTTCTGAAATAAAAATAATTAATTGAAAACGCCTATGAAAAATTCAATATCTCAGCCTCTGAAGCACATAAAGACATGAAATAAGTTGCATTTAAAAGATATAAAATTCTCTGCTTTTATTGGATCATGCTCATTCAGCATTAACACTAACACATTTTTATAAAAAAAAAAATCTGGCATGCGTCTTGAAAATAATGACAAATCAACAATGCTGCGTTATGCAGCAACCAGCATTTGGGGCAATGTTGCGTTATGGGCAATGTTGCGCGACGCAGCATCCGGCGTCAATGGGTTAAACAGCGATTCCTTATACAAGTTGTATGAAACAATTAACTGAGCTAAACTCTGGGTAAACCTCGCAGACATCAGAGCTGAGGAAACGGTTGGTAACTGACGAGTACCTTGTGCTGATTTGTGCCCTTCTGTCTGCGCTGAGACTTCTCGGTGGGTTCGGCCTTCACCTTCTCCAATTTCCTATTACGCAGATAAAGAGAGAAACTCACAAGTTGAGATGAAAAAGGACGAGAGAGGAAAGGAAAAAAAAAAAACCTGATGTGATGTGCTGTATTTCTCCATCACTGAAGTGTGTGACAAGCAACAACGTTCCAGCTGAGCTCAAACACAAGACGCTGGCGTTAATGACAATTACAGGTGTCGATTCTTCTCCCTTTAAGATTAATTAATTACAAATGGATGACTCCACTTGCACTTTTTTCTATCCATATAATGCCTCAGATATCATGCTAAATTAATTTATTCATAAAAAGACAGGAGCATATAATGAATGCAATCTCCCACCCACTCACTTCACACTCTGTTAGATTAACGATTGCTCGAGCAAATCATTTATTCAGGAGCACAATCTGCCTCTGTCTTTGGCTCCGACGCGGAAGGCATTTCCCACCACAAAACATATTATTGTGTATGCTCACATTCAGACTGCTTTATATGAGGCTATTAACTACAAGTTATTCTCAACTGAATGACAAATATTACGCTGTCAATACAAAGTGCACGGTACTGACAGAGGCATTCAAAAAAAAAAAAAAAAAAAAACTTTTCACAGTCAAGTCTTTCAAAGGAAAAAGAGACAAGCCCATTAGAGGTTCAGACGACATTATTTTCCAGTTTTCTTCCTTTGAAGTACTACTTATTTTTAATTACCACACAATCCATAATCCATCTGGTTCAGCTGTGACAAGAATCATCAACTTGAGAGAAACTTTTAAAAACTGAAGATATCTGTAATGCAAGGGCGGCACGGTGGTGTAGTGGTTAGCGCTGTCGCCTCACAGCAAGAAGGTCCTGGGTTCGAGCCCCGTGGCCGGCGAGGGCCTTTCTGTGTGGAGTTTGCATGTTCTCCCCGTGTCCGCGTGGGTTTCCTCCGGGTGCTCCGGTTTCCCCCACAGTCCAAAGACATGCAGGTTAGGTTAACTGGTGACTAAATTGACCGTAGGTGTGAGTGTGAGTGTGAATGGTTGTCTGTGTCTATGGCTACGTTCAGGCTGCAGGCTGAAGTGACTCAAATCCGATCTTTTCGCCCATATGTGACCTGTATCCGATCTTTTATTGACAATATGAACGACACAGATCCGAATTTTTCAAATCCGACCCAGGCCGTTTGGATATGTGGTCCTAATTCCGATTCCTATCCGCTCTTTTCATATGCGACTTCAGTCTGAATCGCCAGGTCGCATTCATCCGACTTACACGTCATCAACAAGGCACAAACGTCACTATTCTGCGCTGAAGTAGGCGGCGGGTCTCTCAAAAAAAGTTACAACAACATGGCGCATAATCACGGGCGCAGATAGAGGGGGGGACGGGGGGGATTCGTCCCACCCAGATTTAAATTCACCTCGCTCGGTCCCCCCCACTTATAGGGAGGAAAAAACGTCTATGCTGTCTTTCTTTGCATAAGGCAAACCTCACGGAAAAATCAAAAGACTAATTACCATTCGGTTTATTGAGGTGCACGGCAGTGTATACATAGTTGCAACAACTCACATAAAACAAAACAAAGACTGATATTCGGTTGGTTGAGCTGCGCAGACTGCACAGGTTGCGAGCTCGAGCTTGGTTGCTATGGTAACCCACAACAAGTTTGACAGGCATATCGGGGTTGGGGTTGGTTTGCTGGCAGCTTTGTCCCCCCCAGTATTTTGTCCCTCCCAGTTCAAAAAACGTATCTGCGCCCCTGCGCATGACATCAATGCGAGGGACGCTTCGGGCTGTGAAGGTTCTGAATCTTCTCAATGGAAGGACACAGAGGTTAGGGAGCTGATTTCCATTTGGGGGGATGCAGCTATTCAAGCTAGACTGGATGGGTCATACCGCAACCGGGCGGTTTTACTTCCGTAAACACTGGCCATGCTCACTGCGTGTGACGTCGTCATATCCTGCAGTGCGCATGCGGAACACTTTTAGGTCGCTTTTCGTTCATACTGAGGATCACATACAAGTCGCATATATTTGTTAATGTGAACGACCTCACAAAAAAATCGGATTTCACAAAAAAATCGGAATTGAGCATTAAGCCTTGCAGTGTGAACGTAGCGTATGTGTCAGCCCTGTGATGACCTGGCGACTTGTCCAGGGTGTACCCCGCCTTTCGCCCGTAGTCAGCTGGGATAGGCTCCAGCTTGCCTGCGACCCTGTAGAACAGGATAAAGCGGCTAGAGATAATGAGATGATGGAAAGGAGATCTGTAATGCAAGTCTGAGCTTCTCTGGTAATCAGTCACACTCCTCCACAATAGGAGCTAGGTGTATTTGTTTCAATATTTATTGCTATATAAATAATGAATATCCATAGACTCCATTAGTTAATCATGTATCCAATAACACACTTCAGAGTGTGTTATTATTTAACAATTATTCCCCAAAGACAAAGTGAATATCAGTGAATAATAACTGAAATGAACTCATTATTATTCACTGAGCCTGAGGCGGATAATTGTTCAAATAAAAATACACAAGTGATTATTTAAAAAAAAAAAAAACGCATTAAAATATAATTTATTTCGAACTTCAAAAGCAGCATGCAAATGTAATAAGTGTCACAAGCCTGTGCATGCCTTTATCCATGCCGAGTCACATAAAATACTTTGTTTTGAAATAGATAAAATAAACCCCAATTCCACCTTCCCTTTGAATAGTTTTAGACCAAACTTCGTAGCATCTTTAGTGCTTTTAGGAACAGCATTTTCTTTCAGAATTTGTAATTCCTCCTCACTTACGGCGACAAACTGATTGGCTGCCATTTTGCCAAGTCGCTCGAGGCGATTATAGAGAAATGGTCTGAATTTCTCGGCCTATCAGCATGCTCAGTTTTCTCTGATCGCCTCCATTTTTATACGAAAGGAAAATAATCAGGTGATGTGATGCGGCTTGATGCAAAGCAGATTCCCTGTTTTCACCTTGCAGTTAGCCTAATGTTTCCCCAGAAACAGCACATACTTAAGCATTTATTCCTCTTATACCACAGCAATTTGCCTCCAATAGCCATTCTGAATTTATTAAAGAACAAAAGGTTGCATTTTAACCACTTAGTTTTATGTAACGTCCATGAAACAAGTTGGGTCCTGTTACCAATTACATTATAGCAGGTATAAATCAGCGTTCCCATGGCAGCCTGTTCCCCCTCTTTCTCTAAGTTAACAAGGAAAAAAAAAAAACACAGCTTGTTGCGGATATAACAAAGAAACCGGAGAGTGCAGAGCCATCAGTCCTGAAGACTCTCCCATGGTGGGAAACCTACTGACCATTACAATCTGAATCCCTGTGAGAGAGCTGCTGGAGAAATGACAACTTAATACCACCGCAGAGTCCACAGGAGAGCCGCCTCCATCCTCAAAGACCCCACCCCAGCACGGACTGTTCACACTTCTACCCTCAGGCCAGAGATACAGAAGTGTGAAATGTAAGACTGTCAGACTAAAGAACTCTTTCTTTCCCACCGCCATCAGACTCCTGAACAGCTGACAGGAGTCTATAACCATGGACTACCTCCCTGTAAACTGTCCTTGACTGTCTGCATCTGTTTGCACATTACTGCCCCTTTTTTGCTGCTACCGGTACATCCGATCATTGCCTTATTACTAATGTAGGCTCATTTGTCATGAAATAAAAATTCGTGTATTTTTTTTGGCAAAAGCAAAAACTCACCCGATTCTGTTAGAATATGATATAAACATAAGAAAAAAATAGGGTGCCATTTTTTTTTCACGCTCTAATGCCCTGAAATCCTAGTCTGGTTAACACCAGACCATATCACAAGTGAAATATGGTCTGGAATCCGCCTATTGAATTTCTCGTAGGGGAGGTGTGGTTTACGATTGTCAACGGCCGTTTATTGGACGTTGCGAATGTCTATCATTCGGCGTATACGTAGCCCATGGCCAATCATGGCAGTTGTACCCGGTGACGTAGTTAGAGCGACGAAGACGACGAAGAGGCGAAGAAGAGAAGGAAAGAGAAAGAGAAGGCAAAACAAAAATAGGAAAACAATGGCACCGAACGATTACTGCCGTTTGTGCAAGACAAAGCTTGATCGAAAGTTTGGTTCGTATCGCTCGCCGCCATGTTAAATGTGATCCGTAAACAGTCCCAAATAAACTACAAGCTTCCGTTTGTCGAGTAGTACGCGTCACCGTCTTTCCACCCCTCCCCACTCTCTGATTGGCTCCCTAACTCAGGCGAGCTTTTAGACCATAGTTTCCATGCTGTCTTTTCAGATCGGAACGATTGTGCAAAGCAGCATGGGATTTCCCAGGCTACTGAAATCCAAGATGGCTGCCATGATACAAAAATGGCATAAATTAGACATTACGATTGATATAAATCTGGTTCCAATATTTTTTTCAGCATCTATTACTTATAAAACTAACTTTAAATAGAGGTTTCCACATGGATAACAACCTCCCTGTGATTACTAATCTTTTTATTTTGTGTTTCAGACAGACTGCCATCTTGAATTAAACACGGCGGCCCCATAACTGATGTTTGAATGCAGTCGCTGGACGCAGTTTTTCCGCATTAGCTTAAGGTTTAAACAGTTGGTGTGTGTGTATACAAAGATGTGTTTTCTTTGTATTTGCAGGAAACAATTACCCACAGCAACCATAACGTAGCTTAGAGTCCATATATTAACCAACATGGCAGAGTCTTCATCTAACAAGAAGTCAAAAACTGTGGACTTTGAACTTTGCTTCATTTGTCAGCTGAGGAGCAAACAAACAGATTATACAAACTATGTGCTTCACCCTTCTTTGCTTTCAGTAGAGAAACTAATTGCATCAACTGATGTTCGATGTTCATACGGGGAAACAGAGTTCTCTGCATTAAAGGATCGCATAAGTGTAGGGGTGGGCGGTTTGCACGGTATGATACCGTATGCGGTATTTTTTGACCAACGGTAGAGAGTTTGTCTCATAGCGTGTACCGCGATAGCTCATTGCCTCCTCTAGTTGGCAGTAATGCATAGTTTGAACGCCCGCCTGGCTGCTTCGAAGAACAACAACAACGGCGGCGAGTAGTGAAGAGACGGCAGCAGAGGAAGAGCTCGTGAAAAAAGTCGGCGCAACATCAGTAATCTGGACATGGTTTGGATTTAAAGTGACGGATATTAAACAAGAAAACGTTATCTGCAAGATATGCCGGGCGACAGTGATCGCAAGACACGGTAACACAAGTAATCTGTAATTTATATACAAAACTACAATACCGTGATGTATACCGTATACCGTCAGTGGCTCAAATTATACCGTGATGTACATTTTTGGCCATACCGCCCACCCCTACATAAGTGGTTCGTCTGCCGATCAACTGCTACAGAAAAGTGTTTCCTACCACAAGACATGTTAGGCTACGTTCACACTGCAGGCTGAAGTGACTCAAATCCGATCTTTTCGCCCATATGTGACTTGTATCCGATCTTTTATTGACAATACGAACGACACAGATCCGATTTTTTCAAATCCGACCCAGGCTGTTTGGACATGTGGTCCTAATTCCGATTCCTATCCGCTCTTTTCATATGCGACTTCAGTCTGAACCGCCAGGTCGCATTCATCCGACTTACACGTCATCAACAAGCCACAAACGTCACTATTCTGCGCTGAAGTAGGCGGCGGGTCTCTCAAAAAAAGTTACAACAACATGGCACATGCATGACATCAATGCGAGGGACGCTTCGGGCTGTGAAGGTTCTGAATCTTCTCAATGGAAGGACACAGAGGTTAGGGAGCTGATTTCCATTTGGGGGGATGCAGCTATTCAAGCTAGACTGGATGGGTCATACCGCAACCGGGCGGTTTTACTTCCGTAAACACTGGCCATGCTCACTGCGTGTGACGTCGTCGTATCCTGCAATGCGCATGCGGAACACTTTTAGGTCGCTTTTCGTTCATACTGAGGATCACATACAAGTCGCATATATTTGTTAATGGCTACGTTCACACTGCAGGCTGAAGTGACTCAAATCCGATCTTTTCGCCCATATGTGACTTGTATCCGATCTTTTATTGACAATATGAACGACACAGATCCGATTTTTTCAAATCCGACCCAGGCCGTTTGGATATGTGGTCCTAATTCCGATTCCTATCCGCTCTTTTCATATGCGACTTCAGTCTGAACCGCCAGGTCGCATTCATCCGACTTACACGTCAACAAGCCACAAACGTCACTATTCTGCGCTGAAGTAGGCGGCGGGTCTCTCAAAAAAAGTTACAACAACATGGCGCATAATCACGGGTGCAGATAGAGGGTGGGACTCGTCCCACCCAGATTTAAATTCACCTCGCTCGGTCCCCCCCACTTATAGGGAGGAAAAAACGTCTATGCTGTCTTTCTTTGCATAAGGCAAACCTCACGGAAAAATCAAAAGACTAATTACCATTCGGTTTATTGAGGTGCACGGCAGTGTATACATAGTTGCAACAACTCACATAAAACAAAACAAAGACTGATATTCGGTTGGTTGAGCTGCGCAGACTGCACAGGTTGCGAGCTCGAGCTTGGTTGCTATGGTAACCCACAACAAGTTTGACAGGCATATCGGGGTTGGGGTTGGTTTGCTGGCAGCTTTGTCCCCCCCAGTTTTTGTCCCCCCCTGTTCAAAAAACGTATCTGCACCCCTGCGCATGACATCAATGCGAGGGACGCTTCGGGCTGTGAAGGTTCTGAATCTTCTCAATGGAAGGACGCAGAGGTTAGGGAGCTGATTTCCATTTGGGGGGATGCAGCTATTCAAGCTAGATTGGATGGGTCATACCGCAACCGGGCGGTTTTACTTCCGTAAACACTGGCCATGCTCACTGCGTGTGACGTCGTCGTATCCTGCAGTGCGCATGGAACACTTTTAGGTCGCTTTTCGTTCATACTGAGGATCACATACAAGTCGCATATATTTGTTAATGTGAACGACCTCACAAAAAAATCGGATTTCACAAAAAAATCGGAATTGAGCATTAAGCTTTGCAGTGTGAACGTAGCATTAGACTGGTACCAAAATCCAGAATTGTGACACCCAAAGGCATTTTTGAGACAAAGTCGGCAAACAGTCTTATTTTGTCAATTTGGGTGTGCCGAATTCAAATCTGTATATGTATACCCTGGTGGAATATACACATATCTGTATGTGTATACCCTGTATGCCTCCACATTTTGTATGCTGCTGAATCTGTCCTTTTTTCAGTAGCTTTGTATAAACAATAACCGCTAAATGTAATGCAATGTTATGGAAGGTGATCGCCGAGGCGTTCTCATTGTGAAAAGTAAGTCACATGGACTGGCATTTAATGTTGGATTTGTTTTTTGTCTGTTCATATTCTTTTTGGGGGAGTAAAGTCAGTTTAAAAATGCCGTTAAATGCATAGGCCTATAGGCCAAGTTTAATGACCTTGAGGTTATCAGAGGTCATATGTCGTTTTACAAATGAAAAATGAATTCAGCACCCAAACATTTAACAAACAAGGCCGTTTGCTAACTTCATTAATCATTTTAGTACATTTCATTCCTTAGAAAGCTGAGAAACTGGGTTCAGCTGAGACGTTTACAGGCCCAAAGGTCAATGACCTCTAGAGGTCAACAGAGGTCAGATAGAGCTCGGCATATTGCAGATTTGAATTCGGCACACCCAAATTGACAAAATAAGCCTGTTTGCCGACTTTGTCTCAAAAATGCCTTTAACTCCTTAAATAAGCACTTTTTTGAATTTTGGTACCAGTCTATGTTACAAGGATCTCACAAACAAAACACACGTTGAACGAGCAAAAAGGAGGACTAGTGGTCAGTTCTCCAGACACGGATGTCTTGTTGCTTACTGGTCCACATGTATCCACACTTGCCAGTTTCTACAGTCTTCCTCACTGGAAAGTGCAGGCTGAAGAGGAACATTTCTGTCTGTAACATATACAACAACTTAGGACAAAAGCGCGCTTCTGCACTGTTGGGTCTTCATGCTCTGACGGGCTCCGACATGTCTGGTAGGATTTGCTGGCAGAACCAAAGACTGGTGCTTCAAGGCATTCATGTCTTGTGACGATGACATCCTGGATGCACTAGCAATGCTAGAAAATGACAACGATCTGCCCTCTGATGCATGCTCTCAGCTGGAACGTTTTGTTTGCGTGCTGTATCGATCAAAAATCCACACAACAGTAAAAGAGCTTCGCTGGTTCCTCTACTCAAATCGTGCAGCCGAAGGAGAAAACCTTCCACCAACTTCTGGTTCGCTGGACTTGCGGTACATATTCGGCGTGCACACTACATAGCCATGATTTGGAGGAAAGCTGATGAAAATCACCCACGCCTCCCAGCACCTGCTGCGTTTGGTTGGACATTTGACGCAGGTTCAAGTCACTTCTCTCCTGTTCGATGTTTGAATCCACCAGCTCCTGAGGCAGTACTGCACCTGATAAAGTGCGGACGCAAAAGTGGATGTGAAGGAAGGTGCAGTCGTCGCAAAAACAATATCCCATGTACAGAAGTCTGTGGATGTTGGGTTTTCACTTGCAACAACAAAACAAGCCAACCAGGGATAAATGAAGAGTGTGAAGACGTTTGATGTCCACTGCTAAAACTACATCTATATACCATGTGACTTTTTGCATTTTTTTCGTTCATAAAATGACTGAACAATAACTAACGTGGTTTCACTATAGTTATATAGATTTGTTTATTGACTTGGTCATATAATGTGTACCACGTGACCAATACATTACTTTAATCAAACAGATAAGGTCTTTGAACATTTATTTCCAATATCATTGTATGGACTACGGTGTCGAAATAAGTAGAATTTAGTGTAAACGGTAGCCATTTCGGACGCCATCTTGAAATTAGGCATGTAAATCACTAGCCTGGCTAACGCGACTTCAAAGCTCTCCGAGCTATTGGTCTAGCCAAGATATTAAGCCCAACCGTTTCCCAGAGCCCGTGGTTGACCCGCCTCCCTGAAATGCCTCAGTTTGCTACTGGTCGAAGCCAGAAAAGGCTGTGACGACGCTTAAACCAATCACATCACTCTTTCCTCTGATGTATGCGACGCGACGGGGCTAACTGGTAGATTAAACTCTTACCGAAGCCGGTCAGGAGCAAGGTGAAAACGTCCTTCCTTTCAATAAATACCTCCAGGGCTGCTCTTTGCTCCGTTTTCAATGAGAACTTCCCGTTGAATGCTTTCAATACAGCATCTATGCGTAATAGATGTGGAAGCGTGAATGAAGCGCTTCCGGCATAGATTCTGTAAACAATCTATGGCTTCCGGTCGCAGTTCTACTACGTCAGTGCCTTGAACACGCCTCTACCCAGGGCCGTTGGAGATGCTCAAAGTTGACTGGTTCCCGATTTTTCGGGAGCTTGGAAGAGCTGTAGATAGCTTGCCTGGCCAGACTAAGCTCGCAACAGGCCCTCGTGTTGCGTCACGCTTAGGATAGGCGGGCCCAGGCTAAGTAAATCACAACTTTAGCCTAAATTTGATGATTCCATTGGTTTTCTTGTGTCAGAAAACCTATGTTTAGATACTTTGTTTGTAATTATATCATGTGTACTAGCGAAGATATTGAATTATTGCTAAACGGCGGCTATTTTGGCCGCCATCTTGGATTTCGGACCCTTAGAATGTGAAGAAAAAATGGCACCCTAATTTTTTTTTTTTTAAACTTATGATATCTTCTTTCAAAATCAAATGAGTTTTTGCTTTTACAAAAAAAAATTACACGAAATTACAAATGAGCCTACACTATACCTCCGCCAAGGAGGTTATGTTTTCGGTAGCGTTGGTTTGTCTGTTACCAACATTACGGAAAATGTTATGAACGGATTGCTCTGAAATTTTTTCCAGGAGGTGTGACTGGGCACAAGTAACAATCCATTAAATTTTGGTGGTGCGCCGGATAACCGTCTGGATCCCGGAATTTTTTAAAGGATTCTTGGCGGAGGTCTGCGCTCTCCAAGTACTTTTCTAGTTTTTGTATTATGCTGGCTATTTTGCACTACATTTACCTTTATTTTGTACTATACTGGGTGGGTTTTTTTTTTTTTTGCTTTTATTTTGCCTTTACTTTGTATTATTTCTTCAGCCTATTTATTAATTTGCAATTGGCATTCATGGTGGACAGCAAACTAAGAATTTCATTGTGCAAGACGACATGTCCTTACTGTGCATGAGACAATAAACACTTGGAACTTAATAGAATGAGAACACTAATATAAGCCTGTGATTTGCATTACAGCTGTAACAACTGTCAGAGCTGCTGTTAAAAGAAATTAATCAACGTCTGATGAATGAGATGCAAGAATTCAGATACCAGATACTCCATATAAGGGGCTGTCCTAATGTTCGCTGATAGTGCTGTGGCTGAACAAAGCGTACAGGAGACTTAAAGTGCATATCACGGGTAAATTCAGGAGCAAGATCAATGTAATTCTCCTATTTTATATTAAACTTTGGTCAAATATCTGTAACATTCTGCATTCTCTGCAATTTTTTTACCTTGCGCAATACCAGAAAAATTCAGCTGAAATCAAGCCATTTGAGGCGAATTGATCCGCCTCTGAAAAAACTTACCATTTGGCTTTCCCGGCAAACATTGATTTTCGTGACGTCATCTGCAGGACGCCTCCCTCTGAATCCTACGTCAGCGCTGGTTTGTTTATGAGAAAACGACCTGGTGGTTTTCTGCAAATTTCTTTAACGTTATTGCGTAATTATTAAAATGGTTAACAGATGTATCGTAGGAGGGTGTAGCAACACCAATCTTGATGGGATTAGTACTCATCGTTTCCCAAAAGACCGGACAATGAGAGAGAAATGGGAGCGCTTGGTCTACACAGGCTGTGCACTGAAACCGTGCAAAGCTCGCGCAGCCTGCTGGCGCTTCCGCAGGTGACGTCACGAATCTGGCTCCAGACTCCCTTGGGATTTTTCCAGACGCGTTTTGGTATTTTAATTTTTTCTGCTGCAGACAGATGGCCTTGTGCAAAATTACCCTTCTGGATAAGTGTGTAAAGGGACATACTTTCATCCCATCTCATTATCTCTAGCCGCTTTATCCTGTTCTACAGGGTCGCAGGCAAGCTGGAGCCTATCCCAGCTGACTATGGGCGAAAGGCGGGGTACACCCTGGACAAGTCGCCAGGTCATCACAGGGCTGACACATAGACACAGACAACCATTCACACTCACATTCACACCTACGGTCAATTTAGAGTCACCAGTTAACCTAACCTGCATGTCTTTGGACTGTGGGGGAAACCGGAGCACCCGGAGGAAACCCACGCGGACACGGGGAGAACATGCAAACTCCACACAGAAAGGTCCTCGCCGGCCACGGGGCTCGAACCCGGACCTTCTTGCTGCGAGACGAAAGCGCTAACCACTACACCACCGTGCCGCCAACATACTTTCATACTAAAAAAAAAACACAGAATTGGTTCAGGATATGCACTTTAAAGCAGCATTAGTACTTACAGGCGTGCGTCTCCACTGGAAGGATCGAAACTCAACGCAGCCTCTTTGGCTTTCTTCACTTTGTCCTCTTGAGCCATGCTTCAGACCCCAATGCCAGATGATCACTAAAATGTGTTTACAACTAAAACTGCATTTTAAAAAAAGATTTTAAAAAAATCAACAAATTTAAGAAAAACTGTATTAATCCCAACAGCAGTATTTAATAAAAATACAAAACATCCATCAAACACACAATAGTCAAGAAGCAGATTGCTTTAATCACACTTGGTGCACAATCCTGTGATTCATTCAACATAGATGAATACATTTGTATTAATAACAAAATTCCCTTATTTTAGATAAAATTAACTTTTAGTATCTAAAACAACTCACCCTAAGTAAATGTTCAGCTTTTTAACGAGCTGAGTTATTAGGGTTTTAAGTTTGTTGATTTGTTTTATACATTCTAGCAGCCTGCAACAATCCAACAATGGCTGAGTCTTAATTGCCTCTACACAGAACACATAGTACACTACATAGGGTGTAAAATCCACCGTTTCATACCCTATGTAGTGCGCCTATCTAGGACACGCAGAAGGGTTTAGGATTCACCATGTTCCAATTTCTTCTATTTAAAAAAAAATACGAAATTAAAATGTATTAAATTTATAATTAAGTCCTCATTTATGTCTAAGAAAGCTTGTATACATTTTAGAACGCATTAATGTTAATGCTATTTGCGATAAATTAAAAAAAAGACTAAAAATTGGGGGCTAACTCAATTAACGCTAGCTCCAGGGGTCATTAGCACGATGCTAACAGACGCAGCTATCGTTAGCTAAGCTAATTATTTTAAAAAAATAATGCATTTAAACACAATTTAAATTATGATTAAAATTACTGTGACATGATACTGATATGTGGTTGAAAATAAATTATATTTTAAGCATGAGAGAAACTTACGGACGAATGATATCTAGTTGATTAGCTGCTACACAGGGCAGGAAGCAGCAGGACTGAACCGGAGTGTGGGATTGGATCAGAATTTGTAAACTATAGACAGTTCACTGGCACACAACAAACTTTTAACGTCAAGATGTTCTTTTTTTAATTAACTTCCTCTTTATACAATAGTATTACCTTTTTCTACTTTGTAAAGTGTTAGAAAGGGGATAAGTGGTGCTTGAAAGTTTGTGAACCCTTTAGAATTTTCTATATTTCTGCATAAATATGACCTAAAACATCATCAGATTTTCCCACAAGTCCTAAAAGTAGATAAAGGGAACCCAGTTAAACAAATGAGACAAAAATATTATACTTGGTCATTTATTTATTGAGGAAAATGATCCAATATTACATATCTGTGAGTGGCAAAAGTATGTGAACCTCTAGGATTAGCAGTTAATTTGAAGGTGAAATTAGAGTCAGGTGTTTTCAATCAATGGGATGACAATCAGGTGTGAGTGGGCGCCCTGTTTTATTTAAAGAACAGGGATCTATCAAAGTCTGATCTTCACAACACATGTTTGTGGAAGTGTATCATGGCACAAACAAAGGAGATTTCTGAGGACCTCAGAAAAAGCGTTGTTGATGCTCATCAGGCTGGAAAAGGTTACAAAACCATCTCTAAAGAGTTTGGACTCCACCAATCCACAGTCAGACAGATTGTGTACAAATGGAGGAAATTCAAGACCATTGTTACCCTCCCCAGGAGTGGCCGACCAACAAAGATCACTCCAAGAGCAAGGTGTGTAATAGTCGGCAAGGTTGCAAAGGACACCAGGGTAACTTCTAAGCAACTGAAGGCCTCTCTCACATTGGCTAATGTTAATATTCATGAGTCCACCATTAGGAGAACACTGAACAACAATGGTGTGCATGGCAGGGTTGGAAGGAGAAAGCCACTGCTCTCCAAAAAGAACATTGCTGCTCGTCTGCAGTTTGCTAAAGATCACGTGGACAAGCCAGAAGGCTATTGGAAAAATGTTTTGTGGACGGTTGAGACCAAAAAAGAACTTTTTGGTTTAAATGAGAAGTGTTATGTTTGGAGAAAGGAAAACCCTGCATTCCAGCATAAGAACTTTATCCCATCTGTGAAACATGGTGGTGGTAGTATCATGGTTTGGGCCTGTTTTGCTGCATCTGGGCCAGGACGGCTTGCCATCATTGATGGAACAATAAATTCTGAATTATACCAGCGAATTCTAAAGGAAAATGTCAGGACATCTGTCCATGAACTGAATCTCAAGAGAAGGTGGGTCATGCAGCAAGACAACGACCCTAAGCACACAAGTCGTTCTACCAAAGAATGGTTAAAGAAGAATAAAGTTAATGTTTTGGAATGGCCAAATCAAAGTCCTGACCTTAATCCAGTCGAAATGTTGTGGAAGGACATGAAGCGAGCAGTTCATGTGAGGAAACCCACCAACATCCCAGAGTTGAAGCTGTTCTGTACGGAGGGACGGGCTAAAATTCCTCCAAGCCGGTGTGCACGACTGATCAACAGTTACTGCAAAGAAAGAAAGGAAGCACAACTTTATTCATGACACACTTGTGAAATTCCTCTCTGCATTTAACCCATCTGAAGCAGTGAACACACACATGCGCACACACACGTGAGCAATGAGCGCACACACACATACCCAGAGCAGTGGGCAGCCATGCTAACAGCACCCGGGGAGCAGTTGGGAGTTGGGTGCCTTGCTCAAGGGCATCTCAGCCCAAGGCCGTCCCATATTAACCAAACCGCATGTCTTTGGACTGTGGGGGAAACCGGAGCACCCGGAGGAAACCCATGCAGACACATGGAGACCATGCAAACTCCACACAGAAAGGCCCCACCAGCCACTGGGCTCGAACCCAGAACCTTCTTGCTGTGAGGTGACCGTGCTAACCACTTACACCACTGTGCTGGAAACGTTTAGTTGCAGTGATTGCTGCACAAGGGGGTCACACCAGATACTGAAAGCAAAGGTTCACATACTTTTACCACTCACAGATACAGTGGTGTGCAAAAGTTTGGGTACCCCTGGTCAAAATGGCTGTTACTGTGAACAGTTAAGCAAGTTGAAGATGAAATGATCTCCAAAAGGCATAAAGTTAAAGATGACTCATTCCCTTTATATTTTAAGCAAAAACAATTTTTTTATTTTCATCTTTTGCATTTTCAAAATGATAAAGTAAAAGGGCCCGAAGCAAAAGTTTGGGCACCCTGCATGGTTAGTACCTAGCAACACCCCCTTTGGCAAGTATCACAGCTTGTAAACACTTTTTGTAGCCAGCTAATAATCTTTCAGTTCTTATCTGGGGGATTTTCACACATTCGTCCTTGCAAAAGGCTTCCAGTTCTACAAGTTTCTTGGGCTGTCTTGCATGCACTGCTCTTTTGAGATCTAGCAACAGATTTTCAATGATGTTTAGGTCAGGGGACTGTGAGGGCCAGGGCAAAACCTTCAGCTTGTGCCTCTTGAGGTATTCCATTGTAGATTTTGAGGTGCGTTTTGGATCATCGTCCCCATCCTCTTTTTAACTTCAACTTTTTTACAGATGGTGTGATGTTTGCTTCCAGAATTTGCTGGCATTTATTCAAATCCATGCTTCAACCAATGAAATGTGCCCTGTGCCACTGGCTGCAACACAACCCCAAAGCATGATCGATCCACACCCATGCTTCAGAGTTGGAGAGGTGTTCTTTTCCTGGAATTTGGCACCCTTTTTTTTCCAAACATACCTTTGCACATTGTGACCAGAAAGTTCTATTTTGATTTCATCAGTCCACAGGACTTGTTTCCAAAATGTATCAGGCTTATTTAGATGTTCATTTGCAAAACTTCAGACACTGAATTTTGTGGCTAGGATGCAGGAAAGGTTTTCTTCTGATGACTCTTCCATGAAGGTCATATTTGTTCAGGTGTCGCTGCATAGTAGAACAGTGCACCACCACTCCAGGGTCTGCTAAATCTTTCTGAAGGTCTTTTGCAGTCAAACGGGTTTTTATTTGCCTTTCTAGCAATCCAATGAGCAGTTCTTTCAGAAAGTTTTCTTCATCTTCCAGACCTCACCTTGATCTCCACTGTTTCTGTTAACTGCCATTTCTTAATAACATTACAATCTGAGGAAACAGCTACCTGAAAACACTTTGCTATGTTCTTGTAGCCTTCTCCTGCTTTGTGAGCATCAATTATTTTATTATTCAGAATGCGAGGGAGTTGCTTAGAGGAGCCCATGGCTTTTGATTTTAGGGACAAGTTTGAGGAGTCAGAGAATTTATACAGCTTTGAAATCTGCATCATCTGACCTTTCCAAATGAAGAATTTGAAGAAGCCACAGCTCAATAAGCTAATTAAGGTCTGGAACCTTGGTAAAAGTTACCTGAGAACTCAAATGTATTGGGGTGCCCAAACTTTCACATGGTGTTCCTTTTCTTTTTTTTTTTACTCTCCGATTGTACAAAACAAAAATAATACACAAATTTTGCAGAAAACGCTGAAAAGAAATGTCTCGTCTTTACTTTTATGCCTTTTGGTGATGAGTTCATCTTCTGCTCACTTAACTATTCACAGTAACAGACATTTTCAGTAAGGGTGCACAAATTTTTGCATGCCACTGTATGTAATATTGGATCATTTTCCTCAATAAATAAATGACCAACATACTTGCCAACCCTCCCGATTTTGGCGGGAGGCTCCCTATTTTAGCCTCCGTCTCCCGCCTCCCGATCGTATTTGTTAAAAACTGGATAATCTCCCAGTTTGGGGAAATCACTACCACCAAGTTAAAAATACTCCCGATTATGTCCAATCAGAATTGTATGAGAAACACTGCTGACGTCAACTGATTTTTAACCAATCAACGAACAGAACGACAGTCACTTCCGTAATGTAGGATTCACCCAGGCTGTCCAACATTTTTTACAAGCACTCATTCATCATAGCCACTAAACCCAATACCAAACGGCAAAAATATTAATGCAGATACCAGGTTGCATGGGAGAATGAATTTCCATGGATAAACAAATGTTCAACCAGCCAGTTACACATTTTAAGATAAAGATACCTTAAATCAGAATATAATGGACATTTGAGTGTGAAATTAAACTAGTCTTCCATACCATTTCAGAAACAAACTGTACAACTTCTAAAGTGTTTAGTGAAATTTTGCATGACAGAGAATTTGTTTGATGAGCGTATTTGAATAGTGTGGTCGCGTCTTAGTGCTATTTTGAATTTATGATTGAAAGTTTTAAGTGAACGTTTACAAGTGAATTATCTGGAAAGTGATTGATTTTGATAGTTTTTAGGTTTTAAGTGAAAGATTATTAGTGAGTGTATATTGGTAGTACTAAAATTTTGCATTCGAGTGAATTTCTTTGTGGAGTATATTTTGATAGTATGGTAGTATTTATAGTGCCATTTTCAAATGAGCAAATTCCTTTGATGCATTCTGATAGGATTTTGATAGGATTTCTAGTGCTTTTTAAAAATTCTGTTGGAAAGGGTTTAGTGAGAGAGGTGCATTTTAGTCATACTAAGACAGTGCAGTATTTATTTAATTGAGTTGTTACTATTTTGGTTAAAACTTATTAAAATTTAATTTATATATGATATTATAGTAGGGCGGCACGGTGGTGTAGTGGTTAGCACTGTCGCCTCACAGCAAGAAGGTCTGGGTTCGAGCCCTGTGGCTGGTGAGGGCCTTTCTGTGTGGAGTTTGCATGTTCTCCCCGTGTCCGCGTGGGTTTCCTCCTGGTGCTCCGGTTTCCCCCACAGTCCAAAGACATGCAGGTTAGGTTAACTGGTGACTCTAAATTGACCGTAGGTGTGAATGTGAGTGTGAATGGTTGTCTGTGTCTATGTGTCAGCCCTGTGATGACCTGGCGACTTGTCCAGGGTGTACCCCGCCTTTGGCCCGTAGTCAGCTGGGATAGGCTCCAGCTTGCCTGCGACCCTGTAGAACAGGATAAAGCGGCTAGAGATAATGAGATGAGATGAGATAAACATTCTTCTAAAGCATCACTTGTGTTATTTTCTGTGTATGTATACAACATTCAGGCAGGAGATTTTTCAGCTAAAAATCTGATTTAAGACTTCCCTTTCATTGTTATTATATTAAAGGGGAACAGAGGGCAATATATAGAGTAAATATAACAATAAAACACACATTAACGAACCTTATTCAAGACTTACAAAAGTTTTTTGTTCTAAGGTTGGAAAGTTATAGTGTTTTGAAAGTAGCTCGAGCAAACCATTTCCGCAGTTTGAACAGCCCACCATGATATTAATTTGATCCAATCAGAATGCACGTTCATTTTCTCTGCGTAACACTCATGACGTATGTATGTGCCCAGTTGTGTTGGCTCATTGAGGTTGGGACTAGCACGTGTGAATCGGAAAGTAGGATGAATTGTAAGTGATCGGCTACACGATGCCACAGCGTGTTGCTTTCGGGTGTAATAACAGGACCGATGGAAAGCATAACGATCCTCCAGACGTGTCTTTTGCGGGATCTCTTCGTATGATTCGACAGAGCTGTCACTTTCACTTGATGCGCCCGACGCCATGATTACACGCTTCTCTCCTAGTGCAGTGGGTAGGGCTGACGTCACGGTCTTTTAAAAATGGCGACTCTTGTGCCGTTTAGCGTACCGACTATTATATTTACAATTACCAAGATATTTCGTTGTTTTCTAGTATATAAATTTGATAGAATACTTAAGAATACGTTACTTTGTCACATCAGCAACTGTATATATTATATTTGGTACCCCTTTAAAATTAAAGACAAGAGTATTATTTCAGATTTTTCACTCTGAGCTGTCTCGTGCCTGATACATGAATCCCATAACCTATAGTAACTGATCGAACAATATCAACAATTCAAAAACTCTTTTTAATTGTATAAATCTCAAATGGTTTGTAATTAATTGGGATCCACTGTTTTTATCATCATACCCTCATCCAAATGAAAATGTCTTTCATGTACTTTTAGGGGGCGGCACGGTGGTGTAGTGGTTAGCGCGGTCGCCTCACAGCAAGAAGGTCCGGGTTCGAGCCCCGGGGCCGGCGAGGGCCTTTCTGTGTGGAGTTTGCATGTTCTCCCCGTGTCCGCATGGGTTTCCTCCGGGTGCTCCGGTTTCCCTCACAGTCCAAAGACATGCAGGTTAGGTTAACTGGTGACTCTAAATTGACTGTAGGTGTGAATGTGAGTGTGAATGGTTGTCTGTGTCTATGTGTCAGCCCTGTGATGACCTGGCGACTTGTCCAGGGTGTACCCCGCCTTTCGCCCGTAGTCAGCTGGGATAGGCTCCAGCTTGCCTGCGACCCTGTAGAACAGGATAAAGCGGCTAGAGATGATGAGATGAGATGTACTTTTAGGACTTGTGTGAAAATCTGATGATGTTTTAGGTCATTTATGCAGAAATATAGAAAATTCTAAAGGGTTCACAAACTTTCAAGCACCACTGGACTACAGAGCTCATTTATTTGGACTTGTGTGAAGGTTGCCAGGTCTGCACGAAATCATCCATGGGCGTGTTTAAGAGGCGCGTGAAAATGAATCGACAGACATATGTTTTGTCGTGAGTTCTATTATGGAAATAATTTTTTATTCTATAAGTTGAATTCGTATTTGTAATTAACTCCTGAGAAGTGCGTATTTGAAATCGTGTAAACTGGCAACACTTTTGCTTCGCGCTGCCGCTTTAAGACCCGGAAGTGTTTCACGTTTCCATGAGGTCAAAGCGGTTTATTTTGGTACTGAGTAGTGGTTTATATACTGCATGTGCGATGACAGTGATACGATTTATTGTAGGCACTTTCTCAAGGACTTGGCGATCCAGCTGTGTCTCTGAGCCTGTCCAGATCTTCAGACAGTGGACTTGTGGTTCACGTTCTTCCATTGCAGGAAATAATAACAATAATAATAATAACAACAACAACAACAACAACAAAAAACAGATGAGGCTGATGGAGGAGGTGCTGCTGAGGACTGTGGCTCCATTACCTAATTATGAGATGAGAGAGAAATCTCCTCCACCTCCTGACTCCAACAGCCTGGACTTCATGCACTTCTACAGAAACCTGGGCAAGGAGCAGAGACTTGTGTTACTGGAGATCCTGTCCAGAGAATATGGAGTGGACCACAGAGGAGCTTCAGAGATGGCTCGGAAACTGGTGGATACACAGTTAAGGGACCTGGCTACTATATTACAGGCCGAAGACAGACTGCGTTACAGTTTAACCCCAAGATACAGACATTTACTGAAGCACATCAGCAGGGTGGAAGGAGGGGTGAAGTTCCTGGTGGATCTCCGAGCTGATCTTCTTGAGTTTACCTCTAAAGTGACTGACAGTCCGCACTTGAGGGTAAATTCTCACCCTAGTTTGTCCTCACACTGATTATTAACATTGTCACCTTTTACGGTACAAAACTAACAGTCTTTTCATCAGAAATTCCTCTTGAGTTGTATTTGGAAAGGTGCTGAAGTGCCTGAGTGTTTACACTGTATAACACCCCCAGTGAGAGCCCTTTCACCCACTTCACATGTCTGGTGTTTTGTTTCATGAAGTTGCAAAGTAACATGACCTTAGACAGACTGACTTTTCCCCTACTTCAAACTGGTTTCCATTCAGATGCATTACACCATAAGTATGGCATTGTGTTTATCACGAGCCAAAGTTTATTAATAGTTTACTAAGTGGCGTCCTGAATGAATGAAAGAAAGAAAGCACAACTTTATTCATCACACACTTGTGAAATTCCTCTCTGCATTTAAAGTGCATATCACGGGTAAATTCAGGAGCAAGACCAATGTAATTCTCCTATTTTATATTCAACTTTGGTCAAATATCTGTAACATTTTGCATTCTCGTCTCATCTCGTTATCTCTAGCCGCTTTATCCTGTTCTACAGGGTCGCAGGCGAGCTGGAGCCTATCCCAGCTGACTACGGGCGAAAGGCGGGGTACACCCTGGACAAGTCGCCAGGTCATCACAGGGCTGACACATAGGTGGGGTTTACATTAGACCGTATCAGCAGATCATCAGATTAACGTTTTTAAAACGATTAGCGTGCACACAGCAACACCAATACACGGATACGCTCGGCTCCGCAGGCATCCTGCGCTCCAAATCACTCCGCCCTGAACAGCGAGTGCCCTCTGGAGGGTGCGCACTCCAGCCCTGCGCAGCTCACAGAGCGCGCGAGTGAAGCGCGCAAGCAGTGATTTGGGACTGAGCCGCTGTGTGTGTGATCCCAGTGCATATCACTTACCACTTGCAAGTGGAAGGATGGCAAGCCTAAAGACAATCATAACTACACAATGGGCAGTATTTGCATCAGTATTTGCAGTATTTTCATACTTTTATACTCTTTAATGAAAGGTGATACAAGGCGGAAGTCCGCGCCGTTTTTCAGCAGTCGCGTCACATGACCAACGCCAGCGAATCAGGAAGGTGGATGTCACCGTGACGACGCCAGCTAGAGCTCAGCACAGCGTATCCGCGTATTCTCAATGTTTACACAGCACCGGACCAGACACGATCTGGATTGAATACGTGGACCCTGGCGGATTCCCGTTTCCAGGCGTTTTAATGTAAACGGACAGTGCATCCGCAAAGAAAATGAGACAGATACGGTCTAATGTAAACTTGGCCATAGACACAGACAACCATTCACACTCACATTCACACCTACGGTCAATTTAGAGTCACCAGTTAACCTAACCTGCATGTCTTTGGACTGTGGGGGAAACCGGAGCACTCGGACGAAATCCACGCGGACACGGGGAGAACATGCAAACTCCACACAGAAAGGCCCTCACCGGCCACGGGGCTCGAACCCGGACCTTCTTGCTGTGAGGCGACAACGCTAACCACTACATCACTGTGCCGCCCCACTTTGCGCAATACCAGAAAAATTCAGTTGAAATCAAGCCATTTGAGGCGAATTGGTCCGCCTCTGAAAAAATCTCATCTCATTATCTCTAGCCGCTTTATCCTGTTCTACAGGGTCGCAGGCAAGCTGGAGCCTATCCCAGCTGACTACGGGCGAAAGGCGGGGTACACCCTGGACAAGTCGCCAGGTCATCACAGGGCTGACACGTAGACACAGACAACCATTCACACTCACACCTACGGTCAATTTAGAGCCACCAGTTAACCTAACCTGCATGTCTTTGGACTGTGGGGGAAACCGGAGCACCCGGAGGAAACCCACGCGGACACGGGGAAAACATGCAAACTCCACACAGAAAGGCCCTCGCCGGCCCCGGGGCTCGAACCCAGGACCTTCTTGCTGTGAGGCGACAACACTAACCACTACACCACTGTGCCGCCCGACCTGATGGTTTTCTGCAAATTTCTTCAACACTATCATGTAATTATTAAAATGGTTAACAGATGTATCGTAGGAGGGTGTAGCAACACCAATCGTGATGGGATTAGTACTCATCGTTTCCCAAAAGACCGGACAATGAGAGAGAAACGGGAGCTCTTGGTCTACACAGACTGTGCACTGAAACCGTGCAAGCTCTCGCAGCCTGCTGGCGCTTCCGCAGGTAACTAATCCCATCAAGATTGGTGTTGCTACACCCTCCTACGATACATCTGTTAACCATTTTAATAATTACTTGATAACGTCAAAGAAATTTGCAGAAAACCACCAAGTCGTTTTCTCAAACAAACTAGCGCTGACGTAGGATTCAGAGGGAGGCGTCCCGCATGTGACGTCACGAAAATCAGTGTTTGCCGGGAAATCCAAATGGCACGTTTTTTCAGAGGCGGACCAATTCGCCTCAAATGGCTTGATTTCAACTGAATTTTTCTGGTATTGTGCAAGGTAAAAAAATTGCGCAAAATGTGACAGATATTTGACCACAGTTTAATATAAAATAGGAGAATTACATTGATCTTGCTCCTGAAAGTGATATGCACTTTAACCTAACCGTATGTAGGGGGGAAACCAGAGCACCCGGAGGAAACCCACACAGACCAGTGAGCAATGAGCACACACACATACATACCCAGAGCAGTGGGCAGCCATGCTAACAGCGCAGTTGGGAGTTAGGTTCCTCACTCAAGGGCACCTCAGCCCAAGGCCGTCCCATATTAACCGAACCACATGTCTTTGGGGGAAACTGGAGCACCCGGAGGAAACCCATGCAGACACGGGGAGAACATGCAAACTCCACACTGAAAGGCCCTGCTGGCCACTGGGCTCGAACCCAGAACCTTCTTGCTGTGAGGTGACCGTGCTACCAGTGTATGTATGATTTTTCAAAGCGGGGGTGTCACACTGACTTGGCAGCCTGAGTATATTATGTAACAAAAAATAATTACTATTGCTAGTTTAGAAGTGGGAAGTTTGGGGAAGTCATGGCCTAATGGTTAGAGAAACAGCTTTGGGGCCAAAAGGTTGCTGGTTCGATTCCCCAGACTAGCAGGATTGACTTAAGTGCCCTTGAGCAAGGCACCTAACCCCCAACCACTCTGGCAAGAGTGGTAGCCTACCTTGTGTCTGATTAGCCAAAGAAAAACTGATGATGTGATCATTGAAACTGACAACTGACTAGTTTAGAAACCGGCTCTTCCATTATTGCTGTTTCTTCCACATTTTCTTGATGTTGTGTTTTAGAAACGGCACTAAACTTAGCTTCGAAACCACAAAATGCAACTTTGAGGGAAAAAAAATATATAATAAATTGCTTACCTGTCTTCACGTCCAAAGAAGGAGGAAAGTTTCACTTGTTTTGACATGGTAAATTATTAACACGAGGAAATACTCATAATTCGCAACTAAAAAGACTGCAGCTACACTGGCAGCTTGACCACGCTTTCTAGTGCGATCGTGTTGTGCTTGCGCAGAACTGGGTTTTCACGGCCAAACCACAGGAAGTCCGTACAAGGTTATAGGAACTCTAATGAGGCTGAGGTAACAATCTAGTTTTAAAAAATGTTAGAAAAATTACAGTGGGCACTTTTCTAATATTCTTATGTGGATATTGAAAAAATGTATGGTCCAACAAAGGGGGGGTCACAGGCACCCCCCAGCTACGCCCCTGCCTATTATGACTACAGGGCTCAACATTAACGGTAGTCCGACTGTCCGGGACAACCAAATGTTGGTCCAAGCAAGTCAAATATGCATCGGCCTGTCCGACAGGATGAGTTGAATATTTGTTGAAAATCACCATTTTTATAGTAATTATTCAAGAGTTAGATCAATAAATTTCCAACAAAACTAGTTCAATCATTTCAGTGATCTGGCCACGTTATTGACTTTTAAATTCCGGCGAAGCCGAGTACAGCAGGTGTGTCTGTAAAAATAATTACGTCATAATATCTAGATTTATTATTAGACTTTGAATTCATTGAAATTGAAGAAATGGTGATCAAATGCCTCAATAAAATCAATATCTATGGTGAATCTTCATTCGGATATTTTTTTTTTTGGGGTATGGTACACATTAACCATCACAAATGTTGTAAAATATTTGACGGGAATTTTACAAAAGTGCTGAGCTCAGTCACGGTTTTTCATTCGCAACGTGATTCTGTCCCCCTTATCATGTCCAACTTGTTTTCTTTTGGTTTCATTTCTTTAAATTAAATTATACTTCAAGTTTTACTGGATTAATCAAGATTTAAATTTATTTTCTCTAGAATCTTTGAATTTGGGTGAGTCTAACTCCTAAAACTGCAGATCAGGCACCGTAATGGGGCATTGGATAGTTTCTTTTTATTGTTGAAGTTTGATTTTTATTAAAAAATTACAAATCATTAAAGCATAATGTTTATCCTGACTATACCTGCTTTTTGATCAACCTTCTTAATCACTTTCCTTTCGTTTAACTAGTAAATGCATAGTAATAGAAAGGTTATGGTCAGGACAAGTGAAAAATCTTCAAGTTCAAAGTGTTTGTCATATGCACAGTAATAGACTGGTACCAAAATTCAAAAAAGTGCTTATTTAAGGAGTTAAAGGCATTTTTGAGACAAAGTCGGCAAACAGTCTTATTTTGTCAATCTGGGTGTGCCGAATTCAAATCTGCAATATGCCGAGCTCTATCTGACCTCTGTTGACCTCTAGAGGTCATTGAACTTTGGGCCTGTAAAGGTCTCAGCTGAACCCAGTTTCTCAGCTTTCTAAGGAATGAAATGTACTAAAATGATTAATGAAGTTAGCAAATGGCCTTGTTTGTTAAATGTTTGGGTGCTGAATTCATTTTTCATTTGTAAAACGACATATGACCTCTGATAACCTCAAGGTCATTAAACTTGGCCTATAGGCCTATGCATTTAATGGCATTTTTAAACTGACTTTACTCCCCCAAAAAGAATATGAACAGACAAAAAACAAACAGAAAGGAACAAATCCAACATTAAATGCCAGTCCATGTACATGTGACTTACTTTTCACAATGAGAATGCCTCGGCGATCACCTTCCATAACATTGCATTACATTTAGCGGTTATTGTTTATACAAAGCTACTGAAAAAAGGACAGATTCAGCAGCATACAAAATGTGGGGGCATACAGGGTATACACGTTAATCAGGGTTGAGTTTTTTTCTTTGTTTGTTTTTTGTTTTGTTTTAAACGGGGTAAAGCCTTTACAAAAAACAAACAACAAAGAAAAAAACTCTCATATATACTAACCCTGATTAACCTGTATACCCTGTATGCCCCCACATTTTGTATGCTGCTGAATCTGTCCTTTTTTCAGTAGCTTTGTATAAACAATAACCGCTAAATGTAATGCAATGTTATGTAAGGTGATCGCCGAGGCATTCTCATTGTGAAAAGTAAGTCACATGTACATGGACTGGCATTTAATGTTGTATTTGTTCCTTTCTATTTGTTTTTTGTCTGTTCATATTCTTTTTGGGGGAGTAAAGTCAGTTTAAAAATGCCGTTAAATGCATAGGCCTATAGGCCAAGTTTAATGACCTTGAGGTTATCAGAGGTCATGTGTCGTTTTACAAATGAAAAATGAATTCAGCACCCAAACATTTAACAAACAAGGCCATTTGCTAACTTCATTAATCATTTTAGTACATTTCATTCCTTAGAAAGCTGAGAAACTGGGTTCAGCTGAGACGTTTATAGGCCCAAAGTTCAATGACCTCTAGAGGTCAACAGAGGTCAGATAGAGCTCGGCATATTGCAGATTTGAATTCGGCACACCCAAATTGACAAAATAAGACTGTTTGCCAACTTTGTCTCAAAAATGCCTTTGGGTGTCACAATTCTGGATTTTGGTACCAGTCTATAAGGATATGTCCACTTGCACAGCGAAATTCTTAGTTTGCTGTCCACCATGAATGACAATTACAAATAAATAAATAGGCGGAAGAAGTAATACAAAGTAAGGCAATATAGTGCAAAAATAAAAGCAAAGAAAAGCAAAAGCAACAAAAACACCCAGTGTAGTACAAAATAAAGGTTAAATGTAGTGCAAAATAGGTAGTGTAATACAAAAATAAGGCGATGATCAGATGTCGCAGCGGAAGGGCAGTAATGTGTGAATGTGCAAACAATGTAATCAGATGTAAACAGTCAATGAAACAGCAGCAAAAAGGGCAGTAATCTGCAAACAAATGTAAACAGATGTAAACAGTCAAGGACAGTTTACAGGGAGGTAGTCCATGGTTGTAGACTCCTGCCAGCTGTTCAGGAGTCTGATGGCGGTGGGAAAGAAAGAGTTCTTTAGCCTGACAGTCTTACATTTCAGACTTCTGTACCTCCGGCCTGAGGGTAGGAGTGTGAACAGTCCGTGCTGGGGGTGGGTGGGGTCTTTGAGAATGGAGGCAGCTTTCCTGTGGACTCTGCGGTGGTAGATGCTCTGCAGAGAGGGCAGTGGAGTTTTGGTGATCCTCTCAGCAGTCTTCACCACCCTCTGCAGGCATTTGCAGTCCATTGCTGTAGTGCTGCCGTACCACACAGTGATGCAGTTGGTCAGGATGCTCTCAATCATGCAGCTGTAGAAGTTGCTGAGGATCTTGGGTGACATACCAAACTTCCTCAGCCTCCTCAGAAAGTACAGCCGCTGTTGAGCCTTCCTAACCAGCTGTGTGGTGTTAGGTGTCCATGTGAGGTCCTCACTGATGTGAACACCCAGGTATTTGAAGCTGCTCACCCTCTCCACCTCAAGCTCCCGGATGAACAGTGGCCGATGAGGTCTCCTCTCGTCCACTATCATCTCCTTTGTCTTGTCCGTGTTGACGGTGAGGTTGTTGTCCTCACACCATGACACCAGACTGGCCACCTCCCTCCTGTAGACTGTTTTGTCACCACCAGTGATGCGTCCTAGCACTGCGGTGTCGTCCGCGAACTTCAGGATGATGTTGTCCTTGTGGGAGGTGACACAGTCATGGGTGAACAGAGTGTAGAGGATGGGGCTGAGGACGCATCCCTGTGGGGTGCCAATGTTTGTGATGATGCTGGATGAAGTCCTGTTACCAATCCTGACAGTCTGGAGCCTGCCAGTCAGGAAGTCACGGAGCCAGTCACAGAGGGTGGGGTGCAAACCAAGTGTGGACAGTTTATGGGGGGTGACCATGTTGAAGACAGAGCTGTAGTCAACAAAGAGCATCCTGATGTAAGAGTCTTTGTTTTCCAGGTGGGAGAGGGAATAATGGAGTGCAGCAGTGATGGCATCTGAGGTGGACCTGTTGGGCCTGTAAGCATACTGCAGGGGGTCCAGGGTTTCCGGTATGCTGTTCTGAATGTGGTCCAGTACCACTCTCTCAAAGCACTTTCAGTCGATTGGAGTGAGTGCTATCGGCCTGTGATCATTCAGGCAGGTGGGTGGGCTCTTCTTGGGAAGAGGGACGATGGTTATGGTCTTGAAGCAGGAGGGAACAGTGCTCTGGCTGAGGGAAAGGTTGAAGATGGTGGTGAAAACATCAGCCAGCTCATTGGCACATACTCTGAGGGCCCGCCCAGATTAAATGCTGCTTGTCCGACTGGATGAGTGAATTAACAAGGTAATGTTGAGCCCTGGACTATTTTTATAAAGCAGTCGTATATGGGTGACAGCTGATGCTGTATGACATTTGACACACTTTTGCTGTTACGGAAAACTATGCAAGCTCTGTGCTTCCAAAAAAAAATCCCATCAGAATCCTGTTATTCAAGAAAAAAAATCACATTATTATGAGAAACTCTTTTCTTCTTTTGGCTGCTCCTATTAGGGGTCACCACAGCAGACCATACTTCCCAATTTATGATCTGCATATTTAATTTGCCATAGGTTTTTACACTGGATGCCCTTCCTAACGCAATCTATCCAGACTTGGGACCAGGACTAAATATGCACTGGCTTGTCGAACCCCAGTGGCTGGGTATTTTTACCGAGTCTGCATGTCTTTGAATAGTGAGAGAAAACCAGAGCACCTGGAGGAAACCCACAGGAAGACCATGCAAACTCCACACAGAAAGGCCCCCGTTGACTACGAGTTTCGAACCCAGACCCGAGAAAAACCATCATGCTATTTCACCAAATATACATTACTCAGATGAAATGTTGCGTTATTACAGGAAATATCATGTACAAGGAAAATATTATAAAAGCAGCTTAACTGGTCTTGTCTTGTTTTAACAGTCATGTTAACGGTTTTGTCATTAGTATACAGACATTACAAAGGATCCTCAATACAGACTGAAAAATTAGTCAGACCTTTTAAAGGTTGATTTATTCCCAGCTGAGCCTCTTGAATGTCATGGGAAACCTCATGCTTACAAATTACAGCGTATTAAATGTCTACGGGCTGTTATGCAAAATGTTGTGATGCAAAATGCTATCTGGCTTCTATTTAAAAACCTGGGTCCTCATGGAGCTGAGCTGAGACACAGGAATCCCTCTTGATGCAGGCTGAACAGGAACCAAGGTCCTAACTTTATACCCATCGCTTGTTTTTACATGCTGTTTCCTCCTAGCAATGTGAGATATGGTGAAATAACAATGTATTTCTCATAATATGATGTATAATATTACAGGAAATTATCTTCCTTATAACGTGAAACTCCCATGTGACAACGTGATATCTTTCTTGTTATAACAAGATATTGATGACACTTTTTTTTGGTCATCCATAACAGCACAGAGCTTCTGTAGAAAGTATTACACGTAGCAAAAGAATCCGTTGCTCGTGAGTTGAGTTCAGCCATCTTAACCCATGTGCTGATTTTCACTGATGGCTGATTAACGCTACGTTCACACTGCAAGGCTTAATGCTCAATTCCGATTTTTTTGTGAGGTTGTTCACATTAACAAATATATGCGACTTGTATGTGATCCTCAGTATGAACGAAAAGCGACCTAAAAGTGTTCCGCATGCGCATTGCAGGATACGACGACGTCACACGCAGTGAGCATGGCCAGTGTTTACGGAAGTAAAACCGCCCGGTTGCGGTATGACCCATCCAATCTAGCTTGAATAGCTGCATCCCCCCAAATGGAAATCAGCTCCCTAACCTCTGCGTCCTTCCATTGAGAACCTTCACAGCCCGAAGCGTCCCTCGCATTGATGTCATGCGGCAGGGGCGCAGATGCGTTTTTTGAACTGGGGGGGACAAAGCTGCCAGCAAACCAACCCCAACCCCGATATGCCTGTCAAACTTGTTGTGGGTTACCATAGCAACCAAGCTCGAGCTCGCAACCTGTGCAGTCTGCGCAGCTCAACCAACCGAATATCAGTCTTTGTTTTGTTTTATGTGAGTTGTTGCAACTATGTATACACTGCCGTGCACCTCAATAAACCGAATGGTAATTAGTCTTTTGATTTTTCCGTGAGGTTTGCCTTATGCAAAGAAAGACAGCATAGACGTTTTTTCCTCCCTATAAGTGGGGGGGGACCGAACGAAGTGAATTTAAATCTGGGTGGGACGAGTCCCACCCTCTATCTGCGCCCGTGATTATGCGCCATGTTGTTGTAACTTTTTTTGAGAGACCCGCCGCCTACTTCAGCGCAGAATAGTGACGTTTGTGGCTTGTTGATGACGTGTAAGTCGGATGAATGCGACCTGGCGGTTCAGACTGAAGTCGCATATGAAAAGAGCGGATAGGAATCGGAATTAGGACCACATATCCAAACGGCCTGGGTCGGATTTGAAAAAATCGGATCTGTGTCGTTCATATTGTCAATAAAAGATCGGCTACAGGTCACATATGGGCCAAAAGATCGGATTTGAGTTACTTCAGCCTGCAGTGTGAACGTAGCCTTAGTGACCTTGTCAAAGCGTCAAAGATTTTTATTTAGATCTCTGAGTGTCACAGTTGCGATGGTCCAAAAGCCACCAATATTAGAATAGCATAGAATTATGCATAGAAACTCACAGGACACCTGGATATGGTAGTGCTAATGGCAAAACATAAATGAAATGGGGTAATGGACAAGAAAAATCCAAACTAACTCAAGCTTACTCAAAAGGATATTTGTGTTTATGCAACCCCATTTTCTGCCAAGTTGGCATCATAGCTCTATCGTCAGAGGATCTTTATCTTATTATCTGCCATGCAGAACACATTGCACAGTTTGTTATAGAATTCAGCCAAGATTTTATTTGTTGGGTTCATCTTGTTCAGTGTTACAACTAATAATCATAATAGACCACTGTAATTACACAGTCTAAAACCCTGTTTACACCTGGCAATCAAATGAAATGAAACACAAACATTATATATATATATATATATATATATATATATATATATATATATATATATATATATATACACACCAGTGCATCTCAAAAAATTAGAATATTGTGAAAAAGTTCAGTATTTTCCATCAGTTATTTAGGAAAGTGAAAATGTTATATATTATAGACTCATTACATAAACTAAAATGTTTCAAGCATTTTTCTATTTTAATTTTAATCAGTATGGCATACAGTACAAAAACATAAAAAAACCCATCTCAAAATATTAGAATATTTCATTTCGAGTTTGAGTAAAACAGTATGAACACAGTGTATCTCTCGGTCTAGTTCAGTACACACAACCACAATCATGGGGAAGACTGCTGACTTGACTGTTGTCCAGAAGATGATCACTGATGCCCTCCACAAGGAGGGTAAGCCACAAAAGGTCATTGCTGAAAAGGGTGGCTGGAAAAGGTGCACAAGCAACAGGGATGGCCGCAGTCTTGAGAGGATTGTCAAGAAAAGTTGATTCAAGAACTTGGGAGAGCTTCACAAGGAGTGGACTGAGGCTGGTGTCAGTGTATCAAGACCCATCATGAACAGACATCTTCAAGAAAGGGGATACAACTTTCGCATTCCTAATATCAAGCTACTCCTGAGCCAGAGACAATGTCAGAAGTGTCTTATCTGAGCTAAGGAGAGAAAGAAATGGACTGTTGCTCAGTGGTCCAAAGTCCTCTTTTCAGATGAAAGTACATTTTGCATTTAATTTGGAAATCACGGTTCTAGAGTCTGGAGGAAGAGTGGAGAGGCACAGAATCCAAGGTGTTTGAAGCCCAGTGTGAAGTTTCCACAGTCTGTGATGATTTGGGGTGCCATGTCATCTGCTGGTGTTGGTCCACTGTATTTTATCAAGTCCAAAGTCAACACAGCCATCTACCAGGAGATTTTAGAGCACTTCATGCTTCCATCTGCTGACGAGCTTTTTGGAGATGCTGATTTCCTTTCCCAACAGGACTTAGCACCTACCCACAGTGCCAAAACTGCTACCAAATGGTTTGCTGACCATGATATTACTGTGTTTGATTGGCCAGCCAACTTGCCTGACCTGAACCCCATAGAGAATCTATGGGGTATTGTCAAGAGGAAGATGAGAAACACCCGACCCAAAAATACAGATACGCTGAAGGCCACTATCAAAGCAACCTGGGCTTCAATAACACCTCAGCAGTGCCACAGACTGATCACCTCCATGCCACACCGCATTGATACAATAATTCATGGCAAAGGAGCCCCAACCAAGTATTGAGTGTATAAATGAATATACTTTTCAGAAGTTGGACATTTCTGTATTGTAAATCCTTTTTTTGATTGATCTTAGGGAATATTCTAATAATTTGAGATACTGGATTTCTGATTTTCATGAGCTATAAGCCATAATCATCAAAATTAAAACAAAAAAGGCTTTAAATATTTCACTTTACATGTAATGAATATAGAATATATGAAAGTTTACCTTTTTGAATTAAATTATGAAAAAAAGGAACTTTTTCATGGTATTCAAATTTTTTGAGATGCACTAGTATATATGTGTGTGTGTGTGTGTGTGTGTGTGTATATATATATATATATATATATATATATATATATATATATATAAAGTTGGCTATAAGCCATACACAATGAGGTTGAGTGTAATAACTGTTTTATTCTATCCACATTCACTGGATTTTCAGAAACAGAGCGGTTTTTTTTTTTTGCATATTCGATAAATAAAAACTTTTTATACAAAACGTCCGACAAAATCATTTCCGCTTTGAATGTAAACAAACCGGTGAAATGACAGTAGCAAGTGGTGAAAAATGCTATAATAATAATTCTTGAAAAATAAAAGACGTTCTTACCATCAAATATTTTTAGTCCATATTTTGTTGCTTTTTTTTTTCTTTTTTTTGTATTTTTTTGGGGTTTTGTTTTTGAGTAGTTTTTATATAGCATCTCCCATAACCCCGTACGGAACAGAACGGGACGGAACAGTACTGTCACATATTTTAATGTGGTGCCATGTATTTTCTTATATTTGCCTTCTGGGTTTTTATATGCTCTTCCATCCCATGTATAACAAGTGTTCCGTCCTACAATACCATTTTTGTGACGTTTATTTACATAATGTACAACCCCGATTCCAACAAGTTGGGACAAAGTACAAATTGTAAATAAAAACGGAATGCAATGATGTGGAAGTTTCAAAATTCCATATTTTATTCAGAATAGAACATAGATGACATATCAAATGTTTAAACTGAGAAAATGTATCATTTAAAGAGAAAAATTAGGTGATTTTTTTAAATTTCATGACAACAACACATCTCAAAAAAGTTGGGACAAGGCCATGTTTACCGACTGAGGAGACAAGTTGCTCAAGTTTAGGGATAGGAATGTTAACCCATTCTTGTCTAATGTAGGATTCTAGTTGCTCAACTGTCTTAGGTCTTTTTTGTCGTATCTTCCGTTTTATGATGCACCAAATGTTTTCTATGGGTGAAAGATCTGGACTGCAGGCTGGCCAGTTCAGTACCCGGACCCTTCTTCTACACAGCCATGATGCTGCAATTGATGCAGTATGTAGTTTGGCATTGTCATGTTGGAAAATGCAAGGTCTTCCCTGAAAGAGACGTCGTCTGGATGGGAGCATATGTTGCTCTAGAACCTGGATATACCTTTCAGCATTGATGGTGTCTTTCCAGATGTGTAAGCTGCCCATGCCACATGCACTAATGCAACCCCATACCATCAGAGATGCAGGCTTCTGAACTGAGCGCTGATAACAACTTGGGTCGTCCTTCTCCTCTTTAGTCCGAATGACACGGCGTCCCTGATTTTCCATAAAGAACTTCAAATTTTGATTCGTCTGACCACAGAACAGTTTTCCACTTTGCCACAGTCCATTTTAAATGAGCCTTGTCCCAGAGAAGACGTCTGCGCTTCTGGATCATGTTTAGATACAGCTTCTTCTTTGAACTATAGAGTTTTAGCTGGCAACAGCGGATGGCACGGTGAATTGTGTTCACAGATAATGTTCTCTGGAAATATTCCTGAGCCCATTTTGTGATTTCCAATACAGAAGCATGCCTGTATGTGATGCAGTGCCGTCTAAGGGCCCGAAGATCATGGGCGCCCAGTATGGTTTTCCGGCCTTGACCCTTACACACAGAGATTCTTCCAGATTCTCTGAATCTTTTGATGATATTATGCACTGTAGATGATATGTTCAAACTCTTTGCAATTTTACACTGTCGAACTCCTTTCTGATATTGCTCCACTATTTGTCAGCGCAGAATTAGGGGGATTGGTGATCCTCTTCCCATCTTTACTTCTGAGAGCTGCTGCCACTCCAAGATGCTCTTTTTATACCCAGTCATGTTAATGACCTATTGCCAATTGACCTAATGAGTTTGGTCCTTCAGCTGTTCCTTTTTTGTACCTTTAACTTTTCCAGCCTCTTATGGCCCTTTTCCACTACCCTTTTTCAGCTCACTTCAGCTCGCTTCAGCTCACTTCAGCCCGACACGGCTCGCGTTTCGACTACCAAAAACCAGCACGACTCAGCTCGTTTCAGCCCTGCTTAGCCCCTAAAACTCGCACCGTTTTGGAGTGGGGCTGAAGCGAGCCAAACCGTGCCGAGTGAGGTTGGGGGCGTGAGCAGACACTCCCCTGTGCACTGATTGGTGAGGAGGAGTGTTCTCACATGCCCACACACGCCCCACGAGCGCGCTGGGATCTGTAAACACCGCAAACCCGGAAGAATAATAATTATGAATTACGAGAATTTCTGAAGCCTTATGCGCCTCGCCTCATCTATACGCTCTTGCCAGTATCTGTTGGCATTGTCGGTGACAACAAGCCACAGCACCGAGACCAGCAGCACTAACGACTCCATGTCCTCCATGTTTATTGTTTACTATTCGGGTCGTGAGACTACCGCTGAAAAGATCACTGAATCAGTGACGTACAGAGCATCGTGGACGAGTTCGCGGAGCGCAAGGCTCGTCGTATGCCCTTCAAATAATGCGCGCAGTAGGCTATTGATGTTTTATTATGAGCCATGTACAGTATGTCGCCTAATGTTTTTTTGTTTCTGAGTTACATGTTCGTTTGAAGGACTTAATGTACAAACTAACATAGTTGCACCCCGGAGTGTTGAAATTGGTAAACACAGTGCATTCAGTGAGGTTTGCACCGCCCTCCTTTTATTTCTGACTCTTCCTGTCAGCGTTGCAACCTCTGAGCGCTCATTCGTATGCCCTTCAAATAATGCGCGCAGTAGGCTATTGATGTTTTATTATGAGCCATGTACAGTATCCTAATGTTTTTTGTTTCTGAGTTACATGTTCGTTTGAAGGACTTGATGTACTAAATAACATAGTTGCACCCGGTAGTGTTGAAATTGGTAAACACCGCAGTTGCGGACATTTTGTAGCCTAAAATGATGTTATGATAAGCTTTAATAAAGGGCCCGGTCATTTGCCCCGCCCCCGGCCCGGCTCTGACTTGTTCCGCCACTGTCACTGATGTCACTGTTTGCGCTGCTTAACGGCATCACATGACGTCCACCCACTTTCGCTAACTCCACCCAATGTGTCCACCCACTTCCAGCCAGCACGGTTCAGCGCGGTTGTAGTCGAAATGCAACTCCAACAGCCCCGCTCAGCTCGACTCAGCTCGACTCGGCACGGCACGGCTCAGCCGCGTTTGTAGTGGAAAAGCGGCATTATTGCCCCTGTCCCAACTTTTTTGAGATGTGTTGCTGTCATGAAATTTCAAATGAGCCAATATTTGGCATGAAATTTCAAAATGTCTCACTTTCGACATTTGATATGTTGTCTATGTTCTATTGTGAATACAATATCAGTTTTTGAGATTTGTAAATTATTGCATTCCGTTTTTATTTATAATTTGTACTTTGTCCCAACTTTTTTGGAATCGGGGTTGTATAATCTTACCTTTTTTGTTCCAGTTTCACAGAGACATCCGTCACGTCCACCATTTTATTAATCGGTACTTACATTAGTTATTCCACCTTTATAGATGAACCCGTCCCGTCACGTATGATAAATAAAGTTAGAAGAAAAACAAAATATATTGTTTAGTTGTTTTACTGTCAAAGCATATAACTTAACTACTATTTATTCATCTATTTTACAATTTCTTGCCTCTACTGCTACCTTTTCGTTTCTTCAGCTGATATTGTATACATTTCAAGTTCTTACCTTTTTTGATCTGTGCTTCTGTTTTATGATCCACGTTTTCACAATCCTTGTGAAACCACATTTTACTCGAGATGGCGCTTGTTCCGCCACACGGGATTTCTTTGTGACGTCACGCCGAGGTATATTCTGTAATTGGAGTTCCCGGCTTTTAGAATTCCGGGCTTTAAGATCAATTTTGATTGAAAATATTGTGAATATAACGTCACATTGTATTGACGAGATATAATAATACTGGATAATCAAAGAATACATGGCAGTGATATGTGTGAGTACAAGATGTTAAGTATGAAACCCTTGAATATTTAGAAAACGTAATGTTGTTATTGTCATGTCCCGTTCCGGTTCATACTCTCGGTACCGGGTTATGGGAGACACCTTTTTATTTCGTCCTCGGTTGGTTCGGCAACATGTGCTGCCATTTTGTTTTTCTCTACTCACAGTATATGAGCTGATATCCTAGTAGTAGAGTAGCCAATTGGAGCATGCGATTGCTCATATCCAGTGAATGTGGACAGAATAATTCCATTTATTTATGAAACAAGGCCTCGGTCCAAATGGAGTTAACACTCTCTGAGGTCCTGGGCCTGTCAGATACTCTGTGGCGGTCTGATAAACCTTAACATTTTTAAGTATTTCATCAAACTAAAAACATCCATGCAAAAGTGACACACATGGTTATATTCTGGACACCCTCAGCAATAATAATATGAGAGTAAAGTGAATGTAATGAAATTTGTTTTTATTTAAATTAAGTGCAAACACAACCTTACAAAAAACTATTTTCAGAGTCTTCAAACCTTGTAAAAAAAAACACACTATAAATATATCTGCACAAGACTTTAAGTCTGAACCTTCTAAATGTAGGTGTTGGCTACATAAAAGTAAGAACAGCATTCAGAAATGTTCTGTAGTTTCAATACTAATTGTAGAAACTTCAGACTATCTATGTTTTCTCCAAAGCCAGTTGCCCTTTCAAATGAATATTGATGAGGTAGGGGTAATTCACCTGTTATTCCCCCTGTCACTGTCAATAGTCCATTTGTCAAAGACAAAAGATCCTGGCCCTGGCCCCTGTACCTCCCTGCCCCCACACCTCTCTGCTTGGAAAGTTACTGCAAAGAAAAGTCCTAAAAGCCAAAGCTATCACAGTCACAGATTTAAATATTCTGGCTTCTTCTAAATCTTATAATAAATATGCCCTCTTTAATTGTAAGATACTCAATAAAATGTTCAATAGCTAATGGTCATCCCTGGATTGTGGCTCTCTGCTATCAGTCCTCATCGCAGTCCTCATCCGGATGCCAAGCATCATAACAGTTCCTCATAAAAACATCAAGTTTTGCACTTCCACAGGGTTTTTGTTTCCCTTCCCTGCAACCTGCAGTACACATGGGCTCTGCGACCATCACCGACCCTATTTCCATTTGTGTTCAGCTCAATCCCACAAACTGGCTTGTGAGCCTTGCCAACTTTCTTCAGAGGAGCCTTTGGGGCCTCAAATGGCCCTTTTCCACTACCCTTTTTCAGCTCACTTCAGCCCGACATGGCTCGCGTTTCGACTACCTCAGAGCAGCACGACTCAGCTCGCTTCAGCCCTACTCCAAAACTCGCACGGTTTTGGAGTAGGGCTGAAGCGAGCCAAACCGAGCCGAGTGGGGCTAGGGGCGTGAGCAGACACTCCCCTGTGCACTGATTGGTGAGGAGGCGTGTCCTCACATGCCCACACACGCCCCGCGAGCATGCTGGGATCTGTAAACACCGTAAACCCGGAAGAAGAAGAATTACGAGAATTTCTGAAGCCTTATGCGCCTCGCCTCATCTATACGCTCTTGCCAGTATCTGTTGGTGTTGTCGGTGACAACAAGCCACAGCACCAAGACCAGCAACACTAACGACTCCATGTCCTCCATGTTTATTATTTACTATCCGGGTCGTGAGACTACCGCTTAAAAGGTCACTGATGTCACTGTTTGCGCCGCCTAACGACATCACGTGATGTCCACCCACTTGCGCTAACTCCACCCAATGTGTCCACCCACTTCCAGCCAGCACGGTTCAGCGCGGTTGTAGTCGAAATGCAACTCCAACAGCCCCACTCAGCCCAACTCAGCACGGCACGGCTCAGCCCAACTCAGCCGCGTTGGTAGTGGAAAAGCGGCAAAAGTTTCTCAGTTGGTATGGAAACAAGTGAACATGTGCACTTGTTTATACCGGTGAAATGGGGCGTGTTCTCACCTCCCCTTGCTACACGATGAGCGAATGACGACACTGATGCTCCATGCGCTTAACATGTGAATAGCTGATGGGTGTGTCGTTAAGAGGCTGCAGCTGGCTGAAGTACTGAAATTCGTAAGATTTGTTTTTACTCTCTTTACAAAGTGCTAAAGATAAAGTTTGTTTTAAAGATGTATATATTTGAAAACTAGAAGATTCAAGGTTTCTAGTAGTGTTACTTGAATGTTTCTAGCACAAAAACTCGTGGAGCTTTAGATGTGTGTTCACTAAAAGTCCCCTGTGGGGGGTCGGTGACCTGAGAGTGTTAAGTCATGTTGTTAAGCTGGTGTTGAAGCCATGGATGTTGCATTTATCCATTAATGTAGCAGTGGAGAGCTCTACTGTTCAGCGTTATTTCCAAACAGTTTCATAATGACTACTTTTTTTTTTTTTTTTTGAAATGACTTAGTCGATCAGGCATGTCTTCATTGGTTTTGTATTCACACTACAAATGTTATGCGTCCCAGAAGGTGGTTTGAGAAACCGGGTTACAACCTGTCTCCGAGACACGCGAGACCCCGTTCACACCTATATGCTGCACTGTCCACGTGTTAATGCCAGGTGTGAACGGGGCCTCAGGCTTTCGTCTAAACCGGGGAACAGGGGCGCTGCACCCTCTTACTCTTGGCGCGCGCCCCCTTACCGAAATGCCGATTGAACCCCAAGTCACACTTAGGCCATGCACTTATATGCTACTGCACAACATGCAATCTTTCTCAAAACGATCTTTTCTCCGTGAAAACATCCCAGCAACACCACATGACAATGTGTCTGATCATCAAATACGTTATAATTATTCCAAAAATATTCCAATCATAGTAGATACACCGCCAGACGGTGCAAAAACAATCTGAGTTGGCGTTTTCCAGACTGAGGCGCCATGTTTAGTTGTTTACTTGTCGCGGCTGCTCTCACGAGATTTGACATGGGTTACATCAGGGGTTTTCAAAGTGTGGGAGAGTCAGCCCCCCCTCAGAGAGCAAATAAAACAACAGCGCCCCCCCCCCACAATTTTTGTTGTTGCTATACTTAATGTTCCATTCGTATTTTTAAAAAATGGTTGTTGTACACATTTTTTTTTTTTTTTTTTTTCACATTTTAAACATCTGTGCTTTTTAAAACATCTTGTTTTACACATTTTAAACATCTCATAGCATCGTTAGCTAGCACCTCTTGGCAGACAACACACTGTGGCAGTGGAGCATCTTCAGATCCAGTCCATGAAAATCCAAACTTTAAATAATCGTGGTCATACTTCCTTCTTTTTCCAGTCCCCCCAGGATTTCGCGGGCCTTTTTTGTGATTGTTGTGGGCTAAAATGTCTGATGTTGCGGGGGGTTTTCCAAAAAAATTTGCGACGAAAGTTGCGGTGTTTTTTAGGTTTTTGTTGCGATTACATTGCGGGAGGAAGTGAAAGTTGCGAGAAATTGTTGCGATTTTCTCTTTCTGTGATTAAAATTGAGTGATATGTTAAATATTAAGTTATTACTGAAAAACTATTGATTAAAAAACAAAGACACTGAGAAATGGTCCTATAAACAACTTTACCAATATAAAAGATTAGCAGGACTACAAAAATGCAGAAAAATAGGCTTTACTTATCCAAATGCACCTGTTGGTTCAAAAGTTAAAGTGCAGAGAACCTCACAGCACAACATGAAGTTATCTTCAAATATAATATAAATGCCTCAGCTTTCATGCAAGAAAAAAAAACTTAATACTAGTACTGTGTGCAGGCAGTCTCTCCTGAAGACTAAATTAAACAATAATTATAAACTAATAAAATAAATGGCTCAGGCTTCATAGGAAAAAAAAAAACAATTTGAACAGAATCTCACAGTATAATGCTGAAGCTGCCTAAACAATGGAAAATAAAATACCATTTTGGCAAAAATGTTGGCATCCATTACTTTCTTGTATAAATAAAAAATAAAAAATAAAGTGCACACAGTGCTTCACTGTAAACATAACACACTCGCACATCATGCAATGTTGCCAGATACTGCTGACGTTTTCCAATCCAAAATATGTTCAAAACCCGCCAAAATGCACTTAAAACCAATCTGGCAACACTGCGCACATGCTGCTTCTCTTGAACTTAAACACGGAAGTAAGGCGGAAGGTAGTTTGTCGACGTCACCTCAAGACGACGCCAACGATTGGTCAAATTTGCGGGAAAGTTGCGATGATTGGATATAATTGTAACACCGCCCTGAATTCGCGGGGATTGGTTGAATTTGCGCTGAAGTTGCAAATCGCAACATCCTGGAGGCTCTGGGTTTTTTTGCTTGGCCCAAACTCTGTCTCCTCACTCACTGTAGCTTTAGGTACTAAAAAGCGATCCATTTTGTCTCTGGTAAAGGCTCCTCACGTTGCGCCCCCCCTGAAGAACTCTGGCGCCCCCCGGGGGGGGGCGCGCCCCACACTTTGAAAAGCCCTGGGTTACATACAAGGTCAGCTGACTTGTAGAGCGAGATTTCTCGAGACTGAATGACCTTTCACCCACCGGCGCGGGAGCTTTTGACAGAAGTAGTTCGCGAGTTGTTTTTGTTGACACTTGGGCATTTAAAGATGTCATCCAGCGGCACGGAATGGAAGAAAGCCAAAGATTGTCCAGGGCAGAAGAAGATTACTTCTTTCTTTTTCAATGTTGACAGACAATTTGTTACAATTTCCCTCTCAGATAGCCTCAGAATGTCCCATTGTAGCCTCAATTTTTCATAGTCTTCGCACGGCGGAAGGGGGGGAAGGACAACACCCCCCCCCGATTCGCTCCCTCGCCATGGTGAGCGCCCTCATACTAAAAAATTTTTTTAGAAAAAACCCTGGGGCCTGATGCCAAGGTGAACAAATTATCAGTATTTTAGCTAGGTCATCAGGAATGTAAAAGCTTGACTAGAAACAGTCGAAGAGGAGAGACTCTGGTCTTTGTAGGAGTTCAAGTTGTACAAGTTCTGAGAACCTTTCAATGCCTAAACATTTTTTGCATCATCTCTGCTACTGGACCTCGCAGCCAAATATGAAGATCTACTCACTGTTGAACTAAAGTAATCAAACTGTTTCGGAGTGTGAAGTTTGCCCTGGCATTAAAAACCAAATTGATGATCAGTTAAGGATTCCTTACTCAGCATGGCTCATATTTTATCTTGCCTCCAGATGTTATTCAGCCTCCTTCCAGATTGCTGAGGATCAGGCAGGGATTTATTATTGGTTCATAACATGCTGTGTCAACATTCTGCTCTGAAATCTGCACTGCTTTATTAGTTAGGACTGGTTTAACACTCAAAAATGTCATCTTGTCTCACGAGTCGGTTTTTGATAGCACTTTATAATAGTCTGTTCAGTTGGTGATGGTTTGGAGAAAGTAGAGAAATTGAATGTGCTCTGCAATTTCACTTCTAAGGGTTGAAGAGTCAGGCAGAATGTCCTTTGTTCTGGTTCTTAGCCATCAGTTCTTGTTCTCATTTCATAAGAGAATGAGCCTCTCAGCATTTTTCCATGATTACAGTGTGATTTAATTTCAATGCCTTAATCATAGTCTGACATTCAAACTGAATCACACTTAATAATATGCTTAAAAGCTCCATTAAAAACTTGATTGAAGGACGATTAAGATGTGCATGGTCAATAGAGGGGTTTAAACTTATAATTGACAGCGAGAAAAAGTCTTCAAAGCAAGTGTGAAATGATTTAAAGGCACTTCAGACCCAACAGTGAATTGTGCATCACATGGTGTCTTTCTCAGAGATGATAAAATTTGTGCACTGAGGCAAAGATAAAACTGTTTGATGTTTTGCCTATGTTAAAAAAAAAAAAAGTTCAGAATTTTGGTGGGCAAACATTTTGACATTGTATATTAAATCCCGAATATCAAAGCATCTATAGGCATATCCATAGACACTGTCTTTCCTCAAGCCCGCTCACAGATTATTATCTCATCTCATTATCTGTAGCCGCTTTATCCTGTTCTACAGGGTCGCAGGCAAGCTGGAGCCTATCCCAGCTGACTACAGGCGAAAGGCGGGGTACACCCTGGACAAGTCGCCAGGTCATCACAGGGCTGACACATAGACACATGCCCCTTTTCCACCAAAGCAGTTCCAGGGCTGGTTCGGGGCCAGTGCTTAGTTTGGAACCGGGTTTTCTGTTTCCACTGACAAAGAACTGGCTCTGGGGCCAGAAAAAACGGTTCCAGGCTAGCACCAACTCTCTGCTGGGCCAGAGGAAAGAACCGCTTACGTCAGCGGTCACCTAGTTGTTAAGACCAACAACAATAACAAAACCGGGAAAGATTGCCATTTTTAAGCGACAAGAAGCAGCAGCTGTACAAACGTGAAGTCATCCATTATTATTGTTGTTGTTGCTGCTGCTTCTTCCGTGTTGTTTTTGCTTCGATATTCACGCCAAGGTTTATGCAAACGTAGCGACGTAACTGACGTATACAGCGACGTAACTGACGTATACAGCGGCTCCCCTTAGCAACGCGAGCTATGGAAAAGCAAACTGGTTCTCAGCTGGCTCGCAAGTTGAACTTGTTGTGAACCAGCACCAGCACTGGCTCCGAACCAGCCCTGGAACTGATTTGGTGGAAAAGGGGTATCAGACAACCATTCACACTCACACCTACGGTCAATTTAGAGTCACCAGTTAACCTAACCTGCATGTCTTTGGACCTTGGGTGGCCAACCCGCGGCTCGCGAGCCGTATGCGGCTCTTTGCCCGGTGTCATGCAGCTCTTACGTTCATATCGAAGTTTGTGTTTGTGGTTTTTTTTTTTTATGTGCGTGTGCGCTTTGCTTGAGTTCAGTATGGTATTTTCGTCAAATGCATCTTCGCTTTGCTTGGGTATATTACGGTATTTTCAGGTCATGTCAAATGCGCATGTGCGTGAGATAATCGCTAAGTTTTTGGGCAAGGTGTATCTTGTGTCAAGTAGCCTCTCAAAATGGCAATGAAAAAATGCACAGCAAAACGAAAATATGAAGACGAACATAGGACATTTTTAACAGAGTGGGAGAGTTTATACTTTTTTGTTGAACGTAATGGCAAGCCATTCTGCCTTATATGTCAGTTGTCATTAGCTCATTTCAAAGCTTCCCGCCTCCCTGAATAAGCAAGGAGCCAGATATGCAACACTAATTGAAAACCTGCACGTAAGCTTTGTAACCCGGTTCCGTGATATACAACTGAAAAGGCCACAGGTTACGTTCCTCGTCGACCCATTCAATGCGGAGATGGACTGTTTGAAAGCCCTGCTTGTCACAGATGAGGCTGCGGCTGAGTTGGAGATGATCGATCTTCGTGAGGAAGACCAACTGAAACCTGTTTTGAGGGAAGGCACCATTGAGTTTTGGAAAAGTGTGCCATTGGAAAAATACCCGAATGTGAAACGGGCTGCGCTTAAGATACTGTCAATGTTTGGGTCAACATACGTCTGCGAGTCTGTGTTCTCTACCATGAAACATGTGAAGTCAAAGCATCGTTCTGTTCTGACTGACACCCATGTGAAAGAACTGCTTCGAGTGGCAACGACGGAATACAAGCCAGATTTGAAGAGGATTGTTCAAGGCAAGGAATGTCAGAAGTCCCACTAAGCAACATGCATAGTAAGTGCACACAATATTGATTGCTGTAAATGACTGGCCTGTGGTATTAGTACTGACTGAAGGAGTAAATTTCTCTCATGTTGGCGTGTGACATTTACTATTAATCTGGCTGAGCAGAGGTGCGTGTGTCTGTGAGAGAGAGAGAGCGGGGGGGCGATGTTCATGTGCGGTCATGTGTATGGTGTGGCTTTTTTTTGGTAATGCCATGAGTCCCACTAAGCAGAATGCATAGTAAGTGCACACAATGTTCATTGTTAAAAATGACTGGCCTCAGCCTGTGGTCTTAGTACTGTAGGAGTAAATATGTTGGTGTGTGACATTTACTATTAATCTGGCTGAGCAGAGGTGTGTGTGTGAGAGAGAGAGAGAGAGAGAGGAAGGGATGGGTGATGTTCGTGTGCCCATGTGTATGATGTGGCTCTTTGCGGTAATACAGTAAAAAATGTGGCTCTTGGTCTCCAACTGGTTGGCCACCCCTGCTTTGGACTGTGGGGGAAACCGGAGCACCCGGAGGAAACCCACGCGGACACAGGGAGAACATGCAAACTCCGCACAGAAAGGCCCTCGCCGGCCACAGGGCTCGAACCCGGACCTTCTTGCTGTGAGGCGACAGCGCTAACCACTTCACCACCATGCCGCCCCAGATTATTATTATTATTATTATTCAAAGCCTCCCTTGTCTGTAATATTTTATTTCCGTTACTGTTTGTTTTTGTGTTGCGTTCAGCTGATTTTTTTATTTTTTTTTAAATCAAAGGAATCATAACCCACCTTTAGTATAAATCACTAACAGATATTAATGCACAGATGTATATTAGAACACAGAAAACAATATGCTCTGAACATTCATTGGAAAGTTGTCCATATTTATGCATGCCAAAACTTTTAGTAATGTCTTCAGATTCCTTATCGGTAAATCTTGCTCCTCGGCAGCCATCTTGGTAATGCGCCTGGGTGGTTATTTCGCGCTAACAAGACCAAGTGCCTATCTAAATGAATGAAGAGAGAGCCATAACTGCGTTTTCCATGACCAACAGGACATAAAAACTGCATGTATTATAAAATCTCCAGTCAAATCTGATTTAAAAGAAAAAAAAAACACTTAAAAAGTTTGCTGACTTCACCCCAGAGTAAGGTTACATCCCCAAAAGTTATATTTCTACTCCGCATGTGCAAGGTTGTTACGAGGTCACTATACTTCTACTGCAAATGCAACTGCATGACAGCTGAGCGCTTGCGTCAGTGCAACAAGAAGAAGAAGCCTTTATTTGTCACATGTACACTCGAGCACAGTGAAATTCGTCCCCTGCATTTAACCCATCTGAAGCAGTGAAGACATGCATGCACACACATACGCAGAGCAGTGGACAGCTATGCGACAGCACCCAGGGAGCAGTGGGGGTTAGATGCCTTGCTCAAGGGCACTTCAGCCCAAGGCCACCTCATGTTAACCTAACCGCATGTCTTTGGACTGTGGGGGAAACCCATGGGGAGAACATGCAAACTCTACACAGAAAGGCCCCCCGTCGGCTGCTGGCCTCAAACCCAGAACCTTCTTGCTGTGAGGCGACAGTACTAAGTACTACACCACCGTGCCGTACAACAACGCAATTGGCATAATGAGTTTCCCACTTTGGTAGACGATTAGCTTTTTGTGGAGAGGGGCAGAATATGTGCATACAACTGCCAGCTTTGACATTACAGACTTTTCCCATAAATTCCTTTTCTTTTCAGGATTCTGAAAGTCTCCTCCCTTATAACGTCTCTGATATCCTGACCTAGCATTTGACATATTACTGTTGTCATATCACCATCCATCCCTTCGCCTGGTACAAAGTAGGCTTTGTGTGCACCTTGTCTTCGTGAGAGCTTTGTAAAGCTCTTAAGGCCAGAACTAGAGGTATCTTGGCAATTAGGCTACTATCAAATCCTTTCATCTCTTCATGGCTCTCGGCTCACTTGAGTTGGGTTCCCTTGTTAAATTACTAGCCTTGTTATCTCGCGCCCATGCTGTCTGTGAGCAAGCTGTGAACTCTTCTTTTCTTCATTGTGGCACTCGGTTCCCGGTCTCTTGTGGGGTATGCCATCCCTCCACTGTCTCTGGTAGAGCCAGTGTTGTAGTCGAGTCACTAAACCTTGAGTCCAAGTCCAGTCTCGAGTCCCCAGTGCTCAAGTCTGAATCAAGTCCAAGTCATTGAAGAAAATTCCGAGTCGAGTCCGAGAACAAGACTCCAACTGCACCATTTGATGGTGGCTGTTGCTGCCTTTATGTGAAAGCATCACTGCTGATCTGTTGGACTAATGTTACTGCTTGACTGCCCCATTTTAGTGAATAGGCTACAGATAAAAAGCTTGTTCATCGCTCAGCAAGCCCCGCCCACTATCAATAGGGCAAATAACATGAGAGAGGGTTAACACTAGCTAGTTCATCGGTCAGCAAGCAAGCCCTGCTATCAACAAAGCAATGAACACAGCGTGTCACTTACTTCTCTGGGTGGAGTCTTGCCAAATGACGATTGAAGTTTGAGGTTGTCCCCGTCATCTCCTCGATAGTTCTTCTACATATGGAACACATAGCAGTGTATTTTTTCCTACTGCATGAGAAGTCTGTATAAGCAAAGTGGACAATCCTCGGGGCTTCTCTCCAGGCATTTTAGCGCTATTAACGTTTGTTTCTGAACATGATGTGTGAATAGGTGAATGTGCATTCTCTTGCACGAAATTAATTAAAAAAATGTATGTAGATATAAATATCTTATGTCAAATTATGGCAGGTTACAAAAAATAAAGAAAAAAAATCCAACTCCTTGTCTCCAATTTACGAGCCCAATGCACAAGTCCGAGTCATTAGTGCTCAAGTCTAAGTGACGTCAATCGGCTAGTGGCCTAGTGGTAGCGTGTCCGCCTCTCGGTTGGGAGATTGTGAATTCTAGTCATGGTTGTGTCATACCAAAGACCATCATAAAAATGGTACCTACTACCATCTGGCAAGGCAATATAGATGCGAGTGGGGAGTTAAACTCTCGTGGTTACCAGAGGACTAGCCCACCACTGTAACCCTAGCTATGTAATAGGCGAGAGACCGAGGGCTGCGGAAACGGAGATCGGCACCGCCTGATGCATCACACGGCGCGGGAAGGACTTTAACTTTAACTAAGTGAAGTCACGAGTCCTTAAAATTAGGGCACAAGTCGGACTCGAGTCCGGGTCCTGGACTTAATCAAGTACTACAAGCCTGGGTAGAACTGTAGAATCCCCTAGGTCGGGCTGCACTGGCCCACCCCGACCTCTCTGTCTACTCCATATATTTACACCTGTATCACAAATCTTGCCCACGTTGTCCAGGATATTTAGTGAACAGACCACAGAGACCCCTAAGACCTGCTGCTTTTACTAGTGAGCAGAATGTCTGAGCAGGTTTCTCCTCAAATAGATCAATTTCCCTATGAAAGAATAAGATTTAGCATTCTTGGCCAGGTTACTCAGATCTGTGGGTCTGGCCCTCCAGAGTGAAGAGTAGGTTGAGGACCTATGCAAGAACCTCTAACACATGGCCTTGTAAATTCTCAGGTGGAAACTGTTCAGCAAATTGTGTGTATCTGGATCTAATGCACTGCCCAGTTCCTAGAGTACTAGTCTTCTGACTGAGACTGCTAGACAGCAGGCAGTCCACACACTGAAGGTGTAGGTGGTGGCCATTGCTCCATTTCATAGCACCATTGATTGTGTGTCTCTGGGAGCTCACCATGTTGTCACAGGCTTTCTGAAGGGAGCAGCGTGCTTTCATCTGCCAAGCTTCCCCAAGAGCCTGGAGTGCAATCTCACCCTTGTATTGAAGTACCTCAAGATCTCCCCTATGTGATGCTGAATTAAAATGGGTCTCTCTGAGGACTGCCTTTTTGCTAGCAGTCACTTCAGCAAAAAAAAAAAAGAGTGGGAGGACTACATGCATTGGTGATAAGCTCGCCTTGCATGCGTTGGTGGCCAGAGTGACTTTGTGCTTGCATCTGGGATTTACTTACTTTTGTTAAACAATCAATTGGTTAACGTTGCAGTGTTCCATGAAAGGGAACCAAGAAGGGGCTCATTTTTTCCAGAGCCTGAGGATGGCTTGTGGTGTCTGTGTCCTCTTCTCATGGCCATCAAATGAACTGTTTATCTGCCATGGATGGAAGACACAAGAAGCTCTGATGTCTAAACAGAGACTATTTCACTGGTTGGTAGATATCACGAATAGCCTACAGGGCCATACATAATGGGCAGATTTTTGAAGGCAAGAATAATAGCAGGCATTGGAAAGGGGATGCAAATCTCATTGCCTCTGTAGTCACTTTTAAAGATTGATCTGGCAAAAACGCTTCAGAAATACTGCCAGCAGATTAATCAAGACATAATAACCAGAGGTAAATTGGGCACGTATTAAGACATGACTTATTTATGACTTATTTTGGCCCCAGTGTATTTATATGTATTTATTTCACTTAGACCTGCAAACAATTTCTGATAGCACTGCACTTTAGAAAATTTTGTCCTCGAGCATGATGCAGTGTGAAGCCTTGATCCATCTTCAGGTCCTGGGGGGGAAATGAGCCACGTAAGCAAATGCAAAACAGTGGTTGGGGCAGAATTTTGAAAGTGTTGTCAGTTGCCCTGATGTTTAAAGTGGATATTATCCTATAAGTGCTTAGAAGTCATTTCTCTATCCAAATTGGGGTGGTTGGGTTTTTTTATTTTATTTTATTTTTATTTTTTGGACTGGAAATGAACCAGGGACAAAACACAAACTAGACTTGTGCTTGACTGAAAAGAGATGCGAGTTGCAGACTGTAACTGCTGTGTATCTCTACTTGCTCATGGGTGTCTCTCCTTGTCTTCACCTCCTCTGGGTGCAGCTGATGGCACATTTAACTGTTTTGAGCTCTAGCGCCTCTGCATTGTTTTGACTCGAAGCCTTGCATAGTGGCACTAATGGAAGATGGGATGTCTTCTCACTTTACTTGTTTAAAGAACAGAAATCTGCATCTGAGAAGATGATAATGGGTGTATTATTAATAGTTCTGCACCAGTCTTGTGCTGCAGCTCCGTACTGTTTTTCAGATGACCTTGTCAACTTGCACTTATGGTTTGGAAGTGTGTAACACCTACAGTAAGTCACACAAGTGGCCACTAGCTGAACTGTCCAGGAGGGGATTTTAAAATAGGAATGCACTTGTTCTTAATAGTGACTATGGTATTGATATACATAACATGATGTACTTTTTGAACTTTGATTTGCACACTAGTTTTATCACATACAGCCCGGATTTAATGATATATAATGTGTGTGTTTTTAAAACAAATGTGATTTATTTCTCTGAATGTACATGACCTAGAGCCACAATTTCAGCAACAGCTGTAAGTGACAGACGGACAATGTAACAAGTGACATTTCAATTGACATTTTCTCAATTATATGCAAATTGAGCATAGCGTATGAAATGGTAAAGTGACAAATGCAAATGACTGGCTTGAATAATCCCCTTTAGTTCCTGCGGTTGCTAAACACCCACAAGGGAATACAAGGAACTTATAACTTAAAACTAGATGGCCTTTCGATTTCATAAAATTGGTGAAATATAGTTCCCTCTGAAATTTGGTCATTTTTATTTCTATAATATCTCTCATCTCATCTGTAGCCGCTTTATCCTGTTCTACAGGGTCGCAGGCGAGCTGGAGCCTATCCCAGCTGACTACGGGTGAAAGGCGGGGTACACCCTGGACAAGTCGCCAGGTCATCACAGGGCTGACACATAGACACAGACAACCATTCACACTCACATTCACACCTACGGTCAATTTAGAGTCACCAGTTAACCTAACCTGCATGTCTTTGGACTGTGGGGGAAACCGGAGCACCCGGAGGAAACCCACACGGACACGGGGAGAACATGCAAACTCCGCACAGAAAGGCCCTCGCCGGCCACAGGGCTCGAACCTGGACCTTCTTGCTGTGAGGCGACAGCGCTAACCACTACACCACCGTGCCGCCATAATATCTTTTAAATAAATAAACCAACTAAACAACCCCAGGCCATTCTGTGTCTGGGAAGTTATTTAATTTGAGGGGATTCCCTGGCAAATAATGTGCATGAAATCGCTCGCTTCGTGCAGTCAAACAGACAGAGGAAGTCCGTGTGCGCATGCACAGGTTTACCTTCTTCTTTTGGGTTATACGGCAGCTGGCATCCACAGTGTTGCATTACTGGCATCTACAGGTTTACCTTGACCATGCACTGACAGTTCCATCATTCTGTCACTAAACGAGCAGCTGATCACACCGAGGTGCTCGCTGACCGCTGATATTTATTAGTTTGGTCCTGTGTTTCCTTTCCTTCGCAACATAACGTCTTTTCTTCTCACTTTCCGTTACTGTAGTCGGTCTTTCACGTTTCATTCACATCCTCCATTTTTCTCTCCTGTTTCAAATTTGTATCCCACAATGCCTTGGCCGAACAGGGAAGGCCCATTACGTGATTCATGATGTAGTATCTTGTATTGCGTCATGGTGAAGCAAGAAAAAAGAGCAGAGAATTTAGGGCCATGTGGCTCTAAATTCATTAATTGTTCTATTAAAAAAAACTAATAAAATTGGAAGTCTGTGATTCAAATTCAGTAGCTTTTGGTCCACTAAACAAAAATAATTGGATGTCGGGGAAAATTCTTTTTATGATATACACTTGAAAAATCTGAAAGGCAGTCTACCTTTAATAGTATGAACTTGGGGCTACACTTCTCCCGTCACACCCCAATTTGTTCACCTGCTAACTCCTATCCACCAGCCAGCTTTCCACTATCGCACAACTCCCAGCCAGGCAGGGTGAAGGGTACCATGTACTTCCTCCAAAGCTGGTGAAGCCATCCAGAGTTATTGTTTTGAACTGTTGCTAATTCTGCATCACAGGGCAAAGGAACAGTGGAAAGACAGTGCTATCCAACCTCTTCTGCATACATGAGCTCACAGTTACTGTGATTGACAAGGAAGAAACAGTATGCCATTACCATGGATTAAAGTTTTCCGTCGCTACGACGGATTTCCGTCAACTGGGAGCGCTAAAGGTCAATAATGAGAGTGATGCAGATCCGAGGAAGAAAAAAAAAGGGGGGGGTAGGCCCATAGGTCTGACACCGATGTGATTTAGAACTTCACCAAGCTGCTGTGATTGCCTGTTGTTGAACCCTTTCTTGTGCTGTGTTTGAGTATATGTAAAGGAATAAGTTGTTGTGCTAGATATAAATAAATAAATACAGCCTCCGCTACTGTCTAGTCCCAGGGAGGCTCGGCGTAGGCAGCGAGCCGCGGTGCTCGGCTTGAGTTTCATTTCTATCGGCGGCTCCAGACCGACTTTGCACGCTCGTAACTCGGCCAGGGGAGGTCCCAGCCTCCCCAAACTTGGCAGCCAGCGACCTCTGCCCTCTCCCCAACGAACCAGCGCTGCCAGGGCGGGCCAGCCCTGCGCCTCGGGGTGAGCCGTGGCGCTCCGCACAAAAGGTCAGAAAACAGTGGAAGCCAGTACTCCGAAGCTCAAACTTCAGGAAAGTGGCTCCGGTGTCGCAAGTGCACAAGGACAGTTATTTGAAAGTTAACCTAATGAATTTGTGCATGCACGTGCGATTTCATGAAGAACCGGGACAATTGGCATTCGGTGAAAGATTCACACCTATGACTCATTATATTCGCGCTCGCCCTCTCGCCCACTGTCGCTTCGTTTTCCCGATTTACACGCGTGTCTGAAGATGGAGTTTTCAGAAATCTCCACTCAGAGTTTGCGAAAGTAGCTGTTTTCAGTGACTGAAACCTCCGTATACAGTACCAGTCAAAAGTTTGGAAACACCTTCAAATTCGATGTTTTTATTTTTAAATTTTTTTCCTACATTGTAAATGAATACTGAAGTCATCCAGACTATGCAGCAACACATAAGGAATAATTTACTAAACTTTAAAATGTTAATCAAACCAAAATATGTTTTAGATTTTAGATTCTTAAAGTAGGCACCTTTTGCTTTGATTAGAGCTTTGCACACTCTTGACATTCTCTCAATCAGCTTCATGAGGTCATCACTCGAAATGGTTTTCCAACAGTCTCGAAGGAGTTCCCAGAGGTGCTGAGCACTCGTTGGCTGCTTTGCCTTCACTCTGCGGTCCAACTCATCCCAAACTTTTTCAGACTGACTGACCTTCATTTCTTAAAGTAATGATGGACTGTCGTTTTTCTTTACTTAGTTGCACTGCAAAAAATGGCCTTTCAAAAATAAGAAATAAAAGATTAAAACAAAGCTATTTGCTTGAATCAGGTGAAAAAAATCTGCCAATGGAACTAGTCAAATTTGACTTGGTAAGATTTCTTAAAGTAAGATGAAAAATCTAACCTGTTTTTTTAGATGAAATAATTCCAAAATAAGATTGGGGAACTTATTATGCAAGATCTGATTCACTCAAAATAATCAAAATAGTTCTTATAACAAGATCGTACTTCTTACATTTAGCCATTCAAGTCATTTTTATTTATTTCATTTTAAGGGTATTTCACTTAAATTCATGACAAAGTCTTAGCAGTAAAAACTGAATTTAAGATAAATATACTAATATTAGGATTGTTAAATTCTACAACTAAGCATTGCTAGCTTAAAAGATTCTCCTTTTGTGACCTGTAATTAGTAAAATACTCTAGATATGAGACCAGAGACCATCTTGAATCAAGTTGACGACACATGTAGCATTGAAACAAGTTTTTTTTTTTTTTTTTTTTCCCAATTCAACATTCAAACATTAAAACATCTCTTAAGATTCCACTTCCCCAGGACCTCAGGCACCAAAAAAAAAAAGTCTATGCATTTTGACTTACAGTGCTTACACAACGCCAAAGCAACAGTGCATTTTGGGGGCACTGACTATTCATGTGTATGAGGGGTTTACAAGATCAGGCACAAAAAACCTCAAACAAACAAAAAAAAACAAAAAACCACTGAACTTAACTCACAGCATTCCAAAAAGACGTCACTAAAACGCCCTCCACTCACTCATAGCCTTTTTGAAGGCACTTGTCTGGTCTAGAGTCTGTACAGCATCTAGAAGGCCCTCACTCTGAATGACTGAGAAAGCAGTCGCAGTAAACTTAGGATCTGTAAGGTGGAGTTGAATTGTAATGAAAGATTCAAAGATTTCAGTAAAGTTCATTAATTCCCAAAACAAGCATACTTTGTTTTTTTTTTCTTGAAACAAGATGAACCGCATTTGACAAATGTCCAAAATGTACTTACTTGTTTAAAAAAAAAACTTGTTTTATTTTCAAAGGTGCTCCAAATAAGACTTTTTCAAGACATTTTGTCTATACAAGATTTTCAAGATGGGCTGTCTAAAAACTAGCCTTTCTAGCTAAATGAGGTTTTGCTTGTTGGGCAATTATGTCTTATAATAAGGGTGGCTCGATGTTTTGACTTGAAAATAGACAAATAAACTTCCTAAGATTTTTATTTTTTGCAGTGTGAGTAGTTCTTGGCATAATATGGATTGGAACAGTACTCAAATAGGGCCATTCACTGTATACCAACTCTACCTCTTCACAACACAACTGATGGTCTCAAACACATTAAGGCCAAGTTTACATTAGACCGTATCTGTCTCGTTTTCTTCACGGATGCACTGTCCGTTTACATTAAAACGCCTGGAAATGCCGGGAAACGGGAATCCGCCAGCGTCCACGTATTCAATCCAGATCGTGTCAGCTCCGGTGCTGTGTAAACATTGAGAATACGCGGATACGCTGTGCTGAGCTCTAGCTGGCGTCGTCATTGGACAACGTCACTGTGACATCCACCTTCCTGATTCGCTGGCGTTGGTCATGTGACGCGACTGCTGAAAAACGGCGCGGACTTCCGCCTTGCATCACCTTTCATGAAAGAGTATAAAAGTATGAAAATACTGCAAATACTGATGCAAATACTGCCCATTGTGTAGTTATGATTGTCTTTAGGCTTGCCATCCTTCCACTTGCAAGTGGTAAGTGACGCGCATACCCGATATGCACTGGGATCACACACACAGCGGCTCAGTCCCAAATCACTGCTTGTGCACTTCACTCGCGCGCTCTGTGAGCTGCGCAGGGCCGGAGTGCGCACCCTCCAGAGGGCACTCGCTGTTCAGGGCGGAGTGATTTGGAGCGCAGGATGCCTGCGGAGCCGAGCGTATCTGTGTATTGGCGTTGCTATGTGCATGCGAATCATGTATTGGTGTTGCTGTGTGCACACTAATCGTTTTAAAAACGTTAATCTGATGATCCGCTGATACGGTCTAATGTAAACCCCACCTAAGAGGTCAAGAAATTCATGAAATTAACTCTTGACGAGGCACAGCTGTAAACTGAAAGCCATTCCAGGTGACTACCTCGTAAAGCTGACTGAGAAAATGCCGAGATGTGCAAAGCTGTCATCTAAGCAAAAGGTGCCTACTTTGAAGAATCTAAAATATAAAACATATATTCTGGTTTGATTAACACTTTTTTTGTTTACCAAATAATTCCATAGATATTTCTTCATAAAGTCGATGACTTTAGTATTAATCTACAATTCAGAAAATTTTTAAATAATGAAAAACCACTGAATTAGAGGCATTTCCAAACTTTTGACTGGTACTGTAGGTGTGAATGAGAGGTGCAACCGAATAAATAAATAAATAAATATGCGTCTTTTTTTATCCGGCTACATGTAGGCTATCACTGCGCAAAGCCTCTAATGTTGAAATGGTAGTAATATTTGTTAAAATAATAGTAGGCTAATTTCCACATTAATTGGTAAAATGGCCCAAGGGATGTGATGGGGGGATGGCCGTTTTTTAAGGGGGATGATTTGAGATTTTTATTTCAGAAGGGGGATGCCTCCCCCCACATCCCCCCTCAACTCGAGTACTGCGTATAAGGCCATATTTCACCTGACATAGGCCCTTCGATTTCCATCACTAGAGCGCGTCAAATTACTCTCGGTTTTGCCAGCATGGACGCGCTTCTTTTAAATGAAGGCACAGATGTATCAGACATCGACAAAACGGTAAAGAATAAGTGGAGATGGGCTTGGTGAAATGAAATGGGCGATAATGGCAAGCTCTTGCTGCTGTGCCAAGGAAAAAGAAACAAAAACAGGCATCAGGTGTTGCCAAACTAGATGCCTTTGGCGAAGAAGCAAAAAAAGTGAACTTTCACTTTACTTTTCTTGTTTCCTGGCTTTATTTCAACATATTTTCTTATTTTTCTTTCTGTTCCACTCTTTTGAAAGCATGGTTCAAGTTCGACTGCACTTGCACTTTTCTCTTAACCACTGTTATGCATTACTAAAGTATTGTTGAAATAAATTTGCACTTTGCGCTGAAAACTTGATGTTTCATCATGAATAGCCAGTAATGACAATGGTAAAGTCTTGCCTTAGCTTTAGTCATTGTTAAAATTATGTAAATGTACTATAAGTAGGGGCCGAGGAGATAATGGACAACACGGCGTTTAAAATTTGACGCATCGCTGACGTGGTAGGGGCCAATGACATGGAGCTTTTTTTTTCAGTCAGATGATTTTTTTTTTTGCTTTAATCCATGCATTACTCCCACCTGAGAGTATGGCCAAATTTGCTCCCTTGGCTCTCAGTCACAATGTCTGTGGATTCTGTGGATACATCAGGATTCTGACTTGTGAGCTTTGTGGATGTTTTTTCTTTTTTCTTTTTTTTTAACATAAAGAAATGACACCATGTATGTAGCTGTTTTCTGGAGAAGTTCTGCCTCCTGAAGTGTACATTGACTCCATCCAAAGGGGTCATCTCACAAAACTGAGGTAATACAATAATGGTAATCGTATGCAGCAATAATGAATTTAAGATGGCATGAAGGGTAAGGGCAATTTAATGAGGAAATGTTAACACATTAAACTTTGTGTAGGATAAGGTAGTTTTATTCTTTGTAGGTTTGGATCTTTACCCGTGAGTCAAACTGTGTGTTTTTGCTAATTTGTGATGGTGCTTTGACTTGACTAACTCGTATTTATGTAGAGCTTATAATCTCACCTAAGAATCAACGTGTGCACAAGAAAGCCATTCAAACAGATTTCACTGATGGGCATGCCTAAGGGTGCAACCATGTACAACCATGTTCACACATCTGTGCCTCTATGTGATTGTGCACAAGAGTGCAGTTCTCTGAACCTTTTCATATATGAAAGCTGACTCACTGGACGGGCGTGACTCGTTGCTGAAATTGCGTTATGTTTACCACAGATCTGCTCCGCTCTCTCTCATGGCACATCTAATAACGTCATTTGAAGGGCAAACAAACAGGCCTAGAGCGCAGCAGCCTGCAGAGAGGAATCTGATTTGTCCAAATCCGAAACTCAACATGCCAGACTGCAGAAGATCAGAAACCAATGTGAAATATTAATGCGCTGAGGAGCTGTGAGATCTTGCGTATGCGTCGGACGTAACATAATCCGAAGGCAAATGAAATTAGTGTTGAATTAATTTACTTGAATAAATTCTTTGATTTCCATACTAGAGAGATTTCATTAGCTACCGTACACAACTTGTCAACTAATGAAGAGTTTGTTGATTTGGAAAGCTATAGAAAGAAGCTCTTGTAAGACTGAATTAAATAAGTGTGTGTGTTTGTTTGTTTGTTTTAGGATCTTAACAGTACTTTGAAGAGCCTCCTGTCTGAGTGGTTCTCTGTTGGCCTTCTCCGATTAGAGAGAATCACGTGGCAGTCCCCTTGTGAGCTCCTTCAGAAGATCAGCCAGTAAGATTCATTCACCTCGACAGAACACTGAACATGGAGATCCAAGGCCTTCACATAATGCTTGATTGAAATAAAGTCGTTTAAAAAAAAAAAAAGCAGCATCACTCATGAAATCTCCTAGTGAATGCTGATCAGGGTGTGTATTTCCAGGTATGAAGCGGTGCACCCGGTGCGTAACTGGACAGACATAAAGCGCAGAGTTGGGCCTTACAGACGCTGCTACTCGTTCACACACGCCTCCATGCCTGGAGAACCTCTGGTCGTGTTACATGTAGCCCTCACTCAGGACATATCAGATAACATCCAGGTTAGTGAACATGATCACCTGCCACACTCACATTTACTTTCTACACTATATACTGTTTATTCACGTTTGATATCACTTTGCTGACAGTCGTCAATATCATTCGTCGTTTAGAGTATTGTGAGAGAGTTCACCACATTGGAAGCAGTAGAGCAAGTGGAGAAGATTAACACTGCCATCTTCTACTCCATCTCCTCCACCCAGGCTGGTCTGCAGGGGGTGGAGCTCGGCAATTACCTCATCAAGAGGGTGGTGCGAGAGCTGCAGGTTAGTGTGATGTGGATGGGAGAAGGTCTGATCAGATGCATAGCGCATACTGTATGTGTGGTGGCCTGGGAAGACCTTTCACATGCTCAATTGACCTTTTTAATAATAATAATAATAATATTGCATTTTATTTATAGGTGCCTTTCAAAGCACTCAAGAACACCTTACAATACACAGTAAAAATCAATATACAAAGCCTAAGGCGCCGTTTACACATACCCGGGTATTTTTAAAAACGCAGACCTTTGCCTTCGTTTGTGCCTTTCGTTTATACACAAACGGAGTTTTTTCCTCTGAAAACGATTCTTTCTAAAAACCCAGGCAAAAGTAGAGACTTTTTGAAAACTCCGTTTTGCGTTTGTGTGTAAAGAGACCAAAACGGAGTTTTAGGCAATCTTCGCGCCACAAAAGAGCGACCATTGTGCATATGACAAGCATGGAAACACTCAGAGTAGCAGCATTTCTGTTATTAAGAGCTATATTCGCCTGTTTGCTTTTGAGAATAAAGCTCATAAAGCTCATTGACCAGCAGAGACGCATTAAGGCCTCTGTATGCTCGTGCGACAAGGCTTTCGCAGATAGCTTTTCGCAGACAGTTGTAATTTATTGTTGAGCGAGGATAATAGGCGTGCGCGATGTTATTCACCGGCACAACGCAAGGGGGCGCGAAGTCGCTAGGAGTAGTTGGTGGGTGTGGTTAGTGGAGTGTTTATCCTCCGGTTACTTATAATGACTAGAACTTTTTTTTTTTTTTTATAATGACTAGAACTGGAGTCGTATAGATGTACGTACTTCCTCAATCAACCGCTCTTCGTGCTGCTCCATCTTCGCTCGTGTTTTTAAAAATGCCGGTCGTGAAAACAAAACAAACCGGGAAAGTAGGGAAGCGGAAGTGCGTGTAGAGCGGATGTAGAGTGGACCAATCAGAGCCCTCTTGTCTGCGGCGCTGTCTGCGAGGCTTCTGCGGTGGTGACAATTTTTGGGAGGTGCGCGCAGAGCGTCTGCGAAGGTGGGGGGGCTACGCAGACACTGTCTGCGACACCGTCTGCGAGGACTGGGTTGTCAGCATAAATTGGCCATTAGGGCTCAGAGGGCAGCAATTGCGGAGCTTCTGGTGACCAAAAGAGCCCGACTGCCAGCATCGGCGATTTTGGGTTCGACCTGGACGGACTGCTATCTGGTGGGAGAATTTCGAGAATGGCGTTGTCCGTAGGTCGCGTTAACCGACAATTGTCCGTCATTGACGGATTTTTTTTTAGCTATGACGGAAAAATCTGAAGGCCGTCGGTCATTTTGACGGATGTTTACCGTTACCATTACCAATAACAATAATAGCCTAATAATAACAATAATAAAACATAATGAAACAAACAATTGAAATGATTGGCAAGTTGTGGCAGAGTTTTCTTCCATACAGTATACATAGTCTTCACTGCCGTCACTTTCAATCTGAGCCGACGTTGCGGCAGTCTTGATGTTCAGTGCATAGGCTGCTCATGTATACACTGTAGCCACTGCGCAAGGCTGTTCCCCCCCATCGCGCTCCTGACCGCGCTCTGACTTTTCTACCACTAGCACAGTGAGATGTATTAATGTTTCCCTTCTCTGCAGAAGACACGTCATTTTTGCTACTAAAAAAAGAGATGCATTGGGTTGTTTGTGTCGTTTCCCTGCCTGTACAATAGCGCTCATTTAGGCTAGTTGTTTTCTTGTTTTTAAAATGAAACAAATGCCGATTTATTGTATTCTTCCCCAGCAAGCTTAGGAACATCACTGCTCGAATATCTGCTAAACTATCATTTTAATGAGAGCACGGGTCGACAAACTAACATTTAAACATAACTTCGTTTTATTTAAGACCTTCCGTGTCAGGTTCCAGGCTCCGCCGAGCCGAGACGCGGGGTGCAGCTGCACCACTGGTGCAGAAGGACCGCATGCTGCAGGATTTCCTCCCTATGAAGAGAGTACTAGCAGGGTCGGGAAATCCAACTTTCAGAGGCTCTTGCCGGCTTCTGATCACTTCCCTGGGAGAAATGTTTCCCGACTTCAGGACTTTGGCTGAAGTGGCGCTGGTTATTCCAGTCTCCAGTGTCGCAGCAGAGCACGGGTTCAGCCTTCAGAATAAAATTAAAACGTCAATGAGAAGTCGTCTGTCCGAGGCAAAGACGCAAAATTTAATGACAATTGCCTCGGCAGCAGTCTCCATTGACGACTTTGATTATGCACAAGCGAGCTTCCAATTTAAATCCATACGGGCCAGAAGGAAGGTTTGAGCTCACGCAAACAGGTCAAATTAGATCGTCACTTAAACCGTTGTAGTGGACTGTTCATATTTTAACTGCAATTGTCTTGCTACGTTGTAAAATAACATTGTTCATATGCCCGTTAAGGCACAACAGCCGCAATGTTTTTAGCGGAGGGAAAATGGGTTCACAAGTGACCGAACGTCAGAATCTCTGTTCATCTTTTTGCATCATAAATATATAAATAAATGATTAAATAATACAAGCTTGTTCTGTGAATTAATTTTTAAATGAAAATGAGTCCATGAAAACACAAGTTATTAAATGTATAGCATTTATAGCCTATATACATTGTCATTTAAAAGTTAAAATAAAATGACAGATAATAATGGACAATGATGGAATTTTTACGACCCTGTCTGTCAAAATGACGGACAATGAAAAAGTCTAACGCAACCACTGGCGTTGTCGTCCCGGAGGAATGGCAGGAAAATTTCAGAATGTCGCATGATCCTCACTCCTGTCACTCGCAGAGTTGGCACGTCCGTACATACAGGGTGAGTGTACTCGCATGCGCGCTTCTGTCGATGTCGTCAAAAAAGTTGCCTGCACACTCTATTACCTGGCTGACGAGGGTAGACTGTGCAAGACAGCTAATGCGTTCGGCCTTGCTCGCTCAACAGTGTCCATCATAGTGAGAGAAGTATGTCGAGCAATTACCATCCACATTGGCCCCATGTACATAAAGTTGCCCACATCGGAGGAATCTGTACAGCACCTCGTCACCAAGTTTGAGGAAATGCATGGTCTCCCTCAATGCCTAGGGGCTGTGGATGGCACACATGTGGAGATAAAGCAGCCATCTGTCAATTCCACAGATTACATTAATAGAAAAGGGAGGTTCAGCCTAAACATCCAAGCTACCTGTGAGTTTAACAGCTCTTGACAGCGTATTTATGTGGATCAATATAAACGTCTCATCTCATTATCTCTAGCCGCTTTATCCTTCTACAGGGTCGCAGGCAAGCTGGAGCCTATCCCAGCTGACTACAGGCGAAAGGCGGGGTACACCCTGGACAAGTCGCCAGGTCATCACAGGGCTGACACATAGACACAGACACAGACAACCATTCACACTCACATTCACACCTACGCTCAATTTAGAGTCACCAGTTAACCTAACCTGCATGTCTTTGGACTGTGGGGGAAACCGGAGCACCCGGAGGAAACCCACGCGGACACGGGGAGAACATGCAAACTCCACACAGAAAGGCCCTCGCCGGCCACGGGGCTCGAACCCAGGACCTTCTTGCTGTGAGGCGACAGCGCTAACCACTACACCACCGTGCCACCCCAATATAAATGTAATTTTTTTTTAAAAACGCAGCTGTGTGCATGAAGTTATTTTGGAAAACGGAGTTTAGAAAATATGCGTTTTTAAAAATACCCGGGTATGTGTAAACAGCGCCTAAAATACAACAATAAAATTGTAAAAGTCACTGAAGTCAGACACAATGGGCAAGTTTGAAAAGGTGTGTCTTAAGGCGGAGTTTAAAGGTTGGAAGAGAACAATTGAAAAGCATTCTAGGTGACTATCTTATGACGCTGGTTAAGATAATGCCAATAATGTGCAAAGCGTCGTCAAGGTAAATGGAGGCTTTTACTGGATATCCCTCATCAAAAAAAATTCCTGGGCAGGGATTGGCCAAGGATGGCTCACGTGAGATAAAATAGTTCCACCATTGATTAAGCAATGTATATTGTGACTTCAAAAATTAAATTAAAAAAAGGGATATGTTGTGAGTCAGTCATAGTATATCCTGGCTATACCGTGAACTGACTGTGTCACTGCTGTGCTGAAAATGATCCAGCACCCAAATAATATCTGGTCAGCATTCGGTGTATTGTGACCCTATGGTGGTTCCATGGTGACCAGTGGAGTAAAGGTCATCTGATTTATGATGCATCGCAACAGATGGGCAGTAATTGTACACCTACAAAGTGTACCAGATAAATTAACCAATGAGAGCATGTAGATCAGATATACCTTATGTTATGTGTATCCAATTTTTTTTTTTAAACTATAAAAAAGTTCACATAGTATTTCAGCCAATGATTGAAAGACATCCTGTTTAGACATGCTGAGATCATTCTCTCCATCTCTTCATCTTTGTGCATTTGGTCCAGTAAGAACCTCTTGATAAACCACATCGATTGCAGGGTTCTCCACTTTTCAAAAATAAAAGGTGGTGGCAGGGGTTCGGGGGCCGCCTAGGCCCCCAACGGGGTCCAGGGGTGGAGCCCCGGTGGGTGAACAGGGGGGGCCCCCTTGAAGCTGACGGACTTTGGGCTTTTTTGACAGTGAAACTGGCCAATAAATGGATAGGAAATGCTAAATCATTGTTAAAATCATTTTACAAAAAATTAACACATTCTTACTGTACATATCAAGTCAAGTCAACTTTATTGTCAAATATGCTATACATGCTCGACATACAGCACAGATGAAATTTCAGTCCTCTCTGACCCACGGTGCAAACAGGCAATGCAATAAATAAAAATAGAATAATTGAAAAAAACAACAATATAAACAGTATAAACACTCTAGATAGGAACTAGACATAGACTAAACACTCAGACAAACAATATAAACAGTATAAATAAACAGTATAAACACTAGATAAGAACAAGACATACTAAACACTCAGACAATATAAACAGTATAAACACTAGATATGAACTAGACATAGACTAAACACTCATATACAGGTACATATATATATATATATATATATATATATATATATATATATATATATATATACACACACACACACATTGGTTCAAATAACCAAACAGTCAAGGGCACTTGAGGTATAGCAGGTAAACATGAAATAAGCAGTGTAAACAAACTAGCAGCTGTTAAGATGAGGTAGTGCGGAATAGTGCAAATGAGCGAGGTAAAGTGAGATGTGCGGTCCCTGAGTTCAGTGTGTTAATGAATGTTGAGAGTGTGTGTGTTTGGGGGGGGGGGGAATTGTGAGGATGACATGTCAGATGCTGAAGGGGGGGGGCAGGGGGGTGTGCGAGCAGAATCTGTGGCAGGGGGCAGAGGGGGGAGGAGGGGCAGAACAGGGAGGGAGTTGAGCCTCCTGACCGCCTGGTGAAAGAAACTATTCTTGAGCCTGCTGGTTTTGGCCCGGAGACTCCGCAGTCTCCTCCCCGACGGCAGCAGGCTGAAGAGGCTGTGAGATGGGTGGGTGGGGTCACCTGCAATCCTGATGGCTTTGCGGGTGAGGCGGGAGTTATAATCTGATGGACAACGGCCAAAGATAGAACTTTTAATACAAGATATTTTATTGGGTCTGGTTTCCCAAAGTAGCAGCAGAAATTTAACACAAAATAAATTATAATAATAAAAGTTCAAGTAATTATTACAACAACAACAACAAAAAACATTTGTCTACAAAACAGAATACTGTATTGCACTATGTTTGCACCACCTGATTACATGCACATTACAGGACTACTACATAACAGACAGTGCCCATGACCCAACTAATCCACCTCCCTTCAGAGGGCAGGTGGCCTGTCCCTACCCACTGAAAGATACCAATGACTTTATATCACCAACATCGCATAAACCATACACTTACATAACAATATCAGGTCTAAGTGCAGCTAATAATCTCTATAATTCATAAACAAAATACCCAATTACAATACATGCATACCTTTTTTTTACAATACACATAATTAATGTTAATTGGGTTAAACCACTACAATCCATGAACAAGCTGGTGCGCGTGCCTGAGACTGGCACTACAAAGCCACCCCGGCCTCCATAGTTCGGGTCCTTTGACCCAGGAGCCCAGAAGTCCTGCAGAAACCAAATACAGTGAAGCAACGGGAAAATGCAGCTCTCGCCTACACGATCACAGATACGAAAATTAAAAGACCTGAACTTAACTAATGTGTGTGCGTGTGCTGTATATGATTACTGTAACTGTGTATGGTCAGAAAAGACGGTAGATAAGCGTAACCGTTGGAAGCTTGTAGCTTCCAACGTTACTGTGGGTCAGTATAGTGTAATGTGGTGTGGTGTAGTGTAACACAGGGATAGACTTCAATCTGCAGAGCTCTGTGTCACAATCTGTATGCAGCCGGCCAGATGTTTTTCTATTAAAATCGCGTGGCCACTTCAGGTAGCCCCGTATGCATTCATTTAATGGTCTTCTGTTTGTTAAATAGTTACAAAATTATAATAAAGCAAATATTTTACGATTTATTTGGTGTATACTGATGAAGTTATTTTGTTTGTTTGTTTGTTTGTTTGTTTTGGGCCACGGAAAGGGTGGAGGGCCAGAATTATAATGTGGCGGTGCGTCACTTTAAAAGGGCCCGTGGAGAACAATGGATTGTAGCTAATGCGTCTGATCTTTAAAAAATACAGTGGTGCTTGAAAGTTTGTGAACCCTTTAGAATTTTCTATATTTCTGCATAAATATGACCTAAAACATCATCAGATTTTCACACAAGTCCTAAAAGTAGATAAAGAGAACCCAGTTAAACAAATGAGACAAAAATATTATACTTGGTCATTTATTTATTGAGGAAAATGATCCAATATTACATATCTGTGAGTGGCAAAAGTATGTGAACCTGTAGGATTAGCAGTTAATTTGAAGGTGAAATTAGAGTCAAGTGTTTTCAATCAATGGGATGACAATCAGGTGTGAGTGGGCACCCTGTTTTATTTAAAGAACAGGGATCTATCAAAGTCTGAGCTTCACAACACATGTTTGTAGAAGTGTATCATGGCACGGACAAAGGAGATTTCTGAGGACCTCAGAAAAAGTGTTGTTGATGCTCATCAGGCTGGAAAAGGTTACAAAACCATCTCTAAAGAGTTTGGACTCCACCAATCCACAGTCAGACAGATTGTGTACAAATGGAGCAAATTCAAGACCATTGTTACCCTCCCCAGGAGTGGTCGACCAACAAAGATCACTCCAAGAGCAAGGCGTGTAATAGTCGGCGAGGTCACAAAGGACCCCAGGGTAACTTCTAAGCAACTGAAGGCCTCTCTCACATTGGCTAATGTTAATGTTCATGAGTCCACCATCAGGATAACACTGAGCAACAATGGTGTGCATGGCAGGGTTGCAAGGAGAAAGCCACTGCTCTCCAAAAAGAATGCTGCTGCTCATCTGCAGCTTGCTAAAGATCACATGGACAAGCCAGAAGACTATTGGAAAAATGTTTTGTGGATGGATGAGACCAAAATAGAACTTTTTGGTTTCAATGAGAAGCGTTATGTTTGGAGAAAGGAAAACACTGCATTCCAGCATAAGAACCTGATCCCATCTGTGAGACATGGTGGTGGTAGTATCATGGTTTGGGCCTGTTTTGCTGCATCTGGGCCAGGACGGCTTGCCATCATTGATGGAACAATGAATTCTGAATTATACCAGTGAATTCTAAAGGAAAATGTCAGGACATCTGTCCATGAACTGAATCTCAAGAGAAGGTGAGTCATGCAGCAAGACAACGACCCTAAGCACACAAGTCGTTCTACCAAAGAATGGTTAAAGAAGAATAAAGTTAATGTTTTGGAATGGCCAAGTCAAAGTCCTGACCTTAATCCAATCAAAATGTTGTGGAAGGACCTGAAGCAACCAGTTCATGTGAGGAAACCCACCAACATCCCAGAGTTGAAGCTGTTCTGTACGGAGGAATGGGCTAAAATTCCTCCAAGCCGGTGTGCAGGACTGATCAACAGTTACCGGAAATGTTTAGTTGCAGTTATTGCTGCACAAGGGGGTCCCACCAGATACTGAAAGCAAAGGTTCACATACTTTTGCCACTCACAGATATGTAATATTGGATCATTTCCCTCAATAAATAAATGACCAAGTATAATATTTTTGTCTCATTAGTTTAACTGGGTTCTCTTTATCTACTTTTAGGACTTGTGTGAAAATCTGATGATGTTTTAGGTCATATTTATGCAGAAATATAGAACATTCTAAAGGGTTCACAAACTTTCAAGCACCACTGGAGTTGGCCAGGTGAGTTACTAAAAAAAAAAAAAAAGTGTCTGAGTGAGTTGTTCAAAGTTTGAACTTTTTTTTTCTTCAATATTTGCCAAAGCTCTGCTCACATTTTTTTTTTTTTAGATGCTGATGAAATACCAGCTTAGTGGAGAAACTCTGGTCTTTCTGGCACCTCAGAACAAAATACATTAAGGCATCTCAACCAGATCATTAGTCATGTTGCCTTTCTGATCAGAAAGCTTTCACTGCAGAAAACTGAATTTGAGGAGAAAATTCCTTAATACTAGTGAAATTATCTTGCTGCATGGACAGATAATTTTACTTGACAAGACATCTTGGAATAAGTTGGTTACAATCTAGAACTAGTTTTAATAATCTCAGAGTTGGTATTTTGTATTCTTCTACACTGCAAAAATGATATCTTAACAAGTTAAGATATCTTGAAAATAGTTGAAATGATCTAGCGTTTCCTGTTAGAAGAATACAAGACACCAACTCTGAGATTATTAAAACTAGTTCTAGATTGTAACCAACTTATTCCAAGATGTCTTGTCAAGTAAAATTATCTGTCCATGCAGCAAAATAATTTCACTAGTATTAAGGAATCTTCTCCTCAAATTCAGTTTTTTTGCAGTGTTCCTCCTTGCTCGAGAATTCAAGAGGGTTTTTTATAGGTTGAAACACGTGCATGTATTGGAGGCATCGTTCTGTAGAGACTGTGTTTTGAGTTTCAAAACGGCCAAGTTCAACTAATGTCTTCCAAAATTAGTGACTGTAGTGTTACTAAGGCCAAGTTTACATTAGACCGTATCTGTCTCGTTTTCTTCGCGGATGCACTGTCCGTTCACATTGAAACGCCGGGAAACGGGAATCCGCCAGAGCCCACGTATTCAATCCAGATCGTATCTGGTCCGGTGCTGTGTAAACATTGAGAATACGCGGATACGCTGTGCTGAGCTCTAGCTGACGTCGTCATTGGACAACGTCACTGTGACATCCACCTTCCTGATTCGCTGGCGTTGGTCATGTGACGCGACTGCTGAAAAACAGCGCGGACTTCCGCCTTGTATCACCTTTCATTAAAGAGTATAAAAGTATGAAAATACTGCAAATACTGATGCAAATACTGCCCATTGTGTAGTTATGATTGTCTTTAGGCTTGCCATCCTTCCACTTGCAAGTGGTGAGTGACTTGCGCATGCCCGATATGCACTGGCATCACACACACACAGCGGCTCAGTCCCAAATCACTGCTCGTGCGCTTCACTCGCGCGCTCTGTGAGCTGCGCAGGGCTGGAGTGCGCACCCTCCAGAGGGCACTCGCTGTTCAGGGCGGAGTGATTTGGAGCGCAGCCACTGAGGAGGACGCAATGAGCCGCACTGACACATTTCAACTTACGTGCCGAATTAGTCATGTGATTAGCGTATCCGTGTATTGGCGTTGCTGTGTGCACGCGAATCGTTTTAAAAACGTTAATCTGATGATCCGCTGATACGGTCTAATGTAAACCCCACCTAAATTGCCCTGAATTCACCAGGAGGGTGTGAGTCTTTTGATGTGTGGCTGCCCACAAGTAGAACACCTTCATAAAACAAAACAATTCAATTTTATTTATATAGCACTTTTTAACAATAACGATTGTCACAAAGCAGCTTTATTGAATCTTAAGACTCCAAAGGAAATCCATCTTCTGCATGGCAAAATGTGAATCATTATACTATACGGTTGTAGAAAGTAAAGACTAACTGTGCTGAAAGGAAGTTCAGCATGTGTATATTGTGAATAAGAGTCCTGGGATGAGCACAGGCCAGTCTTTGTTTACAGCAGCAGATCTTTGGGAACAAATATATAAAGTATCTGTCAGGCTTTAAGTACTTGAGTCCGCCTCATGCCCTAATTTTAAGGACTCATGACTTGACTTGGACTTGAACACTGATGACTCGGACTTGTGCATTAACTGCATTCGGATTCATAAATTGGAGACAAGGACTCAGGGTTTTTTTTTGTAACATGCCATAATAATTTGGCATATGATATTTATATCTACATTAATTTTTATATTAATTTTGTGCAAGAGAATGCACATTCACCTGTTCATGCGTCATGTTTAGGAACAAGTTAACGTTAATGGCACTAAAATGCCTGGAGAGAAGCCTCTAGGATTGTCCGCTTTGCTTATACAGACTTCTCGAGCAGTGGGCAAAAAATGCACTGCTATGTGTTCCGTATGTAGAAGAGCTATTGACGAGACGACAGGGACAACCTCGAACTTCAGTCATCATTTGGCAAGACTCCACCCAGAGAAGTAAGTGACACACTGTGTTCATTGCCCTGTTGATAGCAGGGCTTGCTGAGCAATGAACTAGCTAGTGTTAACCCTCTCTCATGTTATTTGCCCTGTTGATAGTGGGCGGGGCTTGCTGATCGATGAACAAGCTTTTTAACTAAAATGGGGCAGTCGAGCAGTAACGTTAGTCCAACACAGTAGCGGAGACGGTTTCACATAAAGGCAGCAACAGCCACCGTCAAATGGCGCAGTTGGAGTCTTGTTCTCGGACTTGACTCGGATCAATAGTGGACTTGACTCGAAATTTTCTTTCATGACTTGGACTTGACTCGGACTTGAGATCGGACTCGAGGTTCAGTGACTCGACTACAACACTAGTATCTACGTGAGATTGTCCACTGAAGCAACAGTGAGTCTTTCTTTTAGGGAAGTCAAATCTTTAGAATGTTCATGTGGGACCATCTACAGCAGCAAAAGGTGAGTCACAAACAGAAATGGAGCATCAGGATGAATCTGGTTGATCTGGAGAGTGAGGGCAACCACCGCAGAAGAGGTGTGACTCTGTCAGCACTGTTGCTCAGCATCCCCCACCGACTGTAGTGTAATCACATCTTCAATCGCCTTCACATTTCATCTGACATTCAACCAGACAGAAGAACAAACAAATGTACAACTAATGAGATCTCAGCTCACCTCCTTAGCAACACAGGAAAAAAATACGGAAGCCCTGCCATGTTGGAGATGTACACTTGCTTTATTGAATGAAGAGAAAATTGAGCCAGCAGGGTGCAAAACAAGAGACCCTCTGGTTTATAGATTTTTTTTTTCCTTTTTTCATGGAAAATGCTGATGAAATTAAGAGCAGAGTGGCTGTGTGTGTAATGGAGGTTAAGAGCTCTTAGGAGAGAGCTGTAGGGTTTGCCACTCGCTATCCAACAACTGAATGAGGGGGCAAGGGAAATGGGATGGGGGCAAACGTTGGGCTGATGGGGTATAATTTCATGCAGATGAGCCACACCGGTGTGATTAGCGGCCATGCTGCAGTGAGTGAGCCGGTTTTCTGTACGCTTTGCTGCATGGTGAAAAGGCATAATGTTTTCAAACCAGTGTTCACATAAATTGTACAGACATCCTGTACTGCAAGTTGTGTGAAAAAAGATGTCTAAGTGTTGTATTGTTATCTCATCTCATTATCTCTAGCCGCTTTATCCTGTTCTACAGGGTCGCAGGCACGCTGGAGTCTATCCCAGCTGACTACGGGCGAAAGGCGGGGTACACCCTGGACAAGTCGCCAGGTCATCACAGGGCTGACACATAGACACAGACAACCATTCACACTCACATTCACACCTACGGTCAATTTAGAGTCACCAGTTAACCTAACCTGCATGTCTTTGGACTGTGGGGGAAACCAGAGCACCCGGAGGAAACCCACGCGGACACGGGGAGAACATGCAAACTCCGCACAGAAAGGCCCTCACCGGCCACGGGGCTCGAACCCGGACCTTCTTGCTGTGAGGCGACAGCGCTAACCACTACACCACCGTGCCGCCCGTTGTATTGTTATTTTGACTTAATTTCTCATTATATTGACATGGATGCTCTTGTTGTTTTGATTTACACCATAGTGCTATTAAATTCCTCAGTCACAAGGTGTGCGTTCAGTTTGAATAACAGTACGGCTCTGATAGTTGATACAGCTGTAACGTAAATGACAGGTTTATATTAAAACATCATTCCTATTCTAACAGCTCATATACGAGGAATTGTCTAGCTGAAGCGCCAACATCATCTAAGACCAATAATAAGCAGCTCAGTACAAAAACATGTTTAATAAATATGTATACTCATTGAAATGATTAAGCTTACTGTTAGGAGAGGTTGATGTAACATTTATGGAAGGAGGTCTTTAGTGCCAGTACTTGGTAACAGTCGGTGTGTTTCCTGACACTGGAGAGCCTTCAGGAAGGAGTTTGTGCTTTCTGGTTGCATAGTCACATGCTTAACTTCAAGAAATGAGAGGCTGGTGCGTGAACGACTTTTTATAGCGTCTATAAAGTAAGCGATAACAGGAACTAACTTGTCTTGTGGACGTTCCCTGACATTATCTATAAGGTGGTGTTTACATTAGACCGTATCAGCGGATCATCAGATTAACGTTTTTAAAACGATTCGCGTGCACACAGCAACGCCAATACACGATTCACGTGCACACAGCAACGCCAATACACGGATACGCTAATCACATGACTAATTAGACGGCACGTAAGTTGAAATGTGTCAGTGCAGCTCAGTGCTTCCTCCTCAGCGGCTGCGCTCCAAATCACTCCGCCCTGAACAGCGAGTGCCCTCTGGAGGGTGCGCACTCCGGCCCTGCGCAGCTCACAGAGCGCGCGAGTGAAGCGCACGAGCAGTGATTTGGGACTGAGCCGCTTTGTGTGTGATCCCAGTGCATATCGGGCATGCGCAAGTCACTCACCACTTGCAAGTGGAAGGATGGCAAGCCTAAAGACAGTCATAACTACACAATGGGCAGTATTTGCATCTTACCATGAACAACATTAAGAATGGCAAAGCATTATATTCATACTTTTATACTCTTTAATGAAAAACAAAAAGGTGATACAAGGAGGAAACAATAGCAGGAAGTGAAGTCCGCGCCATTTTTCAGCAGTCACGTCACATGACCAACGTGGCATGAACAACGCCAGCGAATCAGGAAGGTGGATGTCACAGTGACGTTGTCCAATGACGACATCAGCTAGAGCTCAGCACTGCGTTTCCTCGTATCTCAATGTTTACACAGCACCGGATCAGATACGAACTGGGTTGAATACATGGGCCCTGGCGGATTCAAGTTGTTCCGCCTGTGGAGTCGTTTCCCGGCGTTTTAATGTGAACGGACAGTGCATCCGGGACGAAAATGAGACGGATACGGTCTAATGTAAACACCACCTAACTGTAACAATAAACAGTTAAAAATGGATTCTTTTTGTATAACAGAACAGTTTTAGTGTTAATCCTTACATATATACAGTCTATAATGCCTCAAATGATATTGTAATATGGAGTTATTAAGTGGAAATAATGAGTGGATATGAGCAATCGCGCACTCTGATTTGGCTTCTCTACTGCTAGGCTATCGGCTCATATACTGTGAGTAGAGAAAAACAAAATGGCGGAGCATGTTGCTGAACCAACTGAGGGCAAAATAAAAACTCTACTCGAAAACAAAACCCCAAAAATACAAAAAGGCAACAAAATATGGAATAAAAGTATTTGATGGTAAGAACATATCTTTTTTTTTTTTTCAAGAATTATTATTTTTATCGCATTTTTCACAAATTGCTACTGTCATTTCACCAGTTTGTTTACATTCTAAGCGGAAATGATCTTGTCGGATGTTTTGTATAAAGTTTTATTTATCAAATTTGCTAAAAATAAAAATGCTCAGTTTCTCAAAATCCAGTGAATGTGGAGATATTAAAACAGTTATTCCACTCAATCTGATCGTACATGGCTTGTAGCCAGCTTGACTCTACACGCCTCATCGGCTATCAGCTCATGTACGACTCGATTTTGTAGAATAACTGTTAAATATATACAGTAGATAATATCTCAAATTGTTGATATTGAACTATGGAATCTCATCTCATTATCTCTAGCCGCTTTATCCTTCTACAGGGTCACAGGCAAGCTGGAGCCTATCCCAGCTGACTACGGGCGAAAGGCGGGGTACACCCTGGACAAGTCGCCAGGTCATCACAGGGCTGACACATAGACACAGACAACCATTCACACTCACATTCACACCTACGGTCAATTTAGAGTCACCAGTTAACCTAACCTGCATGTCTTTGGACTGTGGGGGAAACCGGAGCACCCGGAGGAAACCCACGCGGACACGGGGAGAACATGCAAACTCCACACAGAAAGGCCCTCGCCGGCCACGGGGCTCGAACCCGGACCTTCTTGCTGTGAGGCGACAGCGCTAACCACTACACCACCGTGCCACCCCAGCTGTGGAGTCATTAAGTTGAAATAATGAGCTTTGTAGTCCAGGGCTTTACATTAACTTTTTTGCTCACCAGCCACTGTGGCTAGTGGTTTTCCCGAGTCACTAGCCATTCAGCCTTTTCACTAGCCACAATTTTGTTGCCAGGAAATCGCAGTTTTTTCTTCACCATGATACGTTGAAGTTCGGAAGATCTAGATTTAATTATGAACGGCAGCATATAATGTATCTCTACAGTAGCACTCAAGTATTCAGTGCTGTTAAGGTAGCTCCCTATATGAAAACATGCAATCAGTTCAGACAAAAATATAAACAGAGTATTCTGTTTATTGAACTCAAATTCAAGCCCCTTACAGTTTGAAATATCGTATAATATGAAAAATAACATTCAGTACAGGGTGGCACGGTGGTGTAGTGGTTAGCACTGTCGCCTCACAGCAAGAAGGTCCGGGTTCGAGCCCCGTGGCCGACGAGGGCCTTTCTGTGCGGAGTTTGCATGTTCTCCCCGTGTCCGCGTGGGTTTCCTCCGGGTGCTCCGGTTTCCCCCACAGTCCAAAGACATGCAGGTTAGGTTAACTGGTGACTCTAAATTGACCGTAGGTGTGAATGTGAGTGTGAATGGTTGTCTGTGTCTATGTGTCAGCCCTGTGATGACCTGGCGACTTGTCCAGGGTGTACCCCGCCTTTCACCCGTAGTCAGCTGGGATAGGCTCCAGCTTGCCTGTGACCCTGTAGAACAGGATAAAGCGGCTACAGATAATGAGATGAGATGAACATTCAGTACAACTGAACTGATTCTAATATTAAAAGTCCAATTCAAAACATTTATCATTGAAAAACATTTGATGTTTTGATATGCAAGTATTATGTGTATTATCAAGTATTATTATGTATATTATGTATTCTCTATTAAGTGTGTGTGTGTGTGTGTGAACATGTGTAGAGAGAGACATTAAATGTCCTCATTACATTCATCATCAGATGAGTCTGAATGGTCCATGAAAAATGGTCTTCGTGACCTGAGGCTTCCAGCGGGCCATAAGTTGATAGCTGGGGCAGATCAACTTCTTTCCAATCGCGTGAACGTTTCTAAACAGCAGCTCCATCCTCTCCAGCTTAGCCGACTTCATGACAGCCAAGGACTTGAAAGCAATGCTGTCCTTAGTGAACTAGCCGTCTTCGCCTGTTTTGATGTTATAGTACCGATGTGTGCATTTGACTTTTCGTGGTCCTTTATAGTTTCAAGTTTAAAATTACTGGTGCCTGTCTTTGCCAGACTTTCTACAGTCTTCGCAGTACATGGTATTTTCGGTTTTGCTATGAACTAGCCAATCTCGCCCTAACTTCCATTTGTCATTGAACTGTCTTATCTTCCTATTAGCATCTTGTTCATCTCTATGGCCATAGCCAGCTATGAGGCCACCGCGGTCTGGACCTCGGTCATTTTTAAGAGCTGAAAATACATTTGTATGCTAAATATTCAACTGGATAAAAAAAAGAAAGAATAACATTAAAACGTCTCCGTAAAAAGTGCATTGTTAATTATGTTAAACGTTGAATCTGTCTTCTGTGTCTGTTTCGTGCGCGTGGCTCTGAGACCAAGAACACAAAAGCGAATCAGTGTGCGACTCTGGGGAGGAACGCAGTGCAGGAGACATGTTTTTTTTCATGGTCACCATCAGTGCACTTTCATCAAGCTGTTCAATTTACATTTTTGAAGCAGCGCAGTTGTAGCCTGCCTTGTTTGTGATTTTAAAAATAAATCATTTGATAAGCCAAAGCAATAGAGTGGAAAGTTTCACCTTATGTTTGCCTTGGATAACTTTGCCTGAAACATGGTGGTGTATCCTGATTTTTTTTCCCAGAATTTACTTTTTGTGTGTGTAGTTGTAACGGATGCCAGATTGTTAATGTATCTTAGTTCCATAGGCTACATGGTGAGGGTATCTTTTGTCCTCATTGCTTGGGCTAGATCAAACCATTAAACAAGCTTAAATTATTCTTACTCTTGCCACATACATTATTTTTTTTTTTTCAAAACTGATGATATTCAGTTCAAACACCATTAAAAGTAATTTCAGGAATAGATCTCTTGTGTGATGTGTAATTCACCCCTCTCATTTAAATATGTCGAACATTTTTCGGCGCGCGCTTTGCGCATCACGGGCCTCGGTGATTTTAAAATGCTGCTCCGGCCCTGCTCATCTCTGCCCCTTTTTTCCTGAGCAGCAGGGTTTGAAACTCTAGCTATATGCCGCCACATAGTGCGCTTGTCAGTCGTCAGCAACTTTGTTGCTTCGTTCATTAACCGCAGGCTACCATATCATTGATTTTATCTGAGATGTTCTAAACAATTCTACCATGTTGTGTCAGAATGTTTATGCAGGTGCTCATGGGAGTTGTAGGCACGTAATATTACATTGCAATGCGTTTATTATATCAGATGCCTTCAGAGAAAACTACAATTAAAATATATTGTCATACCACAGAATAAACCACCCGCCAAAGTGGCTAGTGGGACTAAAGCCTAGGTCACAACCGGACGTACGATTTTTTGGCTGTCTGATTTTTGGCGTTTCCCAAATCACTGCGTTTTTTTTGTTCGTGGAGAAAGACGCATGTTGGCCGTAAGTTTGTCTTGCAACCTGAAAAAAACGTAAGCGCCCGTAGAGTTTGTTTGACATGACAAAGAACCTCTGCGGCCGGTCTGCGGCCAGTCTATGGCTCGAAAATCAGCACGTCACACACGCGCCCTCCGTGCGTTTCACGCGCGTCCTCCGTGCGTTTTTTGCACGTAGACCGGCTGTAGGAGCACGTACGGCCGGTTGTGACCGAGGCAACATGTCATTACCCGCCAAAGCCGAATTTTACCTGCATTTGGTGGGTGGGCGGGTGCTAACGTAAAGCCCTGCATTGTAGTCAAAATTATTATAAGGAGCTTCAACCTTTTCCACAATTTGTCCTTTTAAAACTCCTCTAAAATTGTGTGCGCGTGTGTGTGTGTGAGAGAGAGAGAGATTAGTATGCACAGGGACAGTGTTGGTGTTTGAGTTGTGAGTGTTTCTGAGGGGTGAAGGTGACTCGCTCTGCCAGTGGGGAACAGCTATAGTGATGGATGCAAGATGGAGGGCAAGGAAAAAACAAGAAAAAAAATCTTAAATTAAATAAAAGGTCGTCCTGTGATTTAGGAGGAGGAGAGACGGGTCTAGTTGTCTTTCAGTGCAGTACTCATAAGGCACTTCTACAATTACTTTGTCACTTTCTTTACAATCTCTCTCTCTCTCTCTCTCTCTCTCTCTCGGACTGTGCATTTTCTGTAAATTTAGCTGATGAATAGAAAATGACCCCCAGACACATTTATCCTCACTTCCTCCACAAGCTTGATGGAAAGAATGCTGATAAATGATGGAGAAGCAGAAGGAGGGGAGGGGGGGACAGATTTAGTCTTTCCCTTCAGGGACTAAGCTGACAGTCTGGCTTGTTTTGTTGTCTGCTTTCTCAGACTTAAATATAGACTAGAGAGAATGTGTGAGTGAACAAAGGTGGGTATGTCTCGATATTAATCCAAGTGAAGTGAGGAAAAAGAACAGCAGAGGTGTTGATATGGCTAAGTATAGTTGTCATAGTGCAGAATCGGAGGTGTGTAAAAGCCATGGCGGCGAAGAGGAAGCTGTTCTGTGAAAGATCCTGCTGTGTGTTTTGGATTGTACAAAAGGCTCACACCCGACTCGAACAGTCACACAAAAATACAATCATGTCACGAGCACGCAAACATCAAATTTCTAATCGCGTAAATCATGTAATGTACCATCAGCTTTTGATTAGCCTCCAATCAAAAGTTGTTGAGCTAATTTTTCAGCTGCTTCTAATCTCCTGTTCTACCACATCGCACTGGTGTTCTATTGAGGTTGTTCACCTGACGTCACAGGGTCACGTGACGCCCCAGTGTCCGCCATTTTGAAGGTCAAGCTAGCTAATGTCAACAACATAGTAGCTAGTATGTTACTGTAGCAATGTTTACGTTCAGTCATTTGGATGACTGTTAAAACCTTTCAGTCTCAAGTTTTTCCTTTACTGTATTTATTAGTTTACTGTAATTATGATCCGGCAGCTATTTACACCGGATCCAGTGTAAATAGCTGCCGGAGCGCGCTCCGGCTTGCTCCCCCTCAAATTAAGCAGCGCGCTCTGGCTTGCTCCCCCTCAAATTAAGCAGCGTGCTCCGGCTTGCTCCCCCTCAAATTAAGCAGCGCGCTCCGGCTTGCTCCCGGAGTGCTCCGGCCGAGGTTCCGGAGTGCGCTCCGGCTTGCTCCCGGAGTGCTCCGGCCGAGGTTCCGGAGCGCGCTCCGGCTTGCTCCCCCTCAAATTAAGCAGCGCGCTCCGGCTTGCTCCCGGAGTGCTCCGGCCGAGGTTCCGGAGCGCGCTCCGGCTTGCTCACCCTCAAATTAAGCAGCGCGCTCCGGCTTCCTCCCGGAGTGCTCTGGGAGCAAGCCGGAGCGCGCTGCTTAATTTGGGGGGGAGTAAGCCGGAGCGCGCTCCGGCAGCTATTTACACTGGATCCAGTGTAAATAGCTGCCGGATCATAATTACAGTAAACTAGTAAATACAGTAAAGGAAAAACTTGAGACTGAAAGGTTTTAACAGTCATCCAAATGACTGAACGTAAACATTGCTACAGTAACATACCAGGTACTATGTTGTTGGCATTAGCTAGTGCTAACAGCTAGCTGCTAGTACACTGCTACAACACAGACACCGACCCTAATAATACAGTTCTTGGTCATTGCCTGGTAACAGCAAATTTATAACGGGCCATGTCTCAACAGACTAAGAAGTTATTTCAATGACATTTAATAACATTTTGTTTATCCTGAGGACCGAAAGTAAATGAAAATGTGAACAAACCTTAGCTGTAATAAGATGGCGACCACCGGCTCCAGGGACGACCCGCTGATGTAGGCATGTTACCCAGCCTGACACAAAATATTTGTAGGCATCCAAACTCTTATACGCTTTCAGATCAATACCTGTGTATGGCGATGGGTTTTTAACGACATAGGTATACAGATCATGTGGGCCGAAGTCAGGTAAAGACGAGGGCTTCGTGTACTTCCGTACGTCAGTGAACAATCCTGGTGGAAGCAGGTAAACGTCGTTCTCTAAGCCTGCTAACCTCAATTTTTGTAAATACCTCTCCCTCTGCTCGCCCTGTAAATGCCCTACGTCGCTGGATAGTGAAGGTGTTTTCTGCATCTCGCTCCTTTTTCTTTTATGTTTTTCGTTTGTCGCCTTCCTCGCATTCAAACTGATTCGAGCCATGATGTCCAAAATGGCAGCCTAACGAGGCATCACATGACTTGGTCACGTGGGTGAAAAACCTCAATTGTAGTCAGATGTGGTGACTGCGAAGACCAATGAAGAACACTGAACTCATTATTTTCATGAAACCAGTTTGAGATGACTTGCTTTGTGACATGGTGCGTTATTGTGTTCGAAGATGGTAAATTGTGGACATAACAGGATGCGCATGGTCATCAAGAATACTCAAATAGGCTGTGGTGTTCAAGCAATGATTGATTGGTTTGGTATTAATGGACCAAAGTGTGCCAAGAAAACATTCCTCACATCATTACACCACCACCAGCCGGGACTGTTGACACAAGGCAGGTTGGGTCCATGGAGTCATGCTGTTGGTGCCAAATCCTGACCCTACCATCTGTGTGCCTCAGCAGAAATCGAGGTTCATCAGACCAGGATACATTTCTCCAGTCTTCAGCTGTCCGGTTTTGGTCAGCCTGATATGGTCTTCTGCTGTTGTAGCCCATCCACCTCAAGGGTTAACATAATGAATTCTGAGATGGAGTGGCACGGTGGTGTAGTGGTTAGCGCTGTCGCCTCACAGCAAGAAGGTCCTGGGTTCGAGTCCAGCGGCCAACGGGGGCCTTTCTATGTGGATTTTGCATGTTCTCCTCGTGTCTGCGTGGGTTTCCTCCGAGTGCTCTGGTTTTCCTCAAAAACATGCAGGTTAGGTTAACTGGTGGCTCTAAATTGACCGTAGGTGTGAATGTGAGTGTGGATGGTTGTCTGTCTCTACGTATCAGCCCTGTGATGACCTGGTGACTTGTCCAGGGTGTACCCCACCTCTCACCCATAGTCAGCTGGGAAAGGTTCCAGCTTGCCCGTGACCCTGAACAGGATAAGCGGCTACAGATAATGGATGGATGGAATTCTGAGATACTTTTCTGCTCACCACAAGTGTACAGAGTGGTTATCTGAGTTACTGTAGCCTTTCTCTCAGCTCAAACCAGTCTGGCCATTCTCCGTTGACCCCTCTCATCAGCAAGGCCTTTCCAGGATGTGTGATCCCAGGAAATCAGCACTCATGTATATACTGTAAAATGTGTATGTCCCTCTTGGGAATTTACTTGAGTAAGAGTGCAATATTTAAAGGACCCATGGCATGGTGGTTTGTTGATGCTTTAAACGGGCTCGTGGAGGTTTCCGGATGTTATATCCACAGCCTTTCTCGAAATGAACTCTCAGCACGTAGATATAGCCTCCTGGGAGAAAGCCCCATTTCAGCGCTTTTCCCAGTGCGTCGTTTTGCTAATGAGAAGCATGGAGGCGGGGAAGGGTAGAGGGTGGGGGCAGGTCTTATCATTAATATTCATGACATGTAAACGTGTTACCTCTGATTGGCTAACAGCACTGTGACGCTACCTCCAGTGGGTCAGAACAAGCGGATGTGGGTGTCTTACTATGGCGAGAGAGAAGGAACAAACCGCGAAGGGAAAAATACCGTGCACTGACGTCATTAAGGTGCGACGCGAGGAAATAAAATAAATTCAACAAATGTTTGGGTTTTTACTGAACAAACAAACAAATAAAATGAACGAGTGACTTAAAAAAAAGAATGTGGGTGTCTTTGTAAAAAACTGTTTTGATTGGCTATTATAACAGAGCATGCTGCATGCTTTTTGGTTTTGTAGCGCAGAGTACCTGGCTAACTGCAGGAAGCGGTTAGCTGCACAGCTAATGTAGCCATTGCAAGGCTAACGTGGCACCGATTTTAAAACACGGCAAAACATAAGCTCATAAGTTACAGTCAATTTCCAGACTAAACTCAGTTTAACAGAGCATGCTGCATGCTTTTTGGTTTGGTAGCGCAGAGTACCTGGCTAACTGCAGGAAGCGGTTAGCTGCACAGCTAATGTAGCCATTGCTAGGCTAACGTGGCACCGATTTTAAAACACGGCAAAACGACTTAACAGTTATACACTTACTTGTTCGGTGTTTGTGGCTGATGCGGCAGGGATGCTTGGTACGGACCCAGGCTTCAGTGACAGTTGATGTGCAAAACCTGCCCTGTACTGTCCCAAGTTGTGGAAACATTCATCAGGAAAATGATTCCGACAAACATACACCGTCTTAGGTAGACTCGACGGCGTATTATTGAAGTAAATAAAATTAAGCCACTGTGTCTTCAGGGGCTCTCCCGTCGGCAGTAAAAACAGACTCTTTTCTGTGTTGTCACATCCATGTACAGCGCAATTTCCATGTTTTGCTCGCTTAGGTGATGCCATGTTGTGTCCTCTATGGTCTCCTCACTACAACTGGGCGGGCAATTCATACAGTGGGTGGGAATCCAGAGGGGGGGGCGTGGGGATCATCTCCCTTGCTGACGTAGTAAAGGGAAGAGTTTATCAACGCGCCATTTTGACGCGCCATTCTCAAATGTTGGGCATAGTCTGGTTTACACATTATGAAATTTCTAGCCACTGGGGTGACTTAAAGGTGATGATACACGGGGCAACTTTTTTGGGCAATGTTGCCGAGCAATGTTGCTGGCAACGGGCAACTAGGTGAGACACAGGGCAACTTTTCAGGGCAACTAACAATGGGCAACAACAGTTAGCAACGGCAGTTTACAGTTAGCTAAAAAAAATTGACGTCTTAATTTTTGCTGTGGCCATTTAATCAAGCTGTCTGTTGTTTTTTAGAGCTTTGGTGAGGTAAATTCCTCCATATAGAATATTAAAATAACTTACCGGCGTAAAAACAGATGAGGAGTCTCTCCATCTCTTCACTCCACTGAGCGGCCGCCATATTTGTTTGAAATTTCTGATCCGAACCTCACCGGAGGTCACATGACTCGATACTCGCGTTCTGATTGGCTTATCTCAAAAAGTTGCCAGAGATTATCAAAACCATTCAGAAAAAAACAATGTTGCCCAATCACAATAGAAAAGAGTCAAAACGCAATTGCCCAACAACATTGCTCGGCAACATTGCCCAAAAAGTTGCCCCGTGTATCATCACCATAAGAAGGTCAGAGGAACTCATTTTACCGTTAAAAAACCTCAGAAAGTGAAAATTTCATGCCATGGGACCTTTAAATGTCAATTATATGAGTAAAGTGCAAATCTTCCAAGCTAGTAATTAAGTACAGTAGCACAGTTTTACTTCTCAGCTATTTTCCACCCCTGGCATTAATGCTAAAAGAATAACTTTAGTACCATTTCTCGATTTAACCTAGTCGTTGGAGGAATAGTTTATAGCCTATGCAGCGCTTATAGGCAGGACAGATAGATTGAATTAATGGCTTTGCTGTGAGCAGAGCTTTCGCCATTGCTATACAGGGTCAGAGTTCAATTCACTGCAGAGAGATGTGTAACATCTGACACACCTGCAGGCCGACAGCCCAATTATTTATCCAGCAGGGTTGAGGCAGAAGTTGCACTTTAACCTTACTAGCACTTGCATGCAGTAATATTTGTGCTAATGATTCTAATATCCAGTGTAGTGCATGCTACAGCCTAAAGGTACTTGTATGGAACAGGAAAGGAGACTTTCGAGTGCAAATCTTTCGAGTGCAAATCTGCATATCCCCGTATGTGCTATTATGGAGTGTCAAAGGCGACAACAAACAACTTAAAGGGGAACTGAGGTCATTTTTAAACTTGCTTTACTTCTTAATTAACGTGTTATTCAATTACATTTTCAGTTTTAGTAACCTTATATCATGACTCGTATTGGGAACTAATTGCAATTAAATATGATACTTATCGGCCTATTCGTTTTTTAGCCGTGTTGAGTTCGTTTGGTCCACGGCAGGCGTCACTTATTTGTGCGATCTTCACGAGACGTGTGCGAGACTTCGAAACGTGAAGTGTCAGCCAGGTGTCAGTGCCGCCATTTTGAAAACCGTTTTCCAAATTAAATATTGCACAAAAACAAGTTTAAATGACGATTACTGCCTACTTTTTTCAAACTTTCCCGATTGCTATCAAAACAAACAAAACTTCCGGCTTGATTACATCAGCATTCGAAGGAGGGCATGCGCGTCTTGACAACATTGGCAGGTGTCGGTCACTTTGATTGGATTTCCGCTGTACGTTTTACTTCCGTCCTACGACGTCTCGTACAGGTCTCAACGAATCTCGTTTACGGCCATTGCTTTGACATATGGACTGATGTATTACAGAGCATATTTCAAACACTCATAACTTGCTATAGCAGTGACAATATCGCTATCAAAAATGCATTCCGATATTTAATAAAATGAGAAATAGGATTTTGATAATACAAAATTTGCCTTCAGTTCTCCTTTAATAAAAGTTAATCTCTACAGCATGGTAAGATTGTACTGTTAGACTCTTCTTACTTGCAAATGAGAGAGATCAGAGCAGATGCCTGTAATTAGAAAGCTATATTTATCACACGTATTTACAGAACACTGATTTCTTTCATACTTGTGTATAGTTTGCTGTATGACACACCTCTTTTGACGCCCACAAAACGCCATTAAAGTTAAAGCGCACAGAGGACTGAAAGTAAAAATTGGGAACAAAACTGCAAAAGAAAGGGAATTTCTAAGAGGCAGAGATGGAAGTTATTTAGACTCACGTCTACACCGGTATAAAAAAATATTATTTAGCAGGGTAACAGCACCTGAAAAGGGCAAAACTCTCCAGGTAAATTAGAGAAAATGTGAGTTCAGTGTCAGTTAAGTGAGGTGAAAAGAACATGGTTCGACATGAAAAAAGAGCAAAAAATAGGCTAATTACGCTGTACCCACATAATCATGGATACCAAGCACATCACACAGGGATGATTGCGATGATTAACTGTTTTATGTGTCTCTGTAACTGTTGGCCAAAAATCTTTCACACCTACCTGCTCTTCCAGCTCTCGCACACTTCACCCTCTCAGCACCAACACGCCCTCCCTAAAATTTCCTGGGGACTGAATTTTCACAAAGTGTCTTTTTATTAATAAAAATAAAGAAAAAGCATTGAATTAGGTGGTGTCCAAACTGTTAACTGGTACTGTATGGGATTCTTCTTCTTCACCACCTCCTGCTTCTTTACCATCTCCATCTTCTTTACCATCTCCATCTTCTTCTTCACCTTCTTCACCGTCTCCTTCTTCTTCACCACCACCATCTTCTTCGCCTTCTCACCTTCTTCTTCACTACTACCACCGTCGTCGTCTTCACCACAATCATCTTCACCACCTTTTTGTTTTTCTTCTTCACCACTTTCTTCTTTTTCTCCTTCACCACCACAACTACCACCACCATCATCATCTTCACCATCTTGTTGTTCTTCTTCACCACCACCTTCTCCACCACCACCACCTTCTTCTTCTTCACCACCTGCTTCTTTTTCTTCTTCACCACCTTCTTCTTCTTCACCACCACCACCTTCTTCTTCACCACCACCTGCTTCTTTTTCTTCTTCACCACCACAACCACCACCATCTTCTTCACCACCTTCTTCTTCTTCACCACCACCTCCTTCTTCTTCACCACCACCTTCTTCTTCTTCACCACCATGACCTCCTTCTTCTTCACCACCACCACCACCACCTTCTTGTTCTTGTTCTTCTTCTTCACCTTCTGACATACAAGATGTACAACAAGGATAACAATGAATACAGTAGGAGTCTTGAGCACCACCTACAATTCAGGAAACAGAACTTAATATGATGTACATCACAATAAATAAGCAAGGAGTGTCGGTACAATATAGTAGCCAGGTGTATTTTGCAAAACTGATATTAAGTAAAAAGCACAATCATTTATATGCCTATCATCAGAGTTTCCTGGTGTGACATTCAGTACAGCATATTTACTGCACATCAGGACATATATTGTTTTTGAGGTGCAGTGCGACGTGTCATTAATCAAATGCGAAGTAAAAGTTTGCTTCCTTTCTTTGACTTGCCAAAATTGGTGTGTTGAAAGTACCAGTTTTAATTTAAAACCCGTTTTAATAAATGCTGATGCCTGGTTGCTTGACACAGTCATGACTGGAATAGAGGTGTTTACTTTGCAATTGAAAACTGTAAGTTGTATGAAAGTTATATTAAGAAAATAGAGATAATATTTGGGAATACGGTCAGGTGTGGCATATTTTTATCTGAAAATAAAGTGGAAAAAACAAGGTGAAAAAGTTTTTGATAAACTCCTGAAGGTCAGTAAATATCATTTAGTATTTTCCCAAATCAGATAATCAGACTTGCAATGTTCAGTTTCACATCAAATCATGTTCTTTGTGAAGTAGTGAAAAGTGTGATATTAGGATTGATTGTATATTTTATATACTTCCTTTTTTTTTGCTCTTTCTCCAGAGTGAATTTCCTCACATGGCTCAGTTCTCCAGCCTGTCTCCTATCCCTGGCTTTACATCATGGCTGCAGGGTTTCCTGGCTCAGTACAGGAAGGAGGGCCGTGTCACAGAGCTGTTCTCTGAGCACGAGTGGTTGGAATTGGAGGAAGCAACAGAAGCAGATTCCGGTGCTGCTGCCCTCGATGCCTTGCGTTCCCTCCTAGCTTCTGGAGACTGGCATCACTCTGACCGCTTGGCACGCGCGCTTGAGCCAGTCCTGATGCGTCTGTGTGCTTGGTATCTGTATGGAGAGAAGCGACGTGGTTATGCCCTCAACCCCGTCGCCAACTTCCACCTCCAGAACGGCGCCACCCTCTGGAGGCTCAACTGGCACGCCGACACTAGCCCTCGAGGCATCGCTAACTCGTGCGGCATCATGGTCAACTATCGTTACTTCCTGCAGGAGACTGGAATCAACAGCAGAGCCTATTTACACAACAAAGTCATCACAGCCTCGGAACAAGTCCTTAGCCTTGTCGCACAGTTCCAGAAGAATAGCAAACTCTGAACAAATGAATCAGGTTTTAGGTTTGCATACTGAAGAATCATATCTGTTTTAAAAATGTACTTAAAGGGGGGCGTCGTGGCTCAGGTGGATAAGGCGCCATACCATAAATCCGGGGACCCGGGTTCGATTCCGACCCGAGGTCATCTCCCGATCCCTCCCCGTCTCTCTCTCTCCCGCTCATTTCCTGTCTCTACACTGTCCTATCCAATGAAGGTGAAAAAGCCCCAAAAAAAATCTTAAAAAAAAAAAAATGTACTTAAAGGAACAGGTTATAATCTCAACGCCTTCTGTAGTTTGGGAGGTCAAAGGCAACTGCAGTTGCAACGCAAATGGTCCGGGTTCTCCCATCTGAACTCGCCTACTCTGATCAGTACTGTGTATGCTACATGAGATGACTTTTAAGAAAGGGGCAGAGCTGAGCAATTTTGTTCTGGCTCAGGGTCAAGTTAATTTCCAGACTGAAAAACAATGTAAATAGAAAATTGAAATGAAGAAATATTGCATGGCAGTGTTGTGAATCACATCTCATCCAGCAAGTATGGATATTCAGACAGTGAAATATTGGTAGCAGGGCAATCAAGCCTCCCAGCAAAGCCTAACAAAGTGTCAGGTGTAAAAGTGCACATAAACATAGGAGCATATTGTGAGCAACGTTGTTACATTTCTAACTCTACGACTGGTCTCGCGTGCCATTGCTTCTTGTTTAAACATGCCAAATGAAGACGCTAGTCAGATGCATCTATCAACCAGTGTCTTGCTGTCACTAAAGGAAAACTCCGCTCTAAAACACTCTTGAAATATTTGTCATGTGTATAACAATTATCATGCTGCATTTTCATTATTCCCATTGGAACAGAGCGGTTGTCTGTTGCTGTGACATCACAAGGGGACATTGAGTGCGGGTTCAATGGTGTTTAGGAGGAGAAAAAAAAAACAAACACGAACATTTGATTTTATGTCTTAAAAACAAGAGAACAAGCGCTGGTTTTCTCACCGTTTTTCAGTGATGGTGACTGTCGTATTAATGAGAAGTCCAATGTGGAAGTAGTGGAGACAGCGAACACTGGATTTATACATTCACTGGCTACCTTAATAGGAACTTGTTCTTGATTCTGCTGTTGCATGCCGAGATGCTTTTCTGCTCATCACGGTTGTAAAGAGTGATTATATGAGTTGCTATATCCTTCCTAGCAGCTTGAACCAATCTGGTTATTTTCCTCTGACCTCTCTTATCATCAAGACATTTCCACCCATAGAACTGTCACTCACTCAATGATGATGTGGGGTTTTTTCTGTTTTTTTTTTGTTTGTTTTTTTTTGCACCATTCTTTGTAACCTGGAGAGACAGTTGTGTGTGAAAACCGCAGGAGATCAGCAGTTTCTGAAACACTCAAATCAGCCCATCTGGCACCAACACCCATGCCACAGTGAAAGTCACACTCTGAGATCACAGTTTTTCCCATTCTGATGTTTGAAGTGAACATTAACTGAAGCACTTAATTTGTATCTGCATGACGTTATGTATTGTGCTGCTGTCAAGGGATTGGCTGATTTAGATAATGGCATAAAATGGCAGGTGGATGGGTGTAGTTCCAGAATGCTATGCAGCTATACGGCAGAGATACTACTCGGCTAGTTAGAGATGTACAAGATGACAAGCACAATGGCATTGACGGCATTATTAGTATGAAAGTTGGTGCTTTGGGAACCTTGTGTGTTTGAGTAGAGTGGACAGTGGGAGAGGTTTGAGAGCTGAGCAGACTACAGGACTAAAGTGCTGCCGCATCACTGTCTTTAGGGAGAGATTAATTCCCATTGAGACGACTATTACCTCATAGATGAACACCACTGTGGGTGATACAGAAGCTAACATGTTGAGAAGGATGGGGAAGCCAGGCCAGATGAGCTTATGTGATCACGTGTCGTCCGTCCACAATTTACAAAAATTACTCCTCCTCCTACAAGATTGATCGGATTTCGATCAAACTCGCATACAGTGTTCCCCAGATGGGTGTGCATAAAAGTTGTCAAGACGGTGGTGCCACCTGTCATATTTACGATTTTATGGGCGTTTTGAAATTTTTGGGTGACTCGTCACACCAAACCTGACTGTTTGTAAACTGCTAGAATGTTTTCACTGAAACTCACCCAGAAGACTCGAAAGACGATATTCCAACAAGAATTGTTCACCGGGTGGTGCCACCTGCCATGGATGTGGCTACAGAGGGGTCGCATGCAATTTCACGAAAATTGATACTCCTCCTACAGGAGTGATCAGATTTTGATCAATCTCATATGGAATGTTCCACGGGTGGGTGTGCATAAAAGTTGTCAAGACGGTGGTGCCACCTGTCATATTTACATCCCCAATTCCAAAAAAGTTGGGACAAAGTACAAATTGTAAATAAAAACGGAATGCAATAATTTACAAATCTCAAAAACTGATATTGTATTCACAATAGAACATAGACAACATATCAAATGTCGAAAGTGAGACATTTTGAAATTTCATGCCAAATATTGGCTCATTTGAAATTTCATGACAGCAACACATCTCAAAAAAGTTGGGACAGGGGCAATAAGAGGCTGGAAAAGTTAAAGGTACAAAAAAGGAACAGCTGGAGGACCAAATTGCAACTCATTAGGTCAATTGGCAATAGGTCATTAACATGACTGGGTATAAAAAGAGCATCTTGGAGTGGCAGCGGCTCTCAGAAGTAAAGATGGGAAGAGGATCACCAATCCCCCTAATTCTGCGCCGACAAATAGTGCAGCAATATCAGAAAGGAGTTCGACAGTGTAAAATTGCAAAGAGTTTGAACATATCATCATCTACAGTGCATAATATCATCAAAAGATTCAGAGAATCTGGAAGAATCTCTGTGCGTAAGGGTCAAGGCCGGAAAACCATACTGGGTGCCCGTGATCTTCGGGCCCTTAGACGGCACTGCATCACATACAGGCATGCTTCTGTATTGGAAATCACAAAATGGGCTCAGGAATATTTCCAGAGAACATTATCTGTGAACACAATTCACCGTGCCATCCGCCGTTGCCAGCTAAAACTCTATAGTTCAAAGAAGAAGCCGTATCTAAACATGATCCAGAAGCGCAGACGTCTTCTCTGGGCCAAGGCTCATTTAAAATGGACTGTGGCAAAGTGGAAAACTGTTCTGTGGTCAGACGAATCAAAATTTGAAGTTCTTTATGGAAATCAGGGACGCCGTGTCATTCGGACTAAAGAGGAGAAGGACGACCCAAGTTGTTATCAGCGCTCAGTTCAGAAGCCTGCATCTCTGATGGTATGGGGTTGCATTAGTGCGTGTGGCATGGGCAGCTTACACATCTGGAAAGACACCATCAATGCTGAAAGGTTTATCCAGGTTCTAGAGCAACATATGCTCCCATCCAGATGATGTCTCTTTCAGGGAAGACCTTGCATTTTCCAACATGACAATGCCAAACCACATACTGCATCAATTACAGCATCATGGCTGCGTAGAAGAAGGGTCCGGGTACTGAACTGGCCAGCCTGCAGTCCAGATCTTTCACCCATAGAAAACATTTGGTGCATCATAAAACGGAAGATACGACAAAAAAGACCTAAGACAGTTGAGCAACTAGAATCCTACATTAGACACGAATGGGTTAACATTCCTATCCCTAAACTTGAGCAACTTGTCTCCTCAGTCCCCAGATGTTTACAGACTGTTGTAAAGAGAAAAGGGGATGTCTCACAGTGGTAAACATGGCCTTGTCCCAACTTTTTTGAGATGTGTTGTTGTCATGAAATTTAAAATCACCTAATTTTTCTCTTTAAATGATACATTTTCTCAGTTTAAACATTTGATATGTCATCTATGTTCTATTCTGAATAAAATATGGAATTTTGAAACTTCCACATCACTGCATTCAGTTTTTATTTACAATTTGTACTTTGTCCCAAATTTTTTGGAATCGGGGTTGTACCATTTTATCGGTGTTTTGAAAATTTTGGGTGACTCGTCACACCAAACCCTACTGTTTGTAAACTGCTAGGATGTTTTCACTGAAACTCACCCAGAAGACTCTAAAGACAGTATTCCAACAAGAATTGTTAACCAGGTGGCACCACCTGCCATGGAGATGAGGGTGTAGAGGGGCCATGTGCAATTTCATGAAAATCACTACTCCTCCTACAGTAGTGATCAGATTTTGATCAATCTCATATGGAATGTTTCCCAGGTTGGGCTGTATAAAAGTTCTCAAAGTGATAGTGCCACTTGTCATATTTACAATTTTATAGGCGTTTGAAAATTTTGGGTGACTCGTCACACCAAACCCTACTGTTCGTAAACTGCTAGGATGTTTTCACTGAAACTCACCCAGAAGACTCTCAAGACGTATTCCAACAAGAAGTGTTCACTGGGTGGCGCCACCTGCCATGGACGCGGCTCCACAGGGGTCATATGCAATTTCATAGGATTGATCGGATTTCAAACTTGCACACAATAACAGTGTCCGGTATGAGCTACAGCCTCATTGAGACTACTTTTTCTTTCAGTGACTTTTGACAGAGTAGGTAATATGAAACATCACTCTGAAAGCAGCCCATGCCCACTAAGAGTTTGAGTATTTGCTCATTTATTCATGATCGAAAGCATTTTGCCAAAACTACTCCTAACTTGGCAGCAGAAGCTTGCAGAGAGTGAACTCTGAGGATATCAGGTTCACACGCGCTTTAAAAAGTCATAGCATGCATGTTTTATATTGGGTGTTATTTCAGCTTTGAAATGGTTCGAGCTTCAATTATAAACACTAGTTAACGTTTAAAAATGATTTCCTTCCAGGTCAATATGTAAAACGCTTTTCAGATCATTCACTCATTTGATATTTTGCTTGTGCTGTTCTTTTCAACGCCTCCGCCAATATTATTTTGCTGCAGACTTGTTGTGTGGTTTTTGAAAGACTAGGAGTAATGAAGTGAGAAGAATCTATCAGACCCTGTCATGTTCCTGCTTCGCAATGTGCGTTAGAGGGAATGAGGCAGAGCGGGTGGGCGGAGCTTGCTGGAATAAACGAGGCTCTGATTTCTTTATTAGTGTGATGTCCATTAGTGTGAAACACTCGCTCACTCACTTGTGCGAGTGTGTCGTGCCAGCCAATTTTTTCTCCTCATACAGCAAGCGAAGTGTGGTGGATAAGTGAACAATTGATAAGAATGTGTTTTTGCTTCACTCTAGATTTATGTATATATTGATTCATTTGTAATGAACGATGGTCCGCAATCACTTCATTTATTTGGTCATTTTTCTCGCCCAACTAACAGTAAGTGCTCTCAGTGCTTGATAAATGTTCAATTTGGGAGATGGATTGTAATGTATCTTAAGTAAACCGTCTGAGTAAGCAAACACATTTGTATAAGCGTTAGATGGCATCCATGACAGCTTTCCTGTCTACGTTTGGAAAGATTTAACCCTCTCCAGCCATCTTTATTCCTTTGTCTCTAATGGAGTTTGACGAGACAGCGGCGCTCATGTATCTGTTTTCACTCTGTCGTCCTGTAAAAAAAAAAAGTATGTTGATTTTGTGAAATTGAATTTTTGCTCCGATCCTTTGAGCTGCACTGCCCTGGAAATGAATTCATGAATGAATGAATGAAGTAAAATTGAAATCTTGATATGTTTATGATATTCACTTAAACTGAGCACAAGGTGGAAGAACAAAGCCAGTGTTTAAAGCACGCTTTTATAAGGCGCCTGTCCAGCAGAGTGTGAATGTAATGGAGGAATGCCGAGTTGGGCCCACTGCTATTATAGTACACTTCAACACGTCAAGGGCTTCACTAAGAGGCAGATGGAGGTGGAGTTACTATGGTAACTGCCAGGATATTCCATGTCATATCCTTCATTGCTCTTTTTGCATCAATTTGTCCTAATCTGAGGCCTTTTTCTGTACGCTGATGCAGTTTCATCCATCCGTTGTGATTCCGTGACCATTCCTCCGACATTCTAGAGCTTGCTCAAGTGATATTGATGCTCTGGCCTTCTCCATCAGATGCAAATTTTCAGTTATTGCATCCCTCTGTTAGGGAAGTGACAGAAATGCCAATTAATTTTGTCCGTGTTATTACTGCATGAATAGATCTGCGTTTAGGTAAATCCATGGCAGCGCGGTGCACATCACAGACTGGAGCTGTATCTGTACTGTAGCCTAACAGATCATTTGAGGATCCAGACAGCAGCACTTGAGAGAGAATCAGCTTATTTGAAGTAGAGTGGTGAAGAAAAGATGTTTTTCCTTTGCTCTTCTCTTAAGGATTACTGAGGCGGTTATTCAGCGCCGAACCATTACTCCTTCACACACAACGTCCTACTGAGATTTAATAATGAAAGTTGCTTACTGTTGAATTTGTGATTCTTCTTTTCTTTTTCCAAGTCCTAACTCAAGCAGGCTATAAAATTTCAATACGGACTCTAAGCTTTGTGTTCTGAAGCGCGTTATTAAGGAGTCACTGTGTCTTCAGCAGGGTCTAGAAAGTTTTTATACTAGACACCAAAAGAGTATTGGCGGTTTTGGTAGGAGGGTGCATTAATGTGCATGTGATAATGGGGATTTTCCATATTTGTTGGATTGTACTCATGCTTTTTGTGTGTATATGCCAACAGCTGCATGTCTGAAGGACAATTTCTATCTGTCCCTTCCTTTAATCCATAAAAATCAGAAACACTAAACATAGCAAACCAACCAGGCTGTCTGTACGTTACGTGCAACAATAAAATGCACTGTACAGTAATATGCACTGTGTGATTTGTGATTGATTGATTTGATTTAGCTATAATTCAGAACAAGTAAGCTGTACCTGAACAGTTGGACCAATGGAGTATCACTGCAGCAACATCTCATCTCATTATCTCTAGCCGCTTTATCCTGTTCTACAGGGTCGCAGGCAAGCTGGAGCCTATCCCAGCTGACTACGGGCGAAAGGCGGGGTACACCCTGGACAAGTCGCCAGGTCATCACAGGGCTGACACATAGACACAGACAACCATTCACACTCGCATTCACACCTACGGTCAATTTAGAGTCACCAGTTAACCTAACCTGCATGTCTTTGGACTGTGGGGGAAACCGGAGCACCCGGAGGAAACCCACGCGGACACGGGGAGAACATGCAAACTCCGCACAGAAAGGCCCTCGCCGGCCACTGGGCTCGAACCCGGACCTTCTTGCTGTGAGGCGACAGTGATAACCACTACACCACCATGCTGCCCACTGCAGCAACATTCTATAGCCAAAGGTTTCTTACCATCACACCAGCACTTTCAGAACAGCCATTTGCTGTTTGTTTGGGGAAGGCTGGCATGATGGATAGGTGTCCACAAACTTTTGGTCATAGTACTGTATATCATTATTCCTTTAAAGTGCATATCACAGGTAAATTCAGGAGCAAGATCAATGTAATTCTCCTATTTTATATTAAACTTTGGTCAAATATCTGTAACATTCTGCATTCGCTGCAATTTTTTACCTTGCGCAATACCAGAAAAATTCAGTTGAAATCAAGCCATTTGAGGCGAATTGGTCCGCCTCTGAAAAAACTTGCCATTTGGATTTCCCGGCAAACGTTGATTTTCGTGACGTCGCGTGCGGGACGCCTCCCTCTGAATCCTACGTCAGCGCTGGTTTGTTTATGAGAAAACGACCAGGTAGTTTTCTGCAAATTTCTTCAAAGTTATTGCGTAATTATTCAAATGGTTAACAGATGTATCGTAGGAGGGTGTAGCAACACCAATCTTGATGGGATTAGTACTCATCGTTTTCCAAAAGACCGGACAATGAGAGAGAAATGGGAGCACTTGGTCTACACAGGCTGTGCACTGAAACCATGCAAAGCTCGCGCAGCCTGCTGGCGCTTCCGCAGGTGACGTCACGATTCTGGCTCCAGACTCCCTTGGGATTTTTCCAGACGCATTTTGTTATTTTAATTTTTTCTGCTGTAGACAGATGGCCTTGTGCAAAATTACCCTTCTGGATGAGTGTGTAAAGGGACATACTTTCATATAAAAAAAACACGAAATTGGTCCAGAATATGCATTTTAACTTGCTAACTCATACATCAGCAAGACAAGCTTGAGGTGTCTACTACTTCAGAATGAGACTGTGTGTGTAAAATTTATTTTTATATTACAGAATACAACATCTAGGAATGCTTCGGTTCCGCTATGATATGTGCGGAGTAGTCAACAGGTGGCGCGCGCGTCACCGGGTCGTTCAACAATGTCAACAACAGTGGACACCGCACAGCCCAAACCAACAAAAGTAAAGTGTTTGTTCAGGGTTTATTGTGGTTTGTTTTAAGTTTAACTAGACAGGGACACTCTAACGAGTGCAAACCCAGCCTTTTCCCTATTAAAATACATTGGGCGAAAATTTCGAAGTTCTGCCATGACCTTGACCTTTGACCTCCAAAATTTAATGGTTTCCTTCCTGGGTGATTGGCAACACGTACAAAATTTGGTCCAAATCGATCCATTGGTTCTTGAGATATCTTGCAGACACACAGACAGACAGACAGATACACACACACACAGACTGACGCAGGTGAAAATAATAACCCCTCCGACTACTGTCGGCGGGGTTAATAACATCTTGTAAATTTTAAAGATACGGAGCCATCAAGTAAATGTTTTTCGTGATGAAAATAGTCTGTTAAATCATAAATTTGTCAATTTGATCATTCTGGTCACTGTGAGTGTAACCCCTGGACTCCTTGACATTAGTTGATTAGAGTGATATTTGCAGGAAATGGACACGTCCAATTTCATTTCTGTTCGCATTGGTGTTTGGTGTTTTAACATGTACTTACTGAAGAGGCTCATAATTTACATTCCCAACTCAAAACATCCTCAAAACATTGAAAGTTTTCAAGGAATATGAGGGATATTATTATTGGGTAGGTTTTTGGAATTGAAATCATCACGACTCAACACCTCCTCCTCATCGGAGCCCTCACGGATATCGTGGTCACTCATTTCACTCACTAAACAAGTTAAAAAAAAATGTAGATGTGGCAGACAATTTTACAATTGCTAAGAATTATTACCAGTTGCTAGGACGTTAATTAAGAGATTAATATTAAACACACAATCACACCTAATAAAACATAAATAAATTATCGCTACCGCTTGGGCTTCAAATGAACCATGTTGGGCTTCAAATCATTCAGGCCGAGCCTCAAATAACTATAATGCCCACAAAAACCATATTATTGTTATATTAATGAGTTCAACAGCCAATTTAGCCATGTGTGTTAATTTCTGTTACCAGAATTCTTATCCCTAAATATATGAACTATACAGCAATATAGAATCAGCACTCATCAAAATTTAAATGTATGCATTCTTTTGCTCTGTATGCATTCTCATCTCTCATTATCTCTAGCCGCTTTATCCTGTTCTACAGGGTCGCAGGCAAGCTGGAGCCTATCCCAGCTGACTACGGGCGAAAGGCGGGGTACACCCTGGACAAGTCGCCAGGTCATCACAGGGCTGACACATAGACACAGACAACCATTCACACTCACATTCACACCTACGGTCAATTTAGAGTCACCAGTTAACCTAACCTGCATGTCTTTGGACTGTGGGGGAAACCGGAGCACCTGGAGGAAACCCACGCGGACACGGGGAGAACATGCAAACTCCGCACAGAAAGGCCCTCGCCGGCCCCGGGGCTCGAACCCGGACCTTCTTGCTGTGAGGCAACAGCACTAACCACTACACCACTATGCTGCCTGTATGCATTCTTTTGAGGAAATATTTGTTTGGTTATTCAAGTATGTGATTTAATATAAAAAAAATCAAACATCATTATGATTTCACAATAACTGGCCCATCAATAAGCATGATAAGCACAAGTGTATCTTACAGGCCGCGTGAAGTAGACACAGTTACCCAGACCACAAGCCCTAACTTAAGCACAATAATGGATGTGGCATGGGTGATAATTCGCGTATTTGTACGTTTGACAACATTTTATAAGCATCTATTCCAGTTAAACATCAATAAAATGTGTTAATTCTATCTTATTTCAGCGAAACATTATACAAACCAATGTCACAGTGAGTATATGATCCGATAATGGCAATCGTTTGCAAAAGTTGCATAAAATGCCGCGAAAACTTGTCAAAATATTGTTTTGGCTGGGAACGACCTGGAAGTGGAGGACTGATCACAGCGCCACCTGCTGAATACAGCTAAAATGTTGGGATAGCGGAATCAAAGCTTTGCGGATGTTTTTTTTTTTTTACTGTATACGGGTCATTCAAGAATTTGAGTTACACTTCACGTCTCTGAGATAAACCTTTTATTTTCCACAAAAGAAATCTTTATTAAATCAGTTTTGAACGATAATGCAAATTATGACAAACTTTCACCAGTAGTAATGCTTGATATACATTTTAGACTCAATTTATCCATAAAACACTAACTAAATGACTCCCACCCCTCCCTCCACATTACTGGCTGTCTTTGGCTACTGATTCATACATTCAACTTGAATAAGTATTATGTGAAATTTCAGTAATGAAAAAAAATATATATATATAATTTTTTTATCCGTCCCAACGTTCTTATTAACTTTGTTAACTCTGTTATGAAACCGCATAAAATCCACAAAGACTTAATAATACACATGATACCTGCACCGAGAGATGTCACTTCCTCTGGGGGGAAACTTAAGAAAGGCAGTCAGGGATGTTATGTTTCTTCTCTCATTAATTTGAACAAAATGTTGAGGATACACCAACAGTAGATCAATTATTTGTCAAATCTGTTACTGTGATATTGGCGTGAATCTCTCTCATTTTTTAACAACAATAATATGATTAAAATCCATAAAATTCTGTTTTTATACATACCATGTGGTAGCTAGTTTGAGGTTAGCATGTGGAGTTGGGACGCAAAATGGTGGGGAAACGTCAACTCTGTTATCGTCAATTCTGTTAATGGATTGCCCAGTTTAAGGACAACAGAGTTGACGACAGAGCCAGCACTTGAAATGTACCCGCAATTACAGAATGGGCCATACACTTCTAGTAACAGCACAGCAACATAACCTTTGCATTTATGTTCACATGTCCATGTCAGATTTTATAGCAACGTAGTAATTAGGGGGCTGCAGAAGTTCTAGCGCCCTCATCCATCCACCTCTGGGATCCAAAGTGATAGGGTTGATGGTTTTATCACACAAACCTTTAAAAAAAACCCTTAAAACTAATCTTATAAGTAAATAATAAAATGGTCTTGCATTATTATATACACCCAGCCACCACTTTAATAGGAGCACCTGTACCCCCGGTAATTCATATAATCCTGTCAGCCAATCAAGTGGCAGCAGTGGATTGCATAAAATCATGAGTTCAGAGGAGAATGGACAGATTGTTTCAACAGCCAGACAATGGTCACTCAAATAATCACTCTTTACAGCTGTGGTGAGCAGAAAAACATCCCAGAATACACGTGTCAAACATTGAGGCAGATGGGCTACAACAGCATATTGGATTTCACTCCTGTCAGCCAAGAACAGGAGTCAGTGGGCACAGGCTCACTCAAACTCATAGCTGAAGACTGACAAAAGGTTGTCTTTTTTCATATTTGTAATAGACTATACACTCTCAAAACTCCAGCTGACTTATTTTTCATGCAAATTTGTGTAGATGCAACATATAGATTGCTGATAATGCATAGTTCATTAAATACAGTACACATAAGGAGAAAAATGATAGGGGTAACTGCAAAGGGACTTCATCCTGAATAAAGCAGGGACTGATATCCTCTCATCACCCATCAGTACAGCCTTGACAACTTCAACAAAAAAAAATAGGATTAACATAATATTCGTTCTATATTACAATACTAATGCATTTTCACTCATGTTAAAACTATCATGTCAAGAAGATCATAAAAGTCTGAGTCCGCACCTAAGCTAAGAACGGCGTTATTCCTTCATCTGATAAAAAGTATATTTCTCAAAAGTATTAAATTATTCCAGCAAAATGTAACGAGACCATCAATGACTGCGTAGCTCACTCTGGCCCCGTTTAGTCCAGAAGAAAAGATCTAAAGTGGGCCACCTTGTGCAATAAATGTTGCAAGCTATATACACTATATACATCCTAGGAATACCGAACTATTTGCCAGAAAGAATCTAAAACAGCGAGGAATTGACTGAGAAGAAGCGATTTTTGTTGAACTGCTCATTAAGGCTTAATTAGTCCATAACTTCATTAATAAATGTAATTAAGCAAATCTGGGGAGAAGTTATATGCACCCTAGGTACCCCTACCTTCATGCCAAAAAGAATCAAAATCAGTGAAGAATTGAGAGAGAAGAAGTGATTTGTGTGGAAACTGCTCATTAGGGTTTAATTACTCCATATCTTCATTATTAATTGCAATTATGTAAATTTGCATAGAAGTTATATGCAACTCCAGGCAGACCCACCTTCCTGCCAAAAGGAATACAAATTTGTGAAGAATTGAGACAAAAGAAGCGATTTTCATGAAATGTAGATAACGCCAGATAGACGACGGACGATGGCATAAGCTTATCACCTGTCGGCCAGATGAGCTAATAATGAAAGGTTATTGTTCTCTCTGGTAAACTGGGATTTTATTTTATTTTTACCTCAAAGGAAATCAAAGATATTACAACATAATTTCATGCCATTCATCCATTATCTGTAGCAGCTTATCCTGTACAAGGTCACAGGCAAGCTGGAGCCTATCCCAGCTGACTACGGGCGAAAGGCGGGGTACACCCTGGACAAGTTGCCAGGTCATCACAGGGCTGACACATAGACACAGACAACCATTCACACTCACATTCACACCTACGGTCAATTTAGAGTCACCAGTTAACCTAACCTGCATGCCTTTGGACTGTGGGGGAAACCGGAGCACCCGGAGGAAACCCACGCGGACATGGGGAGAACATGCAAACTCCACACAGAAAGGCCCTTGCCGGCCACGGGGCTCAAACCCAGAACCTTCTTGCTGTGAGGCGACAGTGCTAACCACTACATCACCGTGCCACCCAATTTCGTGCGAAAAACTGACTATTTTCAACACAAAAGCCGGAATACCAAACTCTCAAGACATCCAAGAAATTGAGTGTTCTGCTTTAAAACATTGATATTTATGAGAACATCATTTGCATTCATATCCAGTTCCAAGAGATGTTGGCGCAGCCAAAAAGAGCAACTGTAGAACAAGACCTTACACAATCGGAGGAGACTTCAACAAGTTCGTCAGCATAGCTACTATTCACAGCCAACTCCACATTACATTATAGAGTTCATCTGTTAATAAGTAATTACCATCTGGATTGATTAGGAGGTGTTTTACACCCATTTTAATGGCTCTCCAATTGCAGTCAAGTTAACCATGTGCTGAAGAATGTTCGATTGCCTCATCACATTGTCTCCTAACAACACATAAATCAACCCTTTTCCCCCTCCTATCACTCCCCCAAATTAGAAAGTGCTTTCTACACAAATGGACATTATTATGGCTCTGCCAACCATATTTTAATGTCACCTGCAGTTTGCCAGATTGTACAGTTTAATCATGTTTTAGGAAGATGTATTCTGACCACGCAGAGCATGCTGGAAGATTAGGGAACAGCATGCAAAAGAAAGATCGGCTAGTTGCCTGACTGAACAATAAGTTTAATATTTTGGTGGGTTCACACAATGAGTCACTGAGGCTGATTGCTACGAAATGAAAGCTTAGGCAATAAAGGTGGGGGAAGAAAATTATTATTATTTTGGTGTTTAATAGGACTTGGCGGTTGCCAAGGCTGAAATGAACAGAGAGAAAGGGAAAAATGAGGGGAGGATTTTCTATCATTTAGAGGATAAGAAGTTTGATGGAAATTATATATGTGATGTTCATTGTATTCAGGGGTGATGGTATATGATTTAGGTAAATTTCCTTTTTAATCTGTATATTGCATTCACCTCAAACTCAGCAGTTTGAACTTTCACTGAGATATACGAAATACTGATCTGCAAACATGGTAGCATGAAACAAAAGAGAATTCCAGTCCTCAGTTTAGTTAATATTTATGACTCTATTTTCATGATCAAAACTCAAGCAAAATTGTCCTGGAGTTGCCATCGTTGGCAGAAAATTTTTATTTTCTATGACGGAAAGTGCGGCCAGTAAAATGGCTAAGAATGACATTAAGTGTAAAAGCAGGTGGGGTTAGAATATAAACAATGAGACTCAATATATTCAGAAAGAAATACTTTGCAGGAGCATTTATGCAAGAAATTTGGTATTCATGAAAATTCAGTCCCCAGGGAATTTTAGGGAGGGCGTGTTGGTGCTGAGAGGGTGAAGTGTACCAGAGCTGGAAGAGCAGGTAGGTGTAAAAGACTGTTGGCCAACAGTTACAGAGACACTTAAAACAGTTAATCATCACAATCATCCCTGCGTGATGTGCTTGATATCCATGAATATGTGGGTACAGCGTACAGTATTAGTGCATCTCAAATAATTAGAATATTGTGAAAAAGTTCAATACTTTCCATCAGTTATTTAAGAAAGTGAACATTTAATATATTCTAGACTCATGACATGTGAACTAAAATGCTTCAATCATTTTTTTCCATTTTAATTTTGATAATGATGGCCTACATTCATCCATTATCCATAACCGCTCATCCTGTGCAGGGTCACAGGCAAGCTGGAGCCTATCCCAGCTGACTATGGATGAAAGGCGGGGCACACCCTGGACAAGTCGCCAAATCATCGCAGGGCTGACACATAGAGACAAACAACTATTCACACTCACATTCACACCTACGGTCAATTTAGAACCACCAATTAACCTAACCTGCATGTCTTTGGACTGTGGGGGAAACCGGAGCACCCGGAGGAAACCCCCACACATTGACACCCTCCAAAAAGAGGGTAAGCCACAGAAGGTCATTGTTGAAAATCAAATCAAATTCCTTCCCACACCATGTGGCGGCGCCGATCTCCTTAGCCCTCAGCCTCTCGCCTATTACATAGCTAGGGTTACAGTGGGGGGCTAGTCCTCTGGTAACTGCAAGAGTTTGACTCCCCACTCACATCTGTATTGCCGCATGCCTTGCCAGATGGCAGTAGGTACCATTTTTATGATGGTCTTTGGTATGACCCGACTGTGAGTAGAGCTCACGATCTCCTGATCAAGAGGCAGACACACTCACCACTAGGCCAACTTGTGGTCTCATTGTTGAAAAGGCTGGCTGGAAAAGGTGCACAAGCAACAGGGATGACCGTAGCCTTGAGAGAATTGTCAAGAAAAGTCAATTCAAGAACTTGGGAGAGTTTTGATGCACTGAGGCTGGCATAAGTGCATCAAGAGTCACCACGCACAGTCATCTTCAGGAAAGGGGCTATAACTGTCACATTCCTAATATCAAGCCACTCCTGAACCAGAGACAACGTCAGAAGTGTCTTACCTGGGCTAAGGAGAGAAAGACCTGGACTGTTGCTCAGTGGTCCAAAGTCCTCTTTTCAGATGAAAGCACATTTTGTATTTCATTTGGAAATCAAAGTCCTAGAGTCTGGAGGAAGAGTGGAGAGGTACAGAATCCAAGGAGTTTGAAGTCCCGTGAGAAGTTTCTGCAGTCTGTGATGATTTGGGGTGCCATGTCATTTGCTGCTGTTGGCCCAATGTGTTTTATCAAGTCCAAAGTCAATACAGCCATCTACCAGGAGATTTTAGAGCACTTCATGCTTCTATCTGCTGACAAGCTTTATGGAGATGCCAATTTCCTTTTCCAGCAAGACTTAGCACCTGCCCACAGTGCCAAAACTACGACCAAATGGTTTGCTGACCATGATACTACTGTGCTTGATTGGCCAGCCAACTTGCCTGATCTGAACTCCATAAAAATCCAAAGAGTATTTTCAAGAAGAAGATGAGAAACACCCGACCCAAAAATACAGATGAGCTGAAGGCCACTATCAAAGCAACCTGGGCTTCAATAACACCTCAGCAGTACCACAGGCTGATCACCACCATGCCATGCCGCATTGATGCAGTAATTCATGGTAAAGGAGCCCCAACCAAGTATTGAGTGTATAAATGAGCATACTTTTCAGAAATTGAACATTTCTGTATTGTAAATCTTTTTTTGATTGATCTTAGGACATATTCTAATGAATTGAGGTACTGGATTTTTTATTTTCATGAGCTATAAGCCATAATCATCAAAATTAAAACAAAAAGAGGCTTGAAATATTTCACTTTACAGATAATTAGTATAGAATATATGAAAGTTTACCTTTTTGAATTAAATTCTGAAAAAAATGAACTTTTTCACAATATTCTGTTTGACATACGAGTAGTTATTTTTCTCTTTTTTCATGTCAAACCATGTTCTTTTCGCCTCACTTAACTCACACTGAGTTCACATTTTCTCTAATTTGCCTGGAGAGTTTTGCCCTTTTCAGGTGCTGTTATCCTGCTAAATAATATTTTTTATACTGGTGTAGACGTGAGTCTAAGTAACTTCCACCTCTGCCTCTGAGAAATTCACTTTCTTTTGCAGTTTTGTTCCCATTTTTTACTTTCAGTTCTCTGTGCGCTTTAACTTTAATGGAGTTTTGTGGGCATCAGAGGAGGTATGTCATGCAGCAAACTATTCACATGAGTACAAAAGACATCAGCTCTGATGTCTCTAATTTGCAAGTAAGAAGAGTCTAACAGTGCAACCTTGCCATGCTGTAGAGATAAATAACTTTTATTAAGTTGTTTGTTGTCGCCTTTGACACTCCATAATAGCACATACGGGGATATGCAGATTTGCACTCGAAAGGCTACAAGTGTGTCTCCTTTCCTGTTCCACAAAAGTACCTTTAGGCTGTAGCATGCACTACACTGGATATTAGAATCATTAGCACAAATATTACTGCATGCAAGTGCTAGTAAGGTTAAAGTGCAACTTCTGCCTCAACCCTGCTGGATAAATAATTGGGCTGTCGGCCTGCAGGTGTGTCAGATGTTACACATCTCTCTGCAGTGAATTGAACTCTGACCCTGTATAGCAATGGCGAAAGCTCTGCTCACAGCAAAGCCATTAATTCAATCTATCTGTCCTGCCTGTAAGAGCTGCATAGGCTATAAACTATTCCTCCAAACCACACACACACACACACACACACACACACACACACACACACACACACACACAAAGAAAATCTATTCAACCTTTTATCTCCCATTCTTGGCTTCTGTCACTGAATTTATTTTCCTCTGTGCTTCCCACTTTCTAACAAGTATTAAAGTCTCAGCTTGGTGTTCCTCTTTTGCCGACATAAATGTTACATAAATGCTGTACTGAGTGCATGGCATCACCTGTCTCTGAATACACCTTACGTGAGTGTGTATGTCTGAATGGGGCAATTTGATCCTTTTCTGAGTTTTATTCACAGTGTTTGTATGTGTTTCTGCACAGGTGTGTGTCTGAACCTTCATCACAGCATGCTTGAATGAGGATGAGGTTAAATCAAGGAACGAGACTAAATTTATTCTTTTAGCATTAATACCAGGGGTGGAAAATAGTTGCGAAGTCATACTTTGTTATTGTACTTAATTACTAGTTTAGGACTAGCTAGTCCTGAGTATGATTTTAAACTGCAACCGGTGGTGAGTCTCAGGTCCAGGAAGACTTGAGTATTGGGGAAAGTGGAGTTACCCCTTAAGAAGAAGAAGACTTTATTTGTCACATGCACACTCAAGCACAGTGAAATTCATCCTCTGCATTTAACCCTTCTGAAGCACTGAACACACGCACACACACACATTCCCAGAGCAGTGAGCAGCCATGCTACAGCGCCCAGGGAGCAATTGGGGGTTAGGTGCCTTGCTCAAGGGCACTTCAGCCCGAGGCTGCCTCATGTTAACCTAACCACGTCTTTGAACTGTGGGGGAAACCGAAGCACCCAGAAGAAACCCACGCAGACATGGGGAGAACGTGCAAACTCCACACAGAAAGGCCCCCATTGGCCACTGGGCTCAAGCCCAGAACCTTCTTGCTGTGAGGCGGCAGTACTAACCACTACACCACCATGCCACCCTAATCACCATTGCTCCCAGGTCCACTCTGACCCAGAGTGGTAGCACCTGCCTGGGTTCCAACTATGGGTTAAATAGTACATCACCAATAAGGCGCTGGCAGTAGGGCGCTTTTCGGTGCAATGATGAACCCAACAGGGTCAATGGCACACCACCAGATGGCATGTGGAAGAGCCACTCAAATGGCCAATGGATGGCATCACTCAACAAGTCACTTGTCACTGCAGGGCAACTTCCATGCGTGTCAGGTCTATGGCACTTTTGTGCACCACTTGGCATCAGGTCTGGAGAGCCAGAGAGACAACACAATGGGGGCATGACATTGTTTGTCTTACCTTACTGTACAAGGTGCTTCATTAGGAGAGGGGCTCTGGTGCAGGCCTCGCAGCCCATCTCCGTTTCTGCACATCCTAATGAAGCAGTTATCATCGCTAACGATGGACAGCCACCGCTGACTTGCACTTTACTCAAATAATCACTCACTCCTTCCAACTTGTCCCACTTACGTGTGTGGGGTTGCTGGCATGTGGACCCTGTTGATCCACATGTCATATTAATTGGAGCATAGTTTTTCGCCAGATGCCCTCCCGTTTCCAGGCTTGGGAAATAACCATTTTCTTTCTCTCTCTCTCTCTCTCTCTCTCTCTCTCACACACACACACACAATTTAGAGTAGCTAGTTAACTTAACTGCATGTCTTTGGACTGTGGGGGAAACCAGATCACCACGCAGACACGGGGAGAACATGCAAACTCCACACAGAAAGGCCCCTGTCGGCCACCGGACTCGAACCCAGAACCTTCTTGTTGTGAGGCAACAGTGCTAACCACTACATCACCGTGCACTCCACTTTACTCAAATAATATTGAGATTTATAATGTGTGTACTTTTACCCAAGTACATTCCCAAGAGGTGTAAAAAATTTACTCATTACAAATCTTAAATACCATGAGAGTTTTTCTTTCTTTCTTTTTTTTTGCCTTTTGCTTAGTTACCTATTCATACAAGATGAGATCGCTCTCTCAGTTAACTTCCACATAAAAATGAAATATCATCTTTAAAATTCACCATCAAATTTAAAGAAGTACAGTACCAGTCAAAAGTTTGGACACATCTTCTAATTCAATGTTTTTTCTTTATCTCATCTCATTATCTCTAGCCGCTTTATCCTGTTCTACAGGGTCGCAGGCAAGCTGGAGCCTATCCCAGCTGACTACGGGCGAAAGGCGGGGTACACCCTGGACAAGTCGCCAGGTCATCACAGGGCTGACACACAGACAACCATTCACACTCACATTCACACCTACGGTCAATTTAGAGTCACCAGTTAACCTAACCTGCATGTCTTTGGACTGTGGGGGAAACCGGAGCACCCGGAGGAAACCCACACGGACACGGGGAGAACATGCAAACTCCACACAGAAAGGCCCTCGCCGGCCACGGGGCTCGAACCCGGACCTTCTTGCTGTGAGGTGACAGCGCTAACCACTACACCACTGTGCCGCCCTGTTTTTTCTTTATTTTTTTATTAATTAAAAGATACTTCATGTCTTAAAGTAATGACGGATGTCATTTCTCTTCACTGAGTTGAGCGGTTCTTGACATAATATAGATTACTACAGTTGTAGAATAGGGCTATTTACTGTATTTTTATTATTTACTATTTACTGTTTGATCTCAAATGCATTAAGAAGGCAAGAAATTGCACTAATTAACTTTTGACGAGGCACCTGTTAATTGAAAAGCATGCCAGGTGACTAACTCATGAAGCTGGTTAAGATAATGCCAATAGTGTACAAAGCATCATCAAGGTAAATGCTGGCTACTTTGAAGAATCTAAAATATGAAACATATTTTGTTTAACACTTTTTCATTTACCACATAATTCCATGTGTTATTTCATAGTTTTGACGTCTTCAGTATTATTCTACAATGTAGAAAATAGTCAAAATACAGAAAACCCTCTGAAAGAGATCTCAACCTTTGACTTGTACTGTAGTCTGTTAACATTAACTATCTGCCCAAACTTAAAGTTTGTAAATTAGCTTGTCAAATTAGCTAGCTCGTTAAGATTTGTTTTTGCTACTGATGTGCTTAGCGTTCATGTTCTGTTAAGTTAACTTTAAGTTTGGTCAGTTATGCCCAGGTCAGACGGCAGGCTGCAACTAATTTTCAACTACTTGTGTCTATCTGCGATAACAAAATTGCAGGTAGATGCAAGACTGGTCTTGCGTTGACGCACGATGACGCAGATAATGGCAGAGTTGTCGCAGAGGGTCCTTAGTAGAGGCAGGTTGACGCAAGTGGATCAAGAACTGTTCGCATTTCAGCTGCGATTCACTTCCAATCGGTGCAAATAGCAGGTTGATGCATGTAGAGGCAGGCAGTCATGCAACGTTTAAATGACCAATAGCGGATTGAAGTGGGTAGTGGCAGCTAGACGCAGGCTGACGCAGGGGAAGACAAGTCTTTAGAGATGGCTGCGATGCAGTCTTTAGAGATGGCTGCGATGCATCGCAGGAGGACGCAGACTGCACCTGCAAATAGTTTACAACAACCTGCGAGCAGTCTTATGGCCTTATATTTTTTAAAGGTTTTCTGTGCACTGCATCAACCTGCGTCTAGCTGCGTCTGCTTCCGACTGGTTGATTCAGCTTAAAAACTCTGCGTCTTGCAATACATCTGACCATAACGAAAGATTTGATGCAAAACGCCTGTGTCCACCTGCGATCAGTCGCCACCCGACCGATCACAGGTCAAAGCATGCGTCTTTCTGCTGTCTAACCTGGGCATTAGCTAGTTAAATTTTTGAATTTAGCTAGTTTATTATCTTGTTAGTTAAGTTTTGTAAATTAGCTCATTAAATTAGCTAGCTTGTAACATTTTGCAAAATAGCTTGTTAAATTAGCTAGTTGGTTAAGTTTTGTGGCTTAGCATTAATTCCAAGAGTATTATCAAACATTAACTAACCAGCAAGTCAAATTATAGGTTTTACCAAGTGAGAATAATATTTTCCTTATGAATGATTGCTTAGCAAACCCGCTAGTCATGTAGGATTAGGTACAATGAAGTTACGGTCAGCTCTTTGAATCACTTATAAATGTTTACTTTTTTACTCTTTAATACTAATGTTTAACTGTAGATCCTTTTTGACTTTCACTCAAATTCACATAATTTTACTTCAGTACAATATTTCTCTGTATTTCTCAGTATTTCTCTGCACTTTATCTGCCCCTGAGTAATACTATGGCTTATCATGTACAGATGCCAGACACATGACAGAAGATGTGTTTTATAATGAAATTACTCATCCAGGATTCTGCTGATGAGAGGAATACATTTCTCTACACATCATCAAGAGGGACTAGGGGTGTTGTAAAGATGTAGACACAGCAATCACTCTCTGCTTTCCTCTGAGTTTGAGACAATCAAATGAAAGAGTGATAAAGGAAGAACGGAAGGATCTGTTCTGACAGACATGTGCTGAATCCTAGGCGTGCCTCACAGGGCCTGGTGTCACAGATCTGTCTTAATTACAGGCATTCTGAGAGCAGCCCTGTTTGTTTCTGTGCCTAATGAGTTCAATGGGGATTAAACACCATGCTCTGGGCAAATTAGTGCACTGATTCCCAAAGCTCAAAAGTCTTTGGCCACACACAAGCAGCTCTCTAAAGAAAGTTACAAATAAGGAATCAGACTGATATAACCAGGTTATAATAATTTTAACTTTAAGGATCATAATTACCTCCGCCAACTTTGTTGGAGGAGGTTATGTTTTCACCACTGTTTGTTTGTTTGTCCGTTTCCAACATAACTCAAAAAGTAGTGAATGGATTTTGATGAAATTTGGTGTCCAGCTTTAGTATTATCCTAGGTTCAAGGATTTGATTTTGATGTTGATAATATGTGGCTTGGCGGAGGTACAGTGCCTTGTAAACGTATTCATCCCCCTTGGTGTTTGTCCTGTTTTGTTGCATTACAAGCTGGAATTAAAATGGATTTTTGAGGGGTTAACACCATTTGATTTACACAACATGCCTACAACTTTAAGGGTGCAAATGTTTTCTTTTTTTTATTGTGACACAAACAATAATTAAGATGAAAAAACAGAAATCTGGAGTGTGCATAAGTATCCCCCCCCCAAAAAAAAGTCAATACTTTGTAGAGCCAGCTTTTGCTGCAATTACAGCTGCAAGTCTCTTGGGGTATGTCTATTAGCTTAGCGCATCTAGCCACTGGGATGTTTGCCCATTCCTCAAGGCAAAACTGCTCCAATTCCTTCAAGCTACATGGGTTGCGTTGGGGTACAGCAATCTTCAAGTTATGCCACAGATTCTCAATTGTATTGAGGTCTGGGCTTTGACTAGGCCATTCCAAGACATTTAAATGTTTCCCTTTAAACCACTCCAGTGTCGCTTTAGCAGTATGTTTAGGGTCATTGTCCTGCTGGAACGTGAACCTTCGTTCCAGTCTCAAACCTCTGGCCGACTCAAACTGGTTTTCCTCCAGAATTGCCCTATATTGAGTGCCATCCATCTTTCTTTCAATTCTGACCAGCTTTCCTGCCCCTGCAGATCAAAAACATCCCCACAGCAAGATGCTGCCACCACCATGCTTCACTGCAGGAATGGTGTGCTCAGGGTGTTGGGTTTGTGCCACACATGGCATTTCCCATGATGGCCAAAAAGTTCAATTTTTGTCTCATTTAACCAGAGAATCTTCTTCCATATGTTTGAGGAGTCTGCCACATGCTGTTGGGCAAACTCCAAACGTGATTTTTTTAAGCAATGACTTTTTTCTGGCCACTCTTCCATAAAGCTCCACTCTGTGGAGTGTATGGCTTAAAGTAGTCCTATGGACAGATCCTCCCATCTCCGCTGTGGATCTTTGCAACTCCCTCAACATTATCGTTGGTGTCTTTGTTGCATCTCCGATTAATGCCCTCCTTTCATAGGGGTTTCATATGAAGGGGGGTGAATACTTATGCACACTCCAAATTTCTTTTTTTTTTTTTAAATCTTAATCATTGTTTGTGTCACAATAAAAAAAAGTGCACATTTACAGTGTTAGGCATGTTGTGTAAATCAAATGGTGCTAACCCTCCCCAAAATCCATTTTAATTCCAGCTTGTAAAGCAACAAAACAGGACAAACACCAACGGGGATGAATACTTTTGCAAGGCACTGTATGCAGTCTACCAAGTATCTTTCTAGTTCCTAATGTGGTAAGATGATTATGCCTTTGCATGTATTTTCTGATGCTACTCAATAATCACATAACTGACATATGAATTTTTTAGACACTTCAATGTTTAATTTCAGACATTTTGCACATGTACAGCACATGCATTTTTTTCCAGGTTTATATTTATTACATGATTCATTTATTTTGACATGTAACACTTTTTTGTGACTTATTTTCACCATGATTCATTCATTTTTAACCTTGTTTTTCACGTCATGCATTTCCCCAAATTATTTATCTAGTTTCACATTAAGTTTTCCACATATGGTTTTATATTCCCACATTATTAACATATGGGCATTTCTCCAAACTCCAGGCACTTTTAAGTCCCAGTGATTGTTTTTCACAAAACCAAAAGAATTTCATTTTAATCATTTAATTTTATGAACTTCACATCACAACATCCAAACAGACATCTAACCATTCCTGTATATCATATTTTTTACTGCTCTTCATGTGCCTTTTATCAATGAATTTTGCTGTTTTATGCTTGTCCCAGACCCAGACCTGTAATCTTAAAATATTACAAACCACTACAAAAGTACTGTTTTAAAAATATTCTTTTCCATGCTTGTCTTAAATAAGCATGACATAAACACATATCATTACAATTTCTGATGCATGGGGTCATTTGAAACTATTTTTTTTCCAAATAAAACATCAGCGACCCCCAGTTATTGGTCATTTCCACCACAACTAACTATTTTAAACTCCTAGAGCCACCTTAAAAATAGTTTATGTGGTTACCAAGGAAACAGTAGTGTCAGTGAAGAGCAAGGTTGAGGTCGAACATGTGGTGATCAGAAAAGGAGAAAAAAAATCCAGGTAACTATTAGCTGCAAACAGAGTATTTTTTATTGTGCGTCATTTCCACTCCAGCTGTAAATCTGTCAAATTACGTAAAATAAGTGAAACAATAGCATATTTTTATATATTTTGGATACATTATGTGGTAACACCAAAAGTGGCTTAGCATGGCAAGGGAGTATGCTAATATAGTGCAAAAAAACAAAAAACAAAACCTGTTTAGGATGTCATTTCCATCGTAGAATGAGTTGTGGTGGAAATTACAGACTGTGATGGAAATGACAACTGTAGTTTAAATCTTATTTTAGTTTAGTTTATATATAAAAGTACTCATGGGCAAACATGTTTTTAAAAGTTTTATATATATATATATATATATATATATATATATATATATATATATATATATATATATATACACACACACACACACACACACACACACACACACACACACACAGTGGGGCAAAAAAGTATTTAGTCAGCCACCAATTGTGCAAGTTCTCCCACTTAAAAAGATGAGAGAGGCCTGTAATTTTCATCATAGGTACACTTCAACTATGAGAGACAGAATGGGGGGAAAGAATCCAGGAAATCACATTGTAGGATTTTTAATGAATTAATTGGTAAATTCCTCGGTAAAATAAGTATTTGGTCACCTACAAACAAGCAAGATTTCTGGCTCTCACAGACCTGTAACTTCTTCTTTAAGAGGTTCCTCTGTCCTCCACTCGTTACCTGTATTAATGGCACCTGTTTGAACTCGTTATCAGTATAAAAGACACCTGTCCACAACCTCAAACAGTCACACTCCAAACTCCACTATGGCCAAGACCAAAGAGCTGTCAAAGGACACCAGAAACAAAATTGTAGACCTGCACCAGGCTGGGAAGACTGAATCTGCAATAGGTAAGCAGCTTGGTGTGAAGAAATCAACTGTGGGAGCAATTATTAGAAAATGGAAGACATACAAGACCACTGATAATCTCCCTCGATCTGGGGCTCCACGCAAGATCTCACCCCATGGGGTCAAAATGATCACAAGAACAGTGAGCAAAAATCCCAGAACCACACGGGGAGACCTAGTGAATGACCTGCAGATAGCTGGGACCAAAGTAACAAAGGCTACCATCAGTAACACACTACGCCGCCAGGGACTCAAATCCTGCAGTGCCAGACGTGTCCCCCTGCTTAAGCCAGTACATGTCCAGACCCGTCTGAAGTTTGCTAGAGAGCATTTGGATGATCCAGAAGAGGATTGGGAGAATGTCATATGGTCAGATGAAACCAAAATAGAACTTTTTGGTAAAAACTCAACTTGTCGTGTTTGGAGGAGAAAGAATGCTGAGTTGCATCCAAAGAACACCATACCTACTGTGAAGCATGGGGGTGGAAACATCATGCTTTGGGGCTGTTTTTCTGCAAAGGGAGCAGGACGACTGATCCGTGTAAAGGAAAGACTGAATGGGGCCATGTATCGTGAGATTTTGAGTGAAAACCTCCTTCCATCAGCAAGGGCATTGAAGATGAAACGTGGCTGGGTCTTTCAGCATGACAATGATCCCAAACACACCGGCCGGGCAACGAAGGAGTGGCTTCGTAAGAAGCATTTCAAGGTCCTGGAGTGGCCTAGCCAGTCTCCAGATCTCAACCCCATAGAAAATCTTTGGAGGCAGTTGAAAGTCCGTGTTGCCCAGCGACAGCCCCAAAACATCACTGCTCTAGAGGAGATCTGCATGGAGGAATGGGCCAAAATACCAGCAACAGTGTGTGAAAACCTTGTGAAGACTTACAGAAAACGTTTGACCTCTGTCATTGCCAACAAAGGGTATATAACAAAGTATTGAGATGAACTTTTGTTATTGACCAAATACTTATTTTCCACCATAATTTGCAAATAAATTCTCTTAAAATCAGACAATGTGATTTTCTGGATTTTTTTTTTCTCATTTTGTCTCTCATAGTTGAAGTGTACCTATGATGAAAATTACAGGCCTCTCTCATCTTTTTAAGTGGGAGAACTTGCACAATAGGTGACTGACTAAATACTTTTTTTGCCCCACTGTGTGTGTGTGTGTGTGTGTGTGTGTGTGTGTGTATACTGTATATTATATATATATATATATATATATATATATATATATATATATATATATATACACACACACACGCACACATTTAATTACATCAGACATGGAAGGCATGGTGTATAACAAACAATGATAAACATGGTTTATAACATTTTGACTGACAATTTCAGTAAAAACAACCAGGGACAAAACTTCCACTATCATTTCCACCAAACATTGTCATTTACATCATGACACATGTTTTAAGGGAGAAAAAACCTTCAAATGACAGACATTTAAACTGTTTTCCAAATTTCAAATTCATTTTTCATTAGTGCTCGAAAATATATATAGTGGATATAAAAAGTGTACACACCCCATTAAAATGATAGGTTTCTCTGATGTAAAAAAAATAATAAAAAATGAGACGATGATAAATAATTTCAAAACTTTTCCCACCTTTAATGTGACCTGTACAATTCAATTGAAAAACAAACAAATCTGTTTGGGGGGGAAAAAAAAAAAAATATATATACATATATATATATATATATATATATATATATATATATATATATATATATATAAATATATAATTTTTTTTTTTAAACATACAATAAGCTGGTTGCATAAGTGTGCACACCCTTAACCCTTTGGTGACTGACCCCTTGAAAATGGTTCCTCCAGGAACGATGACGTTTCAGTTGTCAAGACAATGGAAAAACTAAAATACAAAAACAGAAAGATACGTCACAATGCTCTTGTGCACAAAACAAAATGCTCTTGTATTTGTATTTTAGTTTTTCCGTTGTCTTGACAACTGAAACGTCATGGTTCCTGGAGGAACCATTTTCAAGGGGTCAGTCACCAAAGGGTTAAACTAATACTTTGTTGAAGCACCTTTTGATTTAATTACAGCATTCAGTGTTTTTGGGTTGGAGTCTATCAGCCTGCCACATCTAGACTTGGCAATATTTGCCCACTCTTCCTTGCAAAAGCGCTCCAAATCTGTCAGATTGCAAGGGCATCGCTTGTGCACAGCCCTCTTCAGGTCACCCCACAGATTTTCAATTGGATTTAGGCCTGGGCTCTGGCTGGGCCATTCCAAAACTTTAATTTTCTTCTGGTGAAGCCATTCTTTTGTTGATTTTGATGTATACTTGGGGTCATTGTTGTTCTGAAAGATGAAATTCCTCTTCATCTTCAGCTTTCTAGCAGACACCTGAAGGTTTTGGGCCAAAACTGACTGGTATTTAGAACTGTTCATAATTCCCTCCACTTTGACTAAAGCCCCTGTTACAGCTGAAGAAAAACAACCCCAAAACATGATGCTGCCACCACTATGCTTCACCATGGGTATGGTGTTCTTTTGGTGATGTGCAGTGTTGTTTTTGTGCCCAACATACCTTTTGGAATTGTGGCCAAAAAGTTCAACCTTGGTTTCATCAGACCAAAACACATTTTCCCACATGTTTTTTGGAGAGTTGATGCATTTTTTTTTGCAAAATTTAGCCGGGCCTGGATGTTTTTCTTTGTAAGAAAAGGCTTCTGTCTTGCGACCCTACCCCATAATCCAGACATATGGAGAATACGGGAGATTGTTGTCACATGTAGTACACAACCAGTACTTGCCAGAAATTCCTGCAGCTCCTTCAGTGTTGCTGTAGGCCTCTTGGCAGCCTCCCTGACCAGTTTTCGTCTGATCTTTTCATCAATTTTGGAGGGACGTCCAGTTCTCGGTAATGTCACTGTTGTCCCATATTTTCTCCACTTCTTGATGACTGTCTTCACTGTGCTCCATGGTATATCTAATGCCGTGGAAATGTTTTTGTCCCCTTCTCCTGACTGATACCTTTCAACAATGAGATCCCTCTGATGCTTTGTAAGCTCTCTGTGAACGCTGGCTTTTGCTGGAGGATGCAACTGAGTAAATGTCTGAACTTTATTTGGGGTTAATCAGAGTCATTTTAATTGATGGTAGGTGTGAACCCAAAAACACTGAATGCTGTAATTAAATCAAAAGGTGCTTCAACAAAGTATTAGTGTAAGGGTGCGCACACTTATGCAACCAGCTTATTGTACATTTTTTTTAATTTTTTTTATGTTTTTCCCCCCAACAGATTTGTTTTTCAATTGAATTGTACAGGTTATAGGTCACATTAACGGTGGGAAAAGTTTTGAAATTATTTATTGTCGTCTCATTTTTTGCATCAGAGAAACCTATCATTTTAATGGGATGTGTACACTTTTTTTATATCCACTGTAAGTGACTTTAAAAATAATTATGGACCTGCAAAAAATGAACTTCTGATAATGGAAAACCCAATTCATGGTATTTTGCAATGTTGAGGAATAAAACATTTAGCTTATGAAGTCGTATGATTTGTTATGTGGTATGATTAGGTAGTCATAGGCATTGCAGTTGAAACATAATGAAACATAGTGAGTTATATTCTATTATCTCTAAATAATGGACATAAATTGTGATGTGGTGAAAATGACATTTTTTATGACTCTTGAGAAAAATGGGGAAAAAAATAACAATATTCCTCAGTCATGCAAATGTGCCCATTATTATACTTTGTTAAAAGGCAAATTAATGAAACTAGGAAGAATGTTAAAAGTGTGTTTTGAGAGTATTCGTTTCTTAAAAGTTGACAGGGTTGAAGCAAGACCCATATGCAAATTTACTTGAATTCACATGTGCAATTTCAGGCCATAATATGGTGAAATGCACCTTTGTGTATTTTTCCACGTGTGTATGAGATCACACATGACTCACATCATCTCATCTCATCTCATCTCATTATCTCTAGCCGCTTTATCCTTCTACAGGGTCGCAGGCAAGCTGGAGCCTATCCCAGCTGACTACGGGCGAAAGGCGGGGTACACCCTGGACAAGTCGCCAGGTCATCACAGGGCTGACACATAGACACAGACAACCATTCACACTCACATTCACACCTACGGTCAATTTAGAGTCACCAGTTAACCTAACCTGCATGTCTTTGGACTGTGGGGGAAACCGGAGCACCCGGAGGAAACCCACACGGACATGGGGAGAACATGCAAACTCCACACAGAAAGGCCCTCGCTGACCCCGGGGCTCGAACCCAGGACCTTCTTGCTGTGAGGCGACAGCGCTAACCACTACACCACCATGCCGCCCGACTCACATCATTATATGTGAAAATAAAAACCCACAGATAAAATGTATGCGAAGTGGTAGTTCACAATGGTTGTTTTTCTGCTCCTGACTAAATGAACGTGTAGCTCAATGGTTCTCAAGTGCAGTCTGGAGGGTCCATGGGTCCATGAAGCTTAGTAAGTCTGTGATTGTTTTTTTTCAAAAATAAATTTTTATTTTATTTTTTAAATTTAGTTACATTAGTAGAAATTACAACCCACTATTATCAAAGTTGCATTTATTATTTAGCTTTTTTGACTTTTTGACTAGTCACTTGAATCAAATGGGTTTAATCAAAACATTAAATGAAAAAGAAGAAGACCTATAAATAGCAGCCCAGAACTAATGTGTACTGTTGGTGGAAAATTCAAGGATAAAACCCCTATGGCTCCAACAAATAGGCAGAATATTACCGTATGTTTGAATAATGAGTTTAATATTTGAATAGTTCATAAAATAAACCTTTACCAAGTGGCACTGGATTTAAAATATATATATTTATATAGTTAAACGAGTCCCTGTAAGCGAGACATTTGAGAATCAGTGATGAGTAGTAATTATCTGACATAAAACTTTTTAACAATCACAGTTAAAAGCTGGAATTTTTTTGCATGCCAGTCATATTTCTTTGCAGCCTTCGGCCATCTATTATCCGCAATCAATTATTTCCAGAGAAACACTTTGAGATGTCTCTATATTTTCAGGAGTCAAACAAAACAAGGGCAGACAATTATCTTCAAAACAAATTGTTAGCTATGTCAGGCCTTGGCCTTGCTTATTGAGAGAGCACACTGGTCTTTCAAACAGAACAGATCAGATCCCGGGTGGTCTCGAGAATTACAAGACTAAACGCCCACTATTCTTCCTGCCTGTCCTCATTAAGTCTCATTAAAGCAGAGATTCGGGAAGGAATTGAGATAGTGCAGACGTTCATTTGTCACTGAGCAAGTGACACTATTAGTGTCAGGAGATGAAGCTCACGATTTCCAGGGGCAGGATATGAAATCCTGTTTCATGGCTGTACCCATTTCTCTCTCTGAGATTTAAAAAAAAAAAAAAAAAAAGTCATGCAGGATTCCATTACCAGCGCTTTCACGCTGGCTTTCTTTAAACGCCAGCATTGCCACGCCGACCTGCCAGATAAATTAAAAGCATTTAAAGATGTCTAATGTGCTCATCTGCGTCTTCCTCCATCTGGCTGGAGATAAAGGAGGTGCTGTTCGAGGCATGACCACCTTCTGCTCCTTTTAAATGACGTATAGACTGTGCACACTCAGACACATGCAGGCTGGTGGAATAAGTGGATTTAATTAGTTCTATCCTTCGCATTCAAGGTTAGTGTGGCCTTAGACACCAAGAGGGTTAGACTATTCGGCATGTCATGTGAAATATCACAAGCAATTGGTTAAAGATGGGACAACCTGAAGGGTTGAAGGAAAAACAAACTGAAGTCAAGTCAAGTTTATTTGTATAGCGCTTTTAACATTGTCGCAAAGCAGCTTTACAGAATTTGAACGACTTAAAATATGAGCTAATTTTATCCGTAATCTATCCCCAATGAGCAAGCCTGTGGCGACAGTGGCAAGGAAAAACTCCCTCAGACGACATGAGGAAGAAACCTCGAGAGGAACCAGACTCAAAAGGGAACCCATCCTCATTTGGGCAACAACAGACAACATGACTATAACATTAACAGTCGTAACATAAAGTCAGCTTCGTTGATGCTATAAACCCCCACCGACGGAAATCTGAGCGCAAAACTGTTCACGACAACCGCAGTCCCAAAGTCAGCAAGTCAACTGCAGTCTCCAGCCACAAAAGCACCACTGCAAGAGTCCAGAGCGTCCTCCAGGCGCGACCCCCAACTGTCCACATGGGGCCTGTCTGAAGGACGGACAGATGAATGTATTCATATGTATGTATGTATGTATGTATGTATGTATGTATGTATTTGGAATAAATTTCCAAAGCTCATGAAGAAAACAAGTGGTCTGGGTTTTTTTTTTCTCTTATTTTTATATCTTACCAAAGTAACCAGGGAAATATTTTCCACAATTTCACTCAGGATGTGTGAAATTTCCAGAACACATCCATCTCAAGGCTCTGACTAAATATACAAAATGGAAATCTTACTTATCTGCTGAAGCATAGGAACACTGGACGCGTCTAATATAAAAACATGTTTGCTGTGCAATGTCGAAAACACAATCATGCTTACAGGAAGTACAAACACAATAGCTATGCGTAGAAAACTGCTTCCTGCCTGTTTGTTTTGTGAAGGGCTTTTTATCATTCCGTCTTAAAAGTCTTGTCAAAAGTCTTTGCACAGCTGAAAATAAGAAGAGCTGAGACTCTGATCACTGAATATCAAAACCTGTAAACCTCTTACATCCCACTATATGAAGAAGAGTTTTTTTCTCCCAAAAGGGAACCTTTTTTTTTAAATCCTGTTCCACTGAAACAAATCTGTGTGCTGTTGAACTTTCCCACTGATTCACATTCATAATCTACAGTGAGCCCCTGGGATTAACCTCAAGTGTTACATTATATTACAGGTATTTAGCAGACACTGATCCAGAGTGATGTACAACATACGCAGAGCAGCCTGGGGAGCAGTTGGAGTTTAGATGCCTTGGTTAAGGGTCCTTCAGCCATTCCTGTTGGTCCAGATAATTGAACTGGTGACCTTTTGGTCCCAAAGTTGCTTCTCTAACCTTTAGGTCATGGCTTTCCCCATGTTCAGTTATTTGCGTGTTTAAAGGGATCCTCCAGCAGATTGATTTTCAAACTTATTTTATGTAAAATTAGTCACAGATATCAAAAATCAAACTTTCATTTTCGGAGACCAAATAGTTTTCAAGAAAAATGCATTTTTTTTAGAATATCGGATGGGCTTCCTGTGGTAGTGATGTATGCGATGATGTCAGGTAGTGGTCACTTGCAACAGCTTCAGTCGCCTCGGTGTGTTTTTATTACGGAGTTTACATTTTCGTCTGGCTTTATCATTCCAATTCAAACCAGCGAATTTCATGCATAATGTTCTGAGTAATTCTCCTATCTAGAGTATAGTAGAACGTACCTGAAGCTCAGTCGAATGCACCGTCTCTTGATCAGTCAGTGATTGTTCTTCAACGTCAGTGATTTCTTTGTCACCCGTATTTTTCTTCCAATATACACTGAAGAACCTACAACACATCGGATTACCGATTAAAATTCGCCAGGTAAGACACTGATAATAGGTATACAACAGAAAATCACAGTAGAACAAAGTCCAAACTAACCTCCCAGTGGTGACGTTCAGCACTGCATCAGCATATTTTTAGAGTTGAATAATGGGCAAATATTGTTGGCATGGCATCGCCTTTTAGCTTTCTTTTTATTATAGAAGTCCCCATTAATCTTGCTTTTAATTCCATCAAATTATCGAAACAGGACTATTCAAAATGTTTGGAACATAAGTAGGGCACTGCAGGCAGGATGTTTTGAGGTCTTCCAGTGGCGTGAATCCATCCATTATCCATTATCTGTAGCTGCTTATCCTGTTCTACAGGGTCACAGGCAAGCTGGAGTCTATCCCAGCTGACTATGGGCAAGAGGCGGGGTACACCCTGGACAAGTCGCCAGGTCATCACAGGGCTGACACAAAAACAAACAACCATTCACATTCAAATCCACACCTACAGTCAATTTAGAGCCACCAATTAACCTAACCTGCATGTCTTTGGACTGTGTGGGAAACCGGAGCACCCCCACTGACAATTAAATCAGACAAATGATCCAAGACACAGCAGTGAATCTGGTCTTCAAGCAAACATTTGACACAGCATACATTCATCTTCATTTCATTCCAATATCTTTATCTATAGCAGAGGACATCAAGCTCAAGTCCTTAATGCTTGCCTGGTGGAAGTCTGCTCACTTCAAAAGAAATGTTGTGCCAGTGTGATACCACCATCAAGTGCTACTAAATCTAAAACCACACTCTTCTCAGTCATTGTTCATATTGCTGGAAATGACCAACTTGTTCACTTGGGGTCCTTCATAACCAACCAGAAACTCCTTAAACACTCAGATCTTCTTAACAAGATGGAAGACTTCTTCACTAAGAAATAAATAAGCAAAACATATTTGTTACCAACGATTGTAACTAGCACTTAATCCAAACCTTGTTGCTCCTTCTGATTTTCCTACAATTATTTACCACTTTACACTGGTATACAGTTCTGGAATGCTTGGAGTGCTGTCAGGTCTTGATGGATGAATGCTTGACTTGTGTGATGAATTAGTTACAGGCATTTAGCAGACATTCTTATCCAGAGTGACATATAACAGGACCCTGACCAGTGGCGGCTGGTGAAAAAAATTCTTGGTGGGGCTGGTGTGTGCCAGTAGAGTTCCCTGCCTAGTCCAGTATAAGCATTCAAATGAACAGTCAGAAAATGACAATTCCACAATAATAATTTAATTTCCTTCTCAAAATCAGCAGTTTCACAGATAAAGTAAATTAACAATTTACAGCTATATTAGGCTCCATTTATGCTTTGGAAAGGAACGGTTTCAAATACAATACAATACTCAAGTTCTTGAGAGAAGTTTACAGCAAGGGTATGATTTCAGCTGAATCTATACAAATCAACTGTGTGTGTGTGTGTGTGTGTGTGTGTGTGTGTGTGTGTGAGAGAGAGTGTGAATGACTGAGTGAGCGAGAGGGAGGAAGGTTTCTAAGGTGAGTGTGCCCATACGAAAAAGAACAGTAAAGAACTTATAAGAATTTACCACTGTCTTAGTAGTAAATCCTTATAAATATAAGGATAAATCCTTATAAGGATTTATAAATAAATATATATGCCATGTATGATTTACTCCTGAAAGTGGCCCATTTTGCATTTTCCTCATACAAATTTTTTATGAAAATCTAGTATGTATGAAGTGAACATTGTGCATGGTTTTTACAGATAATGTGTATGATGAATTACACCGTCTTTGTATGCTTCATGTAATGTTTGTAGTTTTAAATTATATTTTACAGTTTAAAATGTATATGCCTTTTATATGTAAATCCACATATGTTTGTGTTGGATTTACATATAAAAGGCATGTACATTTTAAACTGTAAAATATAACTTAAAACTACAAACATTACATGAAGCATACAAAGACGGTGTAATTCATCATACACATTATCTGTAAAAACCATGCACAATGTTCACTTCATACATACTAGATTTTCATTAAAAATTTGTATGAGGAAAATGCAAAATGGGCCACTTTCAGGAGTAAATCATACATGGCATATATATTTATTTATAAATCCTTATAAGGATTTATCCTTATATTTATAAGGATTTACTACTAAGACAGTGGTAAATTCTTATAAGTTCTTTACTGTTCTTTTTCGTATGGGTGGGACTGAGTGAGGTGGTGTGTGTGTGTGTGTCTGATTCTAAGGTGAGTGTAAGATTTCTGTGTGAGAGAGTGACTATGAAATGAGGTGTGTGTGTGTGTTCTGAGCTAGGTGTATTTCTGTGAAACGAGACAGTGAGAGGGGGAGCGAAACACAGTGTTGACACTCTTGTTGTGAATACAAACTATGACAAGAAAGCTGTGTGATTATTGTCCAATATGAACCAAAAGTCTAGTTTTGAACATCAAAGACAGAGAGAGAGAGAGAGAGAGAGATGCATTTTCTGTAGCAGGGGTGAAATTTCCAGCGCCCCAAAACCATTAAATTCTGCGATGCTGATTGGCCAAATATTTATGATTTTTCCCGAGCAACCATACACGATTGGCTATTCCGCTGCACTTCTGGGGCGCTTTGCCGAGCGCCCAAGAAGAGAAATGATATGCGTCTGTCGGTGGAAATTCACCATTGAATGAGAGTCAGTTGGTGGAAATGTTGTTTAAATAATTCAGATCGCATGTAGGCACACACTATTAAGTAAAACTGACATTGATAATAAAATTTGTAAAAATATATATCGATATATTTTAAATTTTTTTCCCCTCCACATCTGGGAGGGCGGCACCCGAGCGCCCCCTATGAGCCAGCCGCCACTGACCCTGACATACCCACAGCAATGGATAGCCCAGGGAGAAGTTGGGGGTTAGGTGCCTTGCTCAAGGGCACTTCAGCCATTCCTGCTGATCCAGGGAATTGAATCGGTGACCTTCTCAAGGTCAAGGTCAAGGCTTTTTTATTGTCATTTCAACCATATACAGTTGGTACAGTACACAGTTAAAACGATACAACATTTCTCCGTGACCATGGTGCTACATTAAACATCACAGGATTACAAATCTACAATTAACAGCATTAAAGTGCATATCACGGGTAAATTCAGGAGCAAGATCAATGTAATTCTCCTATTTTATATTAAACTTTGGTCAAATATCTGTCACATTCTGCATTCGCTGCAATTTTTTTACCTTGCGCAATACCAGAAAAATTCAGTTGAAATCAAGCCATTTGAGGCGAATTGGTCCGCCTCTGAAAAAACTTGCCATTTGGATTTCCTGGGAAACATTAATTTTTGTGACGTCATCTGCAGGACGCCTCCTTCTGAATCCTACGTCAGCGCTGGTTTGTTTATGAGAAAATGACCTGGTGGTTTTCTGTAAATTTCTTCAACGTTATCGCGTAATTTTTAAAATGGTTAACAGATGTATCGTAGGAGGGTGTAGCAACACCAATCTTGATGGGATTAGTACTCAGTGTTTTCCGAAAGACCGGACAATGAGAGAGAAATGGGAGCGCTTGGTCTACACAGGCTGTGCACTGAAACCGTGCAAAGCTTGCGCAGCCTGCTGGCGCTTCCGCAGATAACGTCACGAATCTGGCTCCAGACTCCCTTGGGATTTTTCCAGACGCGTTTTGTTATTTTATTTTTTTTGTGCTGTAGACAGATAGCCTTGTGCAAAATTACCCTTCTGGATGAGTGTGTAAAGGAACATACTTTCATATAAAAAAAACACAAAATTGGTCCAGAAGATGCACTTTAAGTGCAAGAGTGCAGCGAGTGCAAACATTGCAGACAATAAACTACACACAACATAAAGTGCAAACATCAACAACATAAAGTGCAGACAACAAGGACAGTAAAAAAACAACAACCCACAACTATCACAAACAGATAGTATATTGCCAACCAGTACCTGCAACTGCTAAAGCTATACGGCCTTTCGATTTCATAAAATCAGTGAATTTTCGTTCCCTCTGAAATTTAGTCATTGTGATATAAGTTTATTTCTGTAATATCTCACAAAATATCAGGCCATTCTGTGGCTGGGAAGTTATTTAATTTGAGGGAATTCCCTAGCAATTAATGTGCATGAAATCGCTCACTTTGTGCAGTCAAGCAGACAGAGGAAGTCTGTGTGCACATGCACAGGTTTACTTTGACCGTGCACTGACAGTTACATCATTCTGTCACTAAATGAACAGCTGATCACACCGAGGTGCTCGCTGACCGCTGATATTTATTAGTTTGGTCCTGTGATTCCTTTCCTTCACAACATATCTTTTCTTCTCGCTTTCCATTACTGTAGTCAGTCTTTCACATTTTATTCCTACGCTCACGCCCTTCATTTTTCTCCCCTGTTTCAAATTTGTATCCCACAATGCCTTGCGCAAACAGGGAAAGCGCACCACATGATGCATGACGTAGTATCTTGAATTGGGTTATATTGAAGCAAGAAAAAGTAGCGGAGAATTTAGGGCCATGTGGCCCTAAATTCATTAATTTTTCTATTAGAAAAAAAAACTAATAAAATTGTTAGTCTGTGATTCGAATTCAGTAGCTTTCGGTCCACTAAACAAAAATAATTGGGTGTCAGGGAAAATTCTTTTTATGACCTACACTTGAAAAATCTGAAAGACAGTCTACCTTGAATGTGTGGAAAGTTGATGATGATGATGATGATGATGCCCTTTATTGTCACTAGTCACATGTACCAGCGAAATTAGCCGTCAACCTGGAGGTAATCCAGCGCAAGCAAGCAGCCGTCCGCTCTTGCAGCCATGAAGGCGCTGGTCATGCACCCGCTTGTCACACTGGGGATAAAAATGGCGACCGCAGAGAGTTAGAGAAGGAATGCGAGGAATGGGAGAGTGTCTCCCGGCAGTGACCTTCAGGGGGAAATGTTGCCTCAGCAACGGCCTGAACCGAGGCCGGTGCTGTCTCAGGGAGCCGAATGTCGATAAGATATAAATTATTTGGTCTTTCCAAATGCAGTCTTTGCACGTCCACACCGCTCGTCCATATCTGTCCATTCCGTCCATTCTATTCAAATTCAAATTGATCTCCGAAAAACGTATTCCTTGCAAAGCTGAAAGCTGCTCCGAGATAACAACCATTTTGTGGTTAAAGTTCTGAATGTCCACAGTCCGAGTGCCAACAGCTTTGCCCACCACTCCAATCATATCGGGCAGCTTTGTGGGGCTTTGAACAGCTGTCACCGTTGTCTGATTTCCTCGATATACCAGGGCAATGCCTAATCCAATCAGCAAAAGTCCTGTAATCATGGTTCCGAATAGGTAGATATCTTCAATGTCCTCCACAGAAAGAATCGCCAAGCACATGACCTGCCACCGCTCCCATGTGTCCATTGTGTAACCAGCTGCAAACGTTCCGGCAGGACTGACGGGTTCCCCCGAACCCAGGCTTCTCATCGAGAAAACTGTGTCGATTTCGTTAGGAGACCAGTTTATCAATTCCATGCTTTTTTTAGTATAGAAAGTAATGCAGGGAGAGTCTCTTCAAAAAGTACAGCAGACGAGACAAGACACAGAAGCACAAGCAGGGAAAAAAAGAGGGAGAGGGAGAGCAGAAAATGCGACCGCCTTCCGTGGAAGCACGGAGAGAAAGTTGAGTGTGTTTTGAGGTAATATATATAAAAATAAATAAATATAAACATTGTATGTGACAGACATTGTAGACATTGTAAAAAGTGATTGTGCATTATTGGCTGTGAAGTTTCTCAGTCATCCAGGTTATCGTAAAGCGTAGGTGCTAAAGAAGACAACTGGACTTGCTTGAAATTCTTGAAAATGTTTCACCTCTCATCTGAAAGGCTTCTTCAGTTCTGTCTGACTAGTGGGAAGTTCCAGGTGTTTATCCTCTCGTGGACCAAAAGCAAACCTAGGGAGAGTCATTGAGGTCACATGGGTCGTTGACCCTCTGAGTCATCCTGTAGGTTGTTAGGGTCACTGGAGGCCAGGTGTGAATGGTGTTAGCAGCCTAGAAGGTTGTTAGGGTGATCTGTGGGTCGCTGGCTCTCTGCCATCATGTGAGTCATTGAAGTCAGCTGAGTTTTGGTGTGGATGTGTATTCAGTTTTCTGGGAAGTGTACCAAGGACTGCATTGTAGGTGGCTGATAAGTAGTGTCTCAGGTGGGGTTTACATTAGACCGTATCAGCGGATCATCAGATTAACGTTTTTAAAAACGATTAGCGTGCACACAGCAACGCCAATACACGATTCGCGTGCACACAGCAACACCAATACACGGATACGCTAATCACATGACTAATTCGGCACGTAAGTTGAAATGTGTCAGTGCGGCTCATCGCTTCCTCCTCAGCGGCTGCGCTCCAAATCACTCCGCCCTGAACAGCGAGTGTCCTCTGGAGGGTGCGCACTCCAGCCCTGCGCAGCTCACAGAGCGCGCGAGTGTAGTGCACGAGCAGTGATTCGGGACTGAGCCGCTGTGCGCAAGTCACTTACCACTTGCAAGTGGAAGGATGGCAAGCCTAAAGACCATCATAACTACACAATGGGCAGTATTTGCATCAGTATTTGCAGTATTTTCATACTTTTATACTCTTTAATGAAAGGTGATACAAGGCGGAAGTCCGCGCCGTTTTTCAGCAGTCGCGTCACATGACCAACGCCAGCGAATCAGGAAGGTGGATGTCACAGTGACGTTGTCCAATGACAACGCCAGCTAGAGCTCAGCACAGCGTATCCGCGTATTCTCAATGTTTACACAGCACCGGACCAGACACGATCTGGATTCAATACGTGGACCCTGGCGGATTCCCATTTCCCGGCGTTTCCAGGCGTTTTAATGTAAACGGACAGTGCATCCGCGAAGAAAACGAGACAGATACGGTCTAATGTAAACTTGGCCTCAGACCACCACCTCTGTTCAGGGATGGTCATTCCAGGTTGACGAAGATGGTGAAGAGTGCATTATTGTCCCAAAGCTGCTTCTCTAACCTTTACTGTAGGTCATGACTTCCCAATTTTTCTTTTCTTGTATGGAAGCATGAAAACATCTGACAAATGAATGAATATAAACATTTGTTTAAAAAAAAGAAAGAAAGATCTGCATGTTCCTCCCATCTCTCTGCATTGACTCGTCCCGAATGAAATTCTAAATGTGTTAGGATTGAGGATATTCTATTGGGAACTTATGTCTAACTGCACTGTGTCTCAGATGCTCAGGGAAGTTTGATATGGTTTTTACTGTAATCTATAAATCACTGTGCATTTTTATTTCATTTCTTTTCATTGTGTTCCTAGATAGCTAATGCTCTGTGGGTTTTTTTTTTTTTTTACTTGAGGCCAAAATCTTGTAAATTTGGAAACATGCTTTACACATCAAAGTAAATACAACATATTAATCCCAAAGAAGTTTTCACCACACTACAATTTGCAGCTGTAGCTGATTTCAACAACTTATGAGGAGGCTGGGGAAAGCCTTTTGTATTATTGAGAAAAATATAGTAGCTTGATCATTTATCCCCCCCCCACACACACAAGTTAAAGAGTTTAAAAGAGAAATCTAACCAAGCTCGTTTGCTTCCCTCTGGAGCATCATTCACCATCACATTACACGAACATGTGGGAGGTGGATTACATCTCACATTTCTTTAGTGTTTTTGCACATGCATTTGTGTTTGAAGGTCTCTTCGGCAAAAGAAAGAAGCAGTGAGTGCTCTGCGATGCCATTTCAAAGAAAGCAAGAGAATGATGAGATAAAAGCGTGTGGAAAAACACAAAAATTATATGGATACTGCTCTTGTGCAGACAGCTTTTCTCTGCTATGGAGGACAGTGCGAATGAATCAATTCATGTCTCCTTCAAAAGTGATCACATAGCTCTGCTTTCAGTGTGGCGCGAGTGAACACAGAACTCCAAAACCCACAGTGTATCTGCTACCTGCTGCGTAGATAAGAAGCAGTGCAGGAACGTTTTACTGTACTGAATAGTATTATTAAAGCCTCAGTATAAAATGGACCAAGATAAAAAATATAGACTCATCATAGTAAGGCCATCTCTTTCTTTCTTTCTTTCTTTCTTTCTTTCTTTCTTTCTTTCTTTCTTTCTTTCTTTCTTTCTTTCTTTCAGCTTTGTGTGTCTTAGCTATACTGTTTCATATCTGTTAGTACAAAAATAATGTTGGTTACACCATCAAAAAGTGCAGAAAATGTGTGGTTAAATGTTAATGATTGCATCTGTCGTGTTTTTTGAATAGGGGAAAATACAACAGGTTACATTTTGTTTAAAAAAAAAGAAGAAAAAAGTAGCTAAAAATAAAAGGTCTTTATATACTGTATCAGGACAAACACATGCATCGTATGAAGAAAAGGAAATGGAAATGTTCGATCATTTATATTACAAGTAAAAAATAAGTTTTTGTGAATTAAAAACATAAATTTGTTTGTGATCTTCAACTTGTATCATGTGTATAAATGGAAATGCAAATTTCTGAACTGTCATGATTTTTTAAAGAGATAATCTTAACATATATATATATATGTTATTTACCAGCTGGGAGGTCCGTATCGTGAAATGCCGTGACCGAGGTCTTGAAAGTACTGAGCGAGGTCCTTTGGGCCGAGGTCAGTATTTAAGGCTGAGGTCACGGTATTTCACCATACGGACCGACCTTAAGCTGGTAAATAATATATTTATTTTTTTATTTACCAAATTCTAATAGAAAACGAGAGCGCCCGAAAGGGAAAACCGAGCCGAGCCGAGGCGAGCCGAGGCGAGCCGCCATTTTGAATCGTCTTTCACGGCTGTAATGCAAATAGCTTTCTCCTCAGTATACAAGTGCACTTCCATGGCAGGAAAAAAACTACATTTTGCCACCTATGTAGTCCCCTATTTATACAAAATTGAGTCATTCAGGATTCAGCCTTGTTTTTGCTCGGCGTTAGCAAGTTAGAGGTTTTTAGCTTTCTCCTTAAATGTTTTCTTTTATTTCTTCTTCCTCAGGGTAGTAAAACTCGCTTTCACTGTGAACACTGTCGTTATCGCTATCCATGCTGTAAAATTAATGCTATTCTCCTGAGAAATGCTAGCAAAAAGGTATAAGATTTTTGATAATCTTATAAATAAATCTTATAAAAAAAGATAAATGTTGACAAATTCTACTATGTTTGTTGTTGTTGTGAATGAGCAAGTCGCCAGAGGTCCATAACTGGGGTCCGTAACTGGGGTCCGTATCGTAGGATTCGGACCCGCTCGCCAGCCAATCAGAGCGCAGGATTTGATGGAAACTGCACCGCGAAAAAAATAAAGAATATTATTTGCCGATTTTGTTAAACATAATACAAAGCAATAAATGTTTTGTTATTAACTGATGATATAGTTTTGTTTTTTTAATTTTCTTTACCCATTTTTGTGTTCACATGTAGAAAGGGAAATGTATTTACAACCCCGATTCCAAAAAAGTTGGGACAAAGTACAAATTGTAAATAAAAATGGAATGCAATGATGTGGAAGTTTCAAAATTCCATATTTTATTCAGAATAGAACATAGATGACAAACTGAGAAAATTTATCATTTAAAGAGAAAAATAAGGTGATTTTTAAATTTCATGACAACAACACATCTCAAAAAAGTTGGGACAAGGCCATGTTTACCACTGTGAGACATCCCCTTTTCTCTTTACAACAGTCTGTAAACGTCTGGGGACTGAGGAGACAAGTTGCTCAAGTTTAGGGATAGGAATGTTAACCCATTCTTGTCTAATGTAGGATTCTAGTTGCTCAACTGTCTTAGGTCTTTTTTGTCGTATCTTCCGTTTTATGATGCGCCAAATGTTTTCTGTGGGTGAAAGATCTGGACTGCAGGCTGGCCAGTTCAGTACCCGGACCCTTCTTCTACGCAGCCATGATGCTGTAATTGATGCAGTATGTGGTTTGGCATTGTCATGTTGGAAAATGCAAGGTCTTCCCTGAAAGAGACGTCGTCTGGATGGGAGCATATGTTGCTCTAGAACCTGGATATACCTTTCAGCATTGATGGTGTCTTTCCAGATGTGTAAGCTGCCCATGCCACACGCACTAATGCAACCCCATACCATCAGAGATGCAGGCTTCTGAACTGAGCTCTGATAACAACTTGGGTCGTCCTTCTCCTCTTTAGTCCGAATGACACGGCGTCCCTGATTTCCATAAAGAACTTCAAATTTTGATTCGTCTGACCACAGAACAGTTTTCCACTTTGCCACAGTCCATTTTAAATGAGCCTTGGCCCAGAGAAGACGTCTGCGCTTCTGGATCATGTTTAGATACAGCTTCTTCTTTGAACTATAGAGTTTTAGCTGGCAACGGCGGATGGCACGGTGAATTGTGTTCACAGATAATGTTCTCTGGAAATATTCCTGAGCCCATTTTGTGATTTCCAATGCAGAAGCATGCCTGTATGTGATGCAGTGCCGTCTAAGGGCCCGAAGATCACGGGCACCCAGTATGGTTTTCCAGCCTTGACCCTTACGCACAGAGATTCCTCCAGATTCTCTGAATCTTTTGATGATATTATGCACTGTAGATGATATGTTCAAACTCTTTGCAATTTTACACTGTCGAACTCCTTTCTGATATTGCTCCACTATTTGTTGGCGCAGAATTAAGGGGATTGTTGATGCTGTTCCCATCTTTACTTCTGAGAGCCGCTGCCACTCCAAGATGCTCTTTTTATACCCAGTCATGTTAATGACCTATTGCCAATTGACCTAATGAGTTGCAATTTGGTCCTCCAGCGGTTCTTTTTTTGTACCTTTAACTTTTCCAGCCTCTTATTGCCCCTTTCCCAACTTTTTTGAGATGTGTTGCTGTCATGAAATTTCAAATGAGCCAATATTTGGCATGAAATTTCAAAATGTCTCACTTTCAACATTTGATATGTTGTCTATGTTCTATTGTGAATACAATATCAGTTTTTGAGATTTGTAAATTATTGTATTCCGTTTTTATTTACAATTTGTACTTTGTTCCAACTTTTTTGGAATCGGGGTTGTATTTCTTTTTTAACTGATATGTTGTTGTTGTTGTTGTTGTTTTAATATTGATGTCTTAACATACACTCCATGACCACTTTTTTACTCATAATAAAAAGACATTTTTTAAAAATCCCAAACACTGAAGGTTTCATTGCTATAAATTCACTGTCTTTGTGTTTTTCTTTTCTGTCCAAAGGGTATGCAAAGTTTTGCACTCAGTGTTACACAGTACGGTATGTGCAATGACATACCATTTATTACCAACCAGTTCTCATTATTCCCACTAACTATGTTCTGCTAGTTACTGGCCAGAGATCTTGTTCAGTTGAAGGCTATCTTATCGATAAGCAAATAAGATGAGAAATGTATGCTTTAGCAGGGTTAATGGCCTTCTATTGAGCTCAGTTATAGCCCCATCTAATGTTCATCCTAAGTTTTGAGTGCTATTGACCTTGGTGAGGCCATGTAGTCCAATATTGAAGATGTAAATCAAATAGTCATTATGGACGGTTTTCTTCTGCTAATTGGAATCAGATGTTTTATGGGCCATTCTTCCTGTAATGGACAGGAAGCTTGAGGCTGCCGGTGGTATTTGTAGTCCAGACACATTTACAGAGGCTCTTAAAAGAAGAGATGATGATACATTACTGTTATGTCCGTTCTTCAGTCCTGACCTTTCAGGCAAGTTTATCTGAATGTTTTTCCTCTAGAATGAAAGTCGATTGCAGGTACAGGACACGATAAAGAGGAGATGATGGGTAAGCAGTTGAGGGTGGGTTTTTTTATTTATTTGTTTGCTTGTTTTTAGTTTTCTTGGGGTAAAAGAACACTGTAAAAAATGGATTATATCCCAACCAACTTTACACAGATTCTCAACGCTTAAAGGGATCCTCAAGTGGATTGATTTTCAAACTTATTTGATGTAAAATTAGTCATAGACTTAAAAAAATCAAACTTTCATTTTCAGAGACAAAAAATGCATTTTTTTTTAGAATACCAGATGGGCTTTCTGTGGTATGCGATGATGTTAGGTGGTGGTCACTTGGAGCAACTCGGCTGTTTATATTCTCTGTTTACATCGTAGTTTTGCTATTTTTACAAGTATTTTTACCAAATTTATCAGTTTTTAAATAAGTATGCCTCATTGAGTAGCATATACATGCTACAATGATGCTAAAAAGAAAGACGAGAAGATATCTTTTCACCTTTTACCTGGCCAGAATTGCCTGATTATTTGCAAGAAATGGATTCATGCCAGGGCGGCACGGTGGTGTAATGGTTAGCACTGTCGCCTCACAGCAAGAAGGTCCGGGTTTGAGCCCAGTGGCCGGCGAGGGCCTTTCTGTGTGGAGTTTGCATGTTCTCCCCGTGCCTGCGTGGGTTTCCTCCAGGTGCTCTGGTTTCCCCCACAGTCCAAAGACATGCAGGTTAGGCTAATTGGTGGCTCTAAATTGACCGTAGGTGTGGATGTGAGTGTGAATGGTTGTTTGTCTCTATGTGTTAGCCCTGTGATGACCTGGCGACTTGTCCAGGGTGTACCCCGCCTTTCGCCCATGGTCGGCTGGGATAGACTCCAGCTTGCCTGCGACCCTGTGGAACAGGATAAGCAGCGACAGATAATGGATGGATGGAATTGTCAATGGCTTGTGTGTTCAAGCCCTGAAATGATGAGCAGCTGAGTTGCATATAGGTTTGAGATCATCTGATACCTAATGTACACAGCAAATTGGCAAGGTCAAGATAAAGTCATGATTTGTGAAGGTTTATAAAGTAAACCATATCATACCTTTCATCTGTAGCACATCATGGCTGCTTGGCAATGATAATGTTGGATCCAGTGATTTGATATCGTCACTGGATTATTTAACCAAATGAGAATGGCATTAATATGTCAGGAAAAAAAAATGACATCGCCTGGAACACATTAAATATGTTTATATTAAAATATTTGTGATATGTTTAGTGATTCTGGTGTTCATTTGTTTTTGGTGTATTTTCATGTGTGAAATTAGTGGTTGTCTGATGCAATGGTGTCACTGATAATGGGACATGATGTCAAACATAAAGAATAATGGTCAGGTTTTGCTGTTAGCTTCAAATAACAAAAGAGCAAGGGCTTCTTTTGTCATTCATCATTTTCCTTTGCTGTCATATTAAGGAGAAATCCAACATAGAAGTCGAGAAAAGAAGGGTGAATGTTAAACTCAAAGTCCTTGCACATCACTGAAGTATAGCTGTATAGCTATTAAAATGTTCTCTGTGGCGTTCAGATCCACTGGGCTCCACAATTGCAAAGTGAATCAGCCACTCAATGGGCTTCTGCCCCCTTGCACTACTGAAAAACAGCCAAGAGGCCAGCACTGAGCACATATGCAGAGCATCAGACAGGCAATTTTGCATTAGATGAGAGCCATTTACTGATGATTTCAGGTAATTTCCTATAGGAACTGGGTCAATTTGCTTTAGGATTAAATAGATCCTTAGTGCACAGGGTCACTCTTGAATTAAAAAGGAGGGGGGATTTCCAATAATATTTGTAATTTACATCACATTAGATAAATGGCTGATGGGATTTCAAGAAGTAGGTTTAAATGTATCACAATAATTGGCAGCAGGGTATCTCCAGACCAACATGGTAACCTCAGCATTCAGGACCATTTCTTTCACTCCAGTCCATTACAGAGGCCTAATTAACTCAGCATGGGTCAGAACCTTAAATAATCTTTGCACAGAGAACTTTTTTCCCCATTGCAAACCTCCATTACTGCTAGGGCTTCTACTCTTGCTGTCTGTATCTCCCTTTTACCTTATTAACCACTGTTTGCAAAGTCGATTAACACAGCAGAGTCTTCTTACCTGTGGTTCACTTTTTCTTCTGTAATGAGGTCCTTCTGGCTCTCTCAGTCTTCACAATGAATAAAACAGGTTACTAAATGAACGCAGATTATTTTTTGTTCGAATTTCCTGCATGGAAACATAGTTAGTAATGTTTTCAAATACAACCCCAATTCCAAAAAAATTGGGACACTGTGTAAAACATAAATAAAAACAGAATGTGAAGATTTGCAAATCATGGAAAACCTCTATTTCATTGAAAATAGTACAGACAACATATCGAATGTTGAAGCTGAGAAATTGTATTGCTTTTTTAAAGGTCCCCTTGCATCGTTTTTTCATTAATTGTGCCGTGGTCTCTAGTATGAATGAATGCCCTGTGAGCCGGTTTTGGTGAAAAAAATGCTGTGGGTCTCCTGTTTCAGGCTGTTCTAGTTTGGTGGAGGAGTGGGTGGTGGGAGAATGACAGGATTTCAGCTCTTACTTATTAATATTCATGACATGTAAACGTGTTACCTCTGATTGGCTAACAGCAATCAGTAAACGTGTTACCTCTCATTGGCTAACAGCACTGTGACGCTACCGCCAGTGGGTCAGAACAAAGGGATGTGGGTGTCTTTGTAAAAACTGTTTTGATTGGCTATTATAGTCTCGACATCGATGTTTTGACCAATAACAATGTAGATGTGGCAGCGGGGGTGTGGCCGAGCGTCGGTCTGTGAATGGAGGGCGGAGTCAGGGAAGGTAAGTGGCAGGATCATTGCACCTGATGGGAATTAACATGTGTTTGTGTGTCTTCCCCAGTGACCGCGCCCTATAAGAGGAGAGGGAGCGCAGAGGAAGGGAGCTCTCTCCCCAACCAGAATGCTTGTGTGTGTGTGCGTGCGTGCGTGCGTGACTGGGAGGGATTCATTCATTCATTCATTTATTTATTTAATTGAATACTCCCTGTGGCAGTGGCTCTCATCAAGGCACGAGGCACGGAGCGGAGCTCGCCTCGGGGTGTGTGAGGGGAATAATGTCCCCTGGCTGGGAGCTGACGGGCCCTGGCAGTGCTGGTTCGTTCGGGAGAGGACAGGGGTCGCTGGCTGCCAAGTCTGGGGAGGCTGGGACCTAGGGTTAGGGTTAGGTGAATTACGTCCCGAGGTGCGGAGCTAGCCTGCCCAGGGAGCACTCTTTCATTTGGGAGAGGGCAGAGGCCACTGGCTGCCAAGTCTGGGGAGGCTGGGACCTCCCCTGCCCGAGTTATGAGTGTGCAAAGTCGGGCTGGAGACGCCGTTAGAAACGAAACTGATGCGGAGCACCCCGCCGCGCCTCAGGGCGAATTACGTTCCGTGGCGCGGAGCTAGTCCGCCCTGGGAGCACTCTTTCGTTCGGGAGAGGGCAGAGGCCGCTGACTGCCAAGTCTGGGGAGGCTGGGACCTCCCCTGCCCGAGTTACGAGCGTGCAAAGTCGGGCTGGAGCTGCCGTTAGAAACAAAACTGATGCGGAGCACCGCGCCGCGCCTTGGGGCGAATTACGTCTCTCTCCTCGCGCTTTCTTCCCATGGGCGGTCGCAAGCCAAGGTGGGCGAGGCCATGAATACTAATTTTCGAAGTGACGTAACTTCGTATGGCTTTTTCTGATCCGCTCATTTTTCCGACTATTTTCTTTCATAAGCTAATACAGGGAATGGGAGTAGAATTACATTTTCACATGCAGCATGCATATGCAACTGAGTGAACTATAGTATTTCAAAAAGAGCCAGTATTAAACGTTTTTGGTGGAAGGGCACCTTTAAATATATGGTCATTTTGAATTTGATGTCAGCAACACATTTTAAAAAAGTTGGGACAGGGGCAATGAAAGACTGAAAAGTTGTATAATGCTAAAAAAAACTAATTTAGTTAATTGGCAACAGGTCAGCAAGATGATTGGGTATAAAAAGAGCATCCCAGAGAAGCAGAGTCTCTCAGAAGGAAAGATGGGGAGGGGTTCACTGCTCTGTGAAAGACTGTGTGGGCAAACAGTGCAACAATTTAAGAATAACGTTCCTCAATGTAAAATTGCAAAGAATTTGGGGATCACATCATCTATGGTACATAACATTATTAAAAGATTCAGAGAATCTGAGGAAATCTCTGTATGCAAGAGACAAGGCTGAAAACTGACACTGGATGCCTGTGATCTTCAGGCCCTCAGGTGACACTGCATTAAAAGCAGACACATGTCTGTAGTGGAAATCACTGTATGGGCTCAGGAACACTTCAGAAAACCATCGTCTGTGAAAACAGTTCATTACTGCATCCACAAATGCACGTTAAAACCGTATATTAACAATATCCAGAAACACCGCCACCTTCTCTGGGCCCGAGCTCTTTTACGATGGAGTGAGACGAAATGGAAAATTGTCCTGAGGTCTGATGAATCAAAAGTAGAAATTCTTTTTAGAAATCATGGACACCACATCCTCCAGGCTAAAGAGGAGAAGGACCATCCAGCTTGTTATCAGTGCACAGTTCAAAAGCCAGCATCTGTGATGGTATGAAGGTGCATTAGTGCACATGGCATGGGTAGTTTGTACATCTGGGAAGGCATCATTAATGCTGAATGATATACACATGTTTCAGAGCAATATGCTGCCATCCAGACAAAATCTATTTCAGGGAAGGCCTTCCTTCTTTCAGCAAGACAATGCCAAACCACTTTCTGCACATATTAAAACTGCATGACTCTGTCGTAAGAGTCTGGGTGCTAAACTGGCCTGCCTGCAGTCTAGACCTGTCTCCCATTTAAAACATTTGGCGCATTATGAAGTGCAAAATACGACAAAGGAGACCCTGAACTGTTGAGCAACTGAAATTGTATATCAGGAAAGAATGGGACAATATTTCTCTTTCAAAACTACTGCAGTTGGTCTCCTCAGTTCCCAAACATTTACAGAGTGTTTTTCAATGTAGATGTGATACACCACAGTGGTAAACATGCCCCTGTTCCAACTTTTTTGAAATTTGTTGCTGACATCAAATTCAAAATGAGCACATATTTTTCAAAAAACAATAAAATTTCTCAGTTTCAACATTTGATATGTTGTCTTTGTACTATTTTCAATGAAATATAGGGTTTCCAAGATTTGCAGTTTATCACATTCTTTTTTTATTGACAGTTTACACAGCATCCCAACTTTTTTGGAATTGGGGTTGTAGTGTTTGACGTTGAATGTCTATTAAATATAATCAGAACAATATTAAAAGCAATAATGAATGTAGTTATGGTCAATATTCCATTCAGAGCTTCTCATATATGGTCACATCATAGCAAATGATTATTATTGTAATTTTTTTTTCGGTGGAAGCAACAACAGAAATCCATTTGGATAAATAATGGAACAACAAACTCCCACAAGCTCTCCATTCAATATAAGCTTTTCAAGCTCCATTAGTGTATTTTTCTATAAAGATAAAGCTATCTGTCTGTTGAGGGAGGAGAACTGTGCAATGAAACAGCAACACAATGATGAGCTCGATCCCACACATAAACGCTCATGTTTAATATAAAGTATCTGAGAGTTGGTATTAAACTTTTGTCCCTAAACCTAAGTACGTTTTGGGAATAAATATTTTTGAGTAGAAAAATGCCTTTTGAACATTTGCACATAAATGCACAATGCCACTTTGCACCTGTCTTTGCTGTCGCTTATGTTGTTTATTTAGCTAAATGTTAACTTAGATAGCTGTAGATAGAGTTATTTATATACCTTGGGGTTGTTTTTTTTGTACCCTTCTATTTCTCTAAAAATGCACCATGGGGAGCCTGAGGGAAACAGTCTTTCAGTGCACTGTATACTTGTATATAGATGTATTGCCAATAAAGCTCTCTTGAATCTTGAATATTTTACTTGACTTAAATTTGCAAATGGTTACTGTGGCATCAAGGGCGTGGTCGAACGCCAGCTGTGATCAGCAAGGAGTCAAGATGAACCAGCAGGTAAAAGGTGATGAGTTATACCTGTTTTGTATTACTGGCTGTCTATTAAAGATTAACAAAACCCCAAAATAAACTCCTTTATTCTGACAGATAATATCCATACAAGACATGTTTGAGTGTTCATATTTGTTCCTGTATACTGTGTACAGATTTTATTTTAAAAGAAAAACAAATGTTCCTGGGCACTGCCATCTCTGAGGACAAATTACGTGAGAGAATCCAAGATTGTGACGTCACTTACATGCTACATGACTTACTGAGGGGTAAAAATAAGCCCGATCACTGATGCAGTGAACACACACACACACACACACACACACACACACACACACACACACACACACACACACACACAAGTAAACAGTGAGCAGTGTGTTCCCCTCCCAAAAAAAAACAAAAACAAAAAAATTTACTTGTATTTTTCTGTGAAGGTTTTGTTTGTTTTTATTCACTGAGAAATGTGATATTTTTAGACAGCAAGGATCACGTTGCAATGACAGTGGTATTGTTTACTAGTGTCTCTGTCAGTATTGTGTATGCGTTATTGAGCTGGGTGAGATTTAAATTTCATAAAAGTGAAGTGTGTTGAATCGCGGATTTTGTTGCCAGTAAAAATCGCATGGTTATTTTTATTGTCACATATACCGTACATAACAGCACATTGAAATTCTTTCTCTGCATTTAAACTATCTGAAGCAGTGAAAACACATGCATGCATACATGCAGAGAGAGAGAACAGTGGCGTCTGGGGATTTTTTTTTTAAATTAGAAGCCTTTATTTGATGGCTCTGTGTGACAGTGTACTAGTTACTAGTGTGCCAGTTACATCACAGGTGGATATCCAGTTTCAGCACAAATGGCTGTCTAGGTAAACCTATTTTAAACAATATCATAACTTTAAAAATGGATAAAATGTTGCTATAAAAATTGTATTTTTAATTTAAATGTGCAGTGGGGCACATCAGGGCACTTGCTGTGATTGGCAAACACCGTTTATTTTTGGGTTTTGTTTGACTTTAAATGTTTTTTTCCCCCAGAAATTAAGTTTAATAAATAATACTATACAGTTGAGTTCGAATAAATAGCAGTGCATTAAAAAATGAATAAAGTGAAATATTTTTAATTGCTTTTATTTCCATATTCAAATGTAGTGGAAACATCACACATTCAATTCCAAATCAAAGCATTAACAAATTTAATCAAGTCTGCTTTATTCTTTGACAGGGAACAAAGAAAAGGAATATTAATCGGTTCAAAACAAATAGCAGTGTTGACATTTTTCTCTTCAAACTCAAAATGAACTAATATTTAGTTGCATAACTCTTGTTTTTGATAACTGCTGCGCGTCTGCGTTGCATCGAGTCAACCAGCTTCTGGCACCAATAAACAGGTGTTTCAGCCCAGGATGAACAAAGTACATTCCACAGTTTCTGTGAATTTTTGGGTTTTGCTTCAGAAACTGCATTTTTAATGTCACCACACAAGTTTTCAGTGGGGTTGAGGTCAGGGGATTGATCTAGCCGCTGCATTACCTCAGTCTTTTTTGTCTAGAACCAAGATGTTGCTCACTTACTTGTGTGTTTGGGGTCTTTGTCTTGTTGAAACACACTGTAAAGGTTCACTAGATGTGGGTGGAGCACAGAGGACGGCAGGACAGAGACTGAGTTTGCAAAAACTCTTTTATTTTCACTTTTCAGTGGAATAGCTTTCTCTCTCAGCCACGCACGCACACACATTCCGGTTATCTGGTTGTGGAGAGAGCACCTCTGCTCTCGCTCTCCCTCCTTAAATAGGGTGCGGTCACTGGGAAGACACACACAAACACAGGTTAATTGCTCTCAGGTGTAGTGATTCTGCCACTTACCTTCCCTGACTCCACCCTCCTGTCACAGACGGGCGCTTGACCACGCCCCCGTTGCCACACACACATTTCGGGATATTTCATCTTCGGCATATGGCAACATACTCTTCAAGTATTTTGATGTATTCAAACTGATCCATGATCCCTGGTATACAATGAATAGGCCTAACACTATAGTATGAAAAACATCCCCACACCATCATTGTTACACCACCATGCTTCACTGTCTTCACAGTGTACTGTGTCTTGAATTCAGAACCTGGGGGTCATCTGACTTATGGCCCTTTTCCACTACCCTTTTTCAGCTCACTTCAGCTCGCTTCAGCTCACTTCAGCCCGACACGGCTCGCGTTTCGACTACCAAAAACCAGCATGACTCAGCTCGTTTCAGCCCTGCTTAGCCCCTAAAACTCGCACCGTTTTGGAGTGGGGCTGAAGCGAGCCAAGCCGTGCCGAGTGAGGCTGGAGGCGTGAGCAGACACTCCCCTGTGCACTGATTGGTGAGGAGGAGTGTCCTCACATGCCCACACACGCCCCGCGAGCGCGCTGGGATCTGTAAACACCGCAAACCCGGAAGAATAATAATTATGAATTACGAGAATTTCTGAAGCCTTATGCGCCTCGCCTCATCTATACGCTCTTGCCAGTATCTGTTGGCGTTGTCGGTGACAACAAGCCACAGCACCAAGACCAGCAACACTAACGACTCCATGTCCTCCATGTTTATTGTTTACTATTCGGGTCGTGAGACTACCGCTGAAAAGATCACTGAATCAGTGACATACAGAGCATCGTGGACGAGTTCGCGGAGCGCAAGGCTCGTCGTATGCCCTTCAAATAATGCGCGCAGTAGGCTATTGATGTTTTATTATGAGCCATGTACAGTATGTCGCCTAATGTTTTTTTGTTTGAGTTACATGTTCGTTTGAAGGACTTAATGTACAAAATAACATAGTTGCACCCCGTAGTGTTGAAATTGGTAAACACAGTGCATTCAGTGAGGTTTGCACCGTCCTCCTTTTATTTCTGACTCTTCCTGTCACTGTTGCAACCTCTGAGCGCTCATTCGTATGCCCTTCAAATAATGTGCGCAGTATAGGCTATTGATGTTTTATTATGAGCCATGTACAGTATCCTAATGTTTTTTGTTTCTGAGTTACATGTTCGTTTGAAGGACTTGATGTACTAAATAACATAGTTGCACCCGGTAGTGTTGAAATTGGTAAACACCGCAGTTGCGGACATTTTGTAGCCTAAAATGATGTTATGATAAGCTTTAATAAAATGCCCGGTCATTTGCCCCGCCCCCGGCCCGGCTCTGACTTGTTCCGCCACTGTCACTGATGTCACTGTTTGCGCTGCTTAACGACATCACGTCACGTCCACCCACTTTCGCTAACTCCACCCAATGTGTCCACCCACTTCCAGCCAGCACGGTTCAGCGCGGTTGTAGTCGAAATGCAACTTCAATAGCCCCGCTCAGCTCGACTCAGCTCGACTCGGCACGGCACGGCCGCACGGCTCAGCCGCGTTTGTAGTGGAAAAGCGGCAATACTGTTGATGATCCTTAGACCAGAAAAAAATACAGTTTTACTCTCATCAGTCCACAGAATGTTACGCCATTTCTCTTTGGGCCAATCGATGTGTTCTGTGGAAAATTTTTAACCGATTCTGCACATGCCATTTTTTCAACAATGGTGCTTTACATGGGCTTCTTGCTGATTGCTTAACTTTGATCAAACGTCTTCAGACTAACAGTACTTACAGGTCATTGTAGATCATCTTTGATCTTTCTGGAGGTGATAATTGGCTGAATCTTTGCCATTCTGACTATTCTTCGATACATTTTAACAGTAGTTACTTGTTTTCTTCTGCGTGTTTCAGGTTTTTGTTGCTATTTTAAAGCACTTGAGATTATTTAGCTGAGCATCCTATAATTTGCTGCACTTCTTTATACGTTTTCCCTCTCCAATCAACTTTTTAATCAAATTACATTGTTCTGCCGAATTATGTTTGGAACAGCCCATTTTACTTAGCAATTCAGAAGGAAATGTATTTTATAACCATGTGTGAAACATTTGCTTCCCTTCTTCTATATAATAAGCCACAAAATTTGTTTGTTTGTTTGTCTTGAGCTAACGTCATCATTTCTTGACGGATTTTCACCAAATTTGGCAAATAGGTCCAGGGATGACCTGGAATTTTGCAGATATAAACAAAATTCATGTACGGGCCCCAGGGAGGTCTCTGGGGGGCACAATATCCACACACCCCCTCAGTGCCTTTCATGTTACATTTATCAACACAAACTCTTGACAGATCTTCACTAAACTAGGTACAGGAGATAGCCACAGTTTGGCAGAACTCAGAAATTCCATATTTGGGCCCCAGGGGGTCCCTGGTGGATGTTTGGATTTTTGATTGTCTTGGGTTAACACTACCATTTCTTGACGGATCTTCACCAAATTTGACATGGAAGTCTGGGGGCAACCCAGAATTTTGCAAAACCTGGGCAACCTGCTAGTCCTTAATAAAGGGCAATTGATGAAACCTGTTTTTTTCCCCACAGAATAAATGAATTCTCTAATTAAACTCCACACTGCTATTATTTTGAACATGCCCCTTTCAATGAATGAGTCAATTATTCAGAACAAGCAGCCATCTTGGACCTTACTGGTTGAAATCTAAAACCTGATTGGTTGAAATTAATTTATGAGAAAACAAGTCTCCCCATCCCAAATCTCCCTGCTCTCTACTCTAGAGAAAAGTAGAAGAAAGAACTAATTAAAAAAGAACCAAATACAGACATGACATGATGTGTGATGTGTCTAGATTTTATACGTCAGACTTTGTGTATGAGAGAAGGCTCAGTGTATGTGTGTGCCAAAGATACTCAAGTTGTGAGATGCACCCTGTTAGATTATCCCATGCTGTGCCATTCTTTATTAAATTATACATCAGATAAAATATGCTCACTGTGGGTAAAACAAATTTTTCAGGAGGTTCAGAAATATATAAGCTTTGTTGTTTTCTTGTCTTGTGCCTGCCTATAATTTGTCAGGCTCTGGTTTACATTACGAACTGTAGTAATCATAGTGAGATTGCAGAACTTGAAAGGCATCTGAGATATGTTCATTTTCCCCCCAGCAATATCCTGATAAATGAATATTCTGTTGAATATTCATCTCCATTTTCTACAGTCTGGCTTCATGACTGTCTAATCACTGAACTGCTTGCATTAATCTAGAATTTACACAAGATGCAACATATAATAGACATGCAATCAGACAGACAGATGACACTAGCATACAGTGCCTTGAAAAAGTATTCATACCCCTTGAACTTTTTCACATTTTTCCACCTTACAACCATGAAATTAAAAGTTTTTTATTGAGATTTTATGTGATAGACCAACACAGAGTAGCACATAATTGTGAAGTGAAACGAAAATTATAAATGGTCTTCAAAATTTTAAACAAATAAAAATCTGAAAAATGTGGTGTGCATTAGTATTCAGCCCCCCTGTGTCAATACTTTGTAGAGCCACCTTTTGCTGCAATTACAGCTGCAAGTCTTTTGTGGTATGTCTCTACCAGCTTTGCACATCTAGACACTGAAATTTTTTGCCCATTCTTCTTTGCAAAATAGCTCAAGCTCAGCCAGATTGGATGGAGAGCGTCTGTGAACAGCAATTTTTAAGTCTTGCCACAGATGCTCAATGGGATTTAGGTCTGGACTTTGACTGGGCCATTCTAACACATGAGTATTCTTTGATCTAAACCATTCCATTGTAGCTCTGGCTGTATGTTTAGGGTCATTGTCTTGCTGGAAGGTGAATCTCCTTCCCAGTCTCAAGTCTTTTGCAGCCTCCAACAGGTTTTCTTCCAGGATTGCCCTGTATTTAGCTCCATCCATCTTCCCATCAACTCTGACCAGCTTCCCTGTCCCTGCTGAAGAAAAGCATCCCCATAGCATGATGCTGCCGCCACCATGTTTCACAGTGGGGATGGTGTGTGCAGGGTGATGAGCAGTGTTAGTTTTCCGCCACACGTAGCGCTTTGCATTTAGGCCAAAAAGTTCAACTTTGGTCTCATCTGACCAAAGCACCTTCTTCCACATGTTTGCTGTGTCCCCTACATGGCTTCTGGCAAACTGCAAACGGGACTTCTCATACCTGTCTTTCAACAATGGTTTTCTTCTTGCCACTCTTCCTAAAAGGCCAGATTTGTGGAGTGTACGACTTATAGTTGTCCTGTGCACAGATTCTCCCACCTGAGCTTTGGATTTCTGCAGCTCCTCCAGAGTGATCATGGGCCTCTTGGCTGCTTCTCTGACCAGTGCTCTCATTGCTCGCTCTGTCAGTTTAGGTGGACGGCCATGTCTTGGTAGGTTTGCAGTTGTGCCATACTTTTTCCATTTTTGAATGATGGATTGAACAGTGCTTCTTGAGATGTTCAGAGCTTGGGATATTTTTTTATAACCTAACCCTGCTTTAAACTTCTCCAGAACTTTATCCCTGACCTGTCTGGTGAGTTCTTTGGTTTTCATGATGCTGTTTGTTCTTCAGTGTTCTCTAACAAACCACTGAGGCCTTCACAGAACAAGTGTATTTATGCTGAGAGTAAATTACACACAGTAGGACTCTATTAACTAATTAGATGACTTCTGAAGGCAATTGATTGCACTGGATTGTATTTAGAGGTATCAGAGTACAGGGGGCTGAATACTAATGCACACCACATTTTTCAGATTTTTATTTGTTTAAAATTTTGAAGACCATTTATCATTTTCATTTCACTTCACAATTATGTGCTACTCTGTGTTGGTCTATCACATAAAATCTCAATAAAAAACTTTTAAGTTCATGGTTGCAAGGTGGAAAAATGTGAAAAAGTTCAAGGGGTATGAATACTTTTGCAAGGCACTGTAAGTAACCTTCAGTCTAAAATACACTGTTTTCGATACACACTACTATGAAAACAGCACAAGTTTTTCATCAAGAAATCTTACTCCCTTATGCACAACATTTCACAGAGCATATGGTATAAGACAGCTGAATCTGGTCCAATTAGACCTTCAACATAATTCACTTTAAAACAGACATGGTACTGTAGGTCAGTAAAAATATTTGTGTTTAGTCTGGATAGTTTTTTTCCCCCCGAGCATGTTGCTCTGCATAGACTTATATAGCCCACCTAATAAGAACTGTGCAGTACAATAGACAGCTCATTTCATTATCTCTAGCCGCTTTATCCTGTTCTACAGGGTCGCAGGCAAGCTGGAGCCTATCCCAGCTGGCTACGGGTGAAAGGCGGGGTACACCCTGGTCATCAGTCGCCAGGTCACCAGGTCATCACAGGGCTGACACATAGACACAGACAACCATTCACACCTACGGTCAATTTAGAGTCACCAGTTAACCTAACCTGCATGTCTTTGGACTGTGGGGGAAACCGGAGCACCCGGAGGAAACCCACGCGGACACGGGGAGAACATGCAAACTCCGCACAGAAAGGCCCTCGCCGGCCACGGGGCTCGAACCCAGGACCTTCTTGCTGTGAGGCGACAGCGCTAACCACTACACCACCGTGCCACCCATACAATAGACAATGATATGATTTTAAATAAAGTTCACAGTGTAGAAACGGTGAAAGTGTGTGTTTCAATGTGTAAAACCAAAAAATAGCAGGTGATCATATCATTTCACAACATCTTACAGTTCTGGTCTCTTGCTGGGATGCCCAAACATCAGCTCCCAACCCTTTCACCTTATCATGGTGCGAGGGCCTGAATGTACCAATTTCCCAGTCCCGGGGTTGGTCAACATCCCTACTCTGTAACCTCAAATGAGGGGGTGGAGATTGGGTAGTCGCTAAAGGGAGGGTCCCGGGTAGATGGAGCTCGACAGCCCTGGCAGGCTATCCATCTAGGAGAAGGACAACTCTGAATTCAACCCCCCTGTGCTTCCGAGGAGAGGTTTTTGAGCCAGAAGCTAGGACAAGGACAGTCTGATGTAAAACCTATGACCTGAGGACCTCGCTGTCACCGTTCCAGCTTGCTAGGCCAAGGCAGATGAACCCCGGGTGTAAAGGGTGGGAACGGTATTGCACGCACTGTCTCTCACCTTAAAAAGCCTTTGTGCAGGCCCAAGGGACAAGTCCACATCCTTCCCCACCCTTCCCCCCTTTTCCCACTTCTTTCAAGCCCTGTAGCAATGGGAAAGGGGCAAAACAGCAGGTGGAAGATGCCACTGAAGCCGCAGTTCCAATCTTGCATGCAGGCGGTTCAGGATATTGGTCGTCTGACTGTTGACCCCGAAGATGACAACATCACTCGGCAGCACCCTGAACGACCAAGCAGCCCTCTTTAGGGACAGCACTGCTTGCTCCACATGGAGACAGGCCTAGAAAATGTGGCCTAAACAAAGCTCATCTTCCTTTCACCCAGTTGACTAGCCGTGGTCAACGGGCATCTTCCCAAGTGGTCAAACAAGAGCAAAGAATAATGGCTCCACACCTGCCCCTAAAAGTGTGACTGGACTCAGACTGGCATGCTGGAACATCAGGACCATGCTAGATTCAGTGGACAATAACCACCCTCAACAATGCTCTGCTTTAGTTGCGCATGAGCTCTCCCGCCTGAACGTTGACATCGCAGCCCTCAGTGAAGTCCATTTCCCAGACGTAGGCAGCCTCAAGGAGCAGGGTGCAGGCTACACCCTTTACTGGTCAGGCAAGCCACAGTCAGAACAACGCCTTTCAGGCGTGGGCTTCATGATCGAGAACACCATAGCCTCAAAGCTGGAAAACCTACCAACAAGTCACTCTGACTGTATCATCTCCATGCGACTGCCACTGAGAAAGAAGCAGAATGTCACCCTCTTCAGCCTGTATGCCCTGACTCTTCAAGCGGATCCCGCAGACATAGATAAGTTCTACACAGACTTGCGAAATCTAGTACGGAACACCCCTGCAGACAACAAGGTCATTATTCTTGGCAACTTCAACACCAGAGTGGGCCAAGATTCAGAAGCCTGGAAAGGAGTTCTCGGGAAACATGGCGTTGGGAACTGCAATGACAATGGGCATCTCCTGCTGGATGTCTGCGCTGAGCTGCAGCTAACCATCACAAACACCATCTTCCAGCAGAAAGACAGTCTCAAGACAACCTGGATGCATCCTCAGTCCAAACATTGGCACCTTATAGACTACATCCTAGTGCGCCAACGAGACCACAGAGACGTCTTGCACACCAGAGTGATGCCCAGTGCAGAATGCCATACAGACCACTGCCTTGTGCGATGCAAGCTTAACCTCCACTTCAAGCCCAAGCCAAAACGAGGAGGTCCTCTCAGGAAGAAACTCCAGACCAGCAGCCTGAAGTCAGCTGTAGTGAGAGCTGACCTCCAAGTCAACCTTCAGTCGAAGTTGGAAGGCCCGGACTGCCCCACAGACCCTTGTCCTGAAACACTTTGGGCTCAACTGAAAACCGCCATCCTGCAGTCCTCTGAAGAAGTCTCAGGGTTCTCCGCAAAGACGAACAAAGACTGGTTCGATGAAAATGACCAAGAAATCCAACAACTGCTGGTGAAAAAGAGAAGTGCCCACCAGGCTCACCTTGCACAGCCTTCCTGTCCTGTGAAGAAAGCTGCCTTCCACTCTGCATGCAGCAACCTCCAGCGCAAGCTGCGAATCATCCAGAACGAGTGGTGGACCAACCTCGCTGAGAAAATGCAGCTCTGTGCCGACACTAGTGACTACAGGGGTTTCTATGAAGCCCTAAAGGCAGTCTACGGCCCCTCTCACCAAGTGGTGAATCCTTTGCGTAGTACCGATGGCCAGGCACCGACATGGTCTTCGTGCTCAGGCAACTCCAGGAAAAATGCTGTGAACAGAACAAGGGACTATACGTCACCTTTGCAGACCTGACCAAGGCATTTGACACTGTGATCAGGAAAGGCCTATGGCAGATCATGGAGCGTCTAGGTTGTCCCCCAAAGTTCCTCAGCATGGTCATCCAGCTGCACTAAGATCAGCATGGTCAGGTCAGAAGCAGCAATGACCTCTCGGAGTCCTTCCCGATCATCAACGGGGTGAAGCAGGGCTGTGTCCTTGCGTCAACCCTCTTCACCATCTTCTTCAGCATGATGCTTCAACGGGCCACAGAAGATCTCGGCGACGAAGATGGCATCTACATACGATACCGCACTGATGGTAGCCTGTTCAACTTGCGGCCCCTACAGGCCCACACCAAGACCCTAGAGCAACTTGTCCGGTAACTACTTTTTGCTGATGATGCCGCCCTTGTAGCCCACACAGAGTCTGCCATGCAGCTTGCAACATCTTGCTTTGCAGAGGCAGCCAAGCTCTTCAGTCTTGAAGTCAGTCTGAAGAAGACAGAGGTTCTCCACCAGCCCGCCCCCCCAGGAAGTGTACCACTCACCCTGCATTACAATTGGTGAGACAGAACTGAAGGCAGTCCAGCAGTTCACCTACCTGGGGAGCACCATCTCCTCTGACACAAAAATTGACAAGGAGGTGGATAACAGACTGGCAAAGGCAAACAGTACATTTGGCAGACTCTACAGTTGTGTCTGGAGCAACAAGCACCTGAAGAAAGCCACAAAAGTCAGTGTCTACAGAACCGTGGTACTGACTACCCTCCTGTACGGTTCGGGGCCGTGGGTCACATACAGACACCACCTATGACTTCTAGAATGTTTCCACCAACAATGTCTCTGCTCCATCCTCAACATCCATTGGAGCGATTACGTCACAAATGTTGAAGTGTTAGAGCTAGCGGAGATCACCAGCATCGAGGCCATGCTGATGAAAACGCAGCTACACTGGGCAGGGCATGTCTCCAGAATGGAGGATTATCATCTGCCCAAGATCGTCCTCTACGGTGAACTCTCCACTGGGCACCGCAACAGAGGAGCACCAAAGAAGAGATTCAAAGACTCTTTGAAGAAATCCCTGTCATCCTGCCACATCGACCATCATCAGTGGTCAGCCCTTGCCGCTGACCGAGAGGCTTGGTGACATGCCGTTCATCAGTCAGTCTCCTCCTTTGAGAACAAATGCAGAGCTGCCCTTGAAGGGAAGCGCAGTAGGAGGAAGAACCGCATCACCACAGCACCAACCCTAGACTCATCATTCCCCTGTAGCCGCTGTGGCCGAGTGTGCCTGTCACGTATTGGCCTTGTCAGCCACCAGCGAGCCTGTGCCAGACGTCGACAACGCCCTTAAATCTCTACTAGCGAAGCCAAGCCAAGAGAGAACAGTGCTGGTGTCAAATGAAGTGTTGATTAAAACAAAGGCATTTTTTTTATAAAATAAGTGAGAAAAATCCTTTCAGAAATATGTTCAGTCAGAACTGGTTGTACAAAGTACAACCCCGATTCCAAAAAAGTTGGGACAAAGTACAAATTATAAATAAAAACGGAATGCAATAATTTACAAATCTCAAAAACTGATATTGTATTCACAATAGAACATAGACAACATATCAAATGTTGAAAGTGAGACATTTTGAAATTTCATGCCAAATATTGGCTCATTTGAAATTTCATGACAGCAACACATCTCAAAAAAGTTTGGACAGGGGCAATAAGAGGCTGGAAAAGTTAAAGGTACAAAAAAGGAACAGCTGGAGGACCAAATTGCAACTCATTAGGTCAATTGGCAATAGGTCATTAACATGACTGGGTATAAAAAGAGCATCTTGGAGTGGCAGCGGCTCTCAGAAGTAAAGATGGGAAGAGGATCACCAATCCCCCTAATTCTGCGCTGACAAATAGTGGAGCAATATCAGAAAGGAGTTCGACAGTGTAAAATTGCAAAGAGTCTGAACATATCATCATCTACAGTGCATAATATCATCAAAAGATTCAGAGAATCTGGAAGAATCTCTGTGCGTAAGGGTCAAGGCCGGAAAACCATACTGGGTGCCCGTGATCTTTGGGCCCTTAGACGGCACTGCATCACATACAGGCATGATTCTGTATTGGAAATCACAAAATGGGCTCAGGAATATTTCCAGAGAACATTATCTGTGAACACAATTCACCGTTCCATCCACTGTTGCCAGCTAAAACTCTATAGTTCAAAGAAGAAGCCGTATCTAAACATGATCCAGAAGCGCAGACATCTTCTCTGGGCCAAGGCTTATTTAAAATGGACTGTGGCAAAGTGGAAAACTGTTCTGTGGTCAGACGAATCAAAATTTGAAGTTCTTTATGGAAATCAGGGGCGCCGTGTCATTCGGACTAAAGAGGAGAAGGACGACCCAAGTTGTTATCAGCGCTCAGTTCAGAAACTTGCATCTCTGATGGTATGGGGTTGCATTAGTGTGTGTGGCATGGGTAGCTTACGCATCTGGAAAGACACCATCAATGCTGAAAGGTATATCCAGGTTCTAGAGCAACATATGCTCCCATCCAGACGATGTCTCTTTCAGGGAAGACCTTGCATTTTCCAACATGACAATGCCAAACCACATACTGTATCAATTACAGCATCATGGCTGCGTAGAAGAAGGGTTCGGGTACTGAACTGGCCAGCCTGCAGTCCAGATCTTTCACCCACAGAAAACATTTGGTGCATCATAAAACGGAAGATATGACAAAAAAGACCTAAGACAGTTGAGCAACTAGAATCCTACATTAGACAAGAATGGGTTAACATTCCTATCCCTAAACTTGAGCAACTTGTCTCCTCAATCCCCAGACGTTTACAGACTGTTGTAAAGAGAAAAGGGGATGTCTCACAGTGGTAAACATGGCCTTGTCCCAACTTTTTTGAGATGTGTCGTCATGAAATTTAAAATCACCTAATTTTTCTCTTTAAATGATACATTTTCTCAGTTTAAACATTGGATATGTCATCTATGTTCTATTCTGAATAAAATATGGAATTTTGAAACTTCCACATCATTGCATTCCGTTTTTATTTATAATTTGTACTTTGTCCGAACTTTTTTGGAATCGGGGTTGTACAAGTTGCTCTTCTTCTCCAAGTTCATCAGAGTTCTTCTCTCCAGTTTGATCACCTGCCAATCACCACCCACTGAACAGCTCGCCCTCTTTCACGTGACAATCACCAACAGAGGAGTGTACACTTATACATACAGCCAACCACAACTACTGCTCATGCTGCGTCACAGGGTTCACTTGAAAGAAATGCTATCTACCCTCTTCCACATACATAAGCTCAACGACAGCTGTGATTGGCTAGTTTCGCTGTGATTGACAGAGGAGAAAGTAACATCCTTGAACCTAGAAAGTACAGACAATTTTGCTCCCTTGGCCACAGATGGGTGTGGCAGTGTTAGGTTTTGAATTTGCATTCTGTACTCTGCAATAGTGCGAGCTCTTTTTTGTCACATTCATATTTGCCACAATACTGAGAATACAAGATCCTCTATATCAAGTTTTACGAATTATTACATCCATTTTTTTCATTAAACTAAAATTAGCTGTTTTAACCTTCTGTATGATGAAAATGTGGGTATAATGAAAAGGTCGGTGACTTTTTTCAACACCTAACAGATTTTTTTTGTCAAAAATTTTTCTAGGTCTAAAAAATGAAATATAATTTTAAACTTTTTCAGGGTTCCAGTTAACAGATATTCCATGAAATCAAGTCGTACATGAGCTGATAGCCGATGAGGTGCGTAGCGCTGAGTTGTCTATAAGCCATGTATGACGAGATTGAGTGGAATAACTGCTTTATTCTATCCACATTCACTGGATTTTGAGAAACAGAGCATTTTTATTTTTTTCAAATTTGATAAATAAAAACTTCATACAAATTGTCTGACAAAATCATTTCTGTTTAGAATGTAAACATACCAGTGAAATGACAGTAGCAGTCTGTGAAAAATGCTATAATAATAATTCTGGAAAAATTAAAAAATATGTCATTCCCATCAAATACTTTCATTCCATATTTTGTTGCTTTTTTGTATTTTTTGGGGTTTTGTTTTCAAGTAGAGTTTTTATTTTGTCCTCGGTTGGTTCAGCAACATGGTCTGCCATTTTGTTTTTCTCTACTCACGGTATATGAGCTGATAGCCTAGTAGTAGAATAGCCAATCAGACCACACGATTGCTCATATCAAGTGAATGTGGATAGAGTAATGACCTTTGTTTGGAGAACCTTCCAAAGATTGCTGATCTATGTTTTTAGATGTATACTGCCAACTAGAGTGTGGATGTACTGAGCGACTGCTGCATATGCACACTTCAACAATAAGAATCAGTCAGTCAGTCAGTGAGCGAAAATGCCTCTTCTATGCAAATGCTCCAGACTTGTGTAACATGCACATTAGGATAAGCTTCTTAAAGCCTGTCAGAAGAACAGGAAAAAACAGTTGAAAAGAATTTGAACATTAATCAGAAAAGAAGGGCTGGGTGGAATGGATTTAAAATAAAGGCACAACCCACTATTACAAGTTTCCAGAGGAGTGTACGAAGGACTGGATTACATTCTTTCAGAAATAGGTAGCGCCAAGCTCCGTTCAAGCTTAATTAACTGCGGATTAGCTGGAGCTTTCAGTGGCTTACTTCCAGACAAGACATGAGAATCATTAGGCACTGGCCCAGACACTTGGACCATGACCTGCTCCATCACTGAAATGAGATGCACTGGATCTGTGGCATCTGTGTGTGTTTGTTTGTGTACATTTAGATCTACATTTGCTCACTAAACCTTTAGTTAGTTTTATTTTCTTTGTAAAAATCTGATAGAGGCATTTGAGAGGTGTTCTGCTCACATACCCAGTTAACTTTATTTACCTGTCAACACAAAAAAAAAAGAACAAGACTGTTCCCATGAGCCTCAGCCCATGCCCTCATGACCAGAGTACTGATTACCAGTGTTGTAGTCAAGTCACTAAACCTCGAGTCCGAGTCCAGTCTCGAGTCCCCAGTGTTCAAGTCTGAGTCAAGTCCAAGTCATTAAAGAAAATTCCGAGTCGAGTCCGAGAACAAGACTTCAACCGCACCATTTGATGGTGGCTGTTGCTGCCTTTGTGTGGAACCATCTCTGCTATTGAGGTATTTCACCTGACGTCACAGGGTCACGTGACGCCCCGGTGTCCGCCATTTTGAAGGTCAAGCTAGCTAATGTCAACAACATAGTAGCTAGTATGTTACTGTAGCAATGTTTACGTTCAGTCATTTGGATGACTGTTAAAACCTTTCAGTCTCAAGTTTTTCCTTTACTGTATTTACTAGTTTACTGTAATTAAGATCCAGCAGCTATTTACACCGGATCCAGTGTAAATAGCTGCTGGAGCGCGCTCCGGCTTGCTCCCCCTCAAATTAAGCAGCACGCTCCGGCTTGCTCCCGGAGTGCTCCAGCCGAGGTTCCGGAGCACACTCCGGCTTGCTCCCCCTCAAATTAAGCAGCGCGCTCCGGCTTGCTCCCGGAGTGCTCCAGCCGAGGTTCCGGAGCACACTCCGGCTTGCTCCCCCTCAAATTAAGCAGCGCGCTCCGGCTTGCTCCCGGAGTGCTCCAGCCGAGGTTCCGGAGCACACTCCGGCTTGCTCCCCCTCAAATTAAGCAGTGCGCTCCGGCTTGCTCCCGGAGCGCGCTGCTTAATTTGAGGGGGAGCAAGCCGGAGCGCGCTCCGGCAGCTATTTACACTGGATCCGGTGTAAATAGCTGCCGGATCCTAATTACAGTAAACTAGTAAATACAGTAAAGGAAAAACTTGAGACTGAAAGGTTTTAACAGTCATCCAAATGACTGAACGTAAACATTGCTACAGTAACATACTAGCTACTATGTTGTTGACATTAGCTAGTGCTAACAGCTAGCTGCTAGTACACTGCTACAACACAGACACCGACCCTAATAATACAGTTCTTGGTCATTGCCTGGTAACAGCAAATTTATAACGGGCCATGTCTCAACAGACTAAGAAGTTATTTCAATGACATTTAATAACATTTTGTTTATCCTGAGGACCGAAAGTAAATGAAAATGTGAACAAACCTTAGCTGTAATAAGATGGCGACCACCGGCTCCAGGGACGACCCACTGATGTAGGCATGTTACCCAGCCTGACACAAAATATTTGTAGGCATCCAAACTCTTGTACGCTTTCAGATCAATACCTGTGTATGGTGATGGGTTTTTAACGACAGGTATACAGATCATGTGGGCCGAAGTCAGGTAAAGACGAGGGCTTCGTGTACTTCCGTACGTCAGTGAACAATCCTGGTGGAAGCAGGTAAACGTCGTTCTCTAAGCCTGCTAACCTCAATTTTTGCAAATACCTCTCCCTCTGCTCGCCCTGTAAATGCCCTACGTCGCTGGATAGTGAAGGTGTTTTCTGCATCTCGCTCCTTTTTCTTTTATGTTTTTCGTTTGCCGCCTTCCTCACATTCAAACTGATTCGAGCCGTGACGTCCAAAATGGCAGCCTAACGATGCATCACATGACTTGGTCACGTGGGTGAAAAACCTCAGTTGTGTTGGACTAAAGTTACTGCTTGACTGCCCCATTTTAGTTAAAAGGCTACAGATAAAACGCTTGTTCATTGCTCAGCAAGCCACGCCTACTATCAACAAGGCAAAAAAAAAAAAAACATGAGAGAGGGTTAACACTAGCTAGTTCATTGGTCAGCAAGCAAGCCCTGCTATCAACAGGGCAATGAACACAGCATGCCACTTCCTTCTCTGGGTGGAGTCTTGCCAAATGATGATTGAAGTTCGAGGTTGTCCCTGTTTTCTCCTCGATAGTTCTTCTACATACAGTGCTCAGCATAAACGAGTCCACCCCCTTTGAAAAGTAACATTTTAAACAATATCTCAATGAACACAAACAATTTCCAAAATGTTGACAAGACAAAGTTTAATACAACATCTGTTTAACTTATAACAGGAAAAAGTAAGGTTAATAATATAAACTTAGATTACACATTTTTTCAGTTTTACTCAAATTAGGGTGGTGCAAAAATGAGTACACCCCACAACAAAAACTACTATATCTAGTACTTTGTATGGCCTCCATGATTTTTAATGACAGCACCAAGTCTTCTCGGCATGGAATGAACAAGTTGGTGACATTTTGCAACATCAATCTTTTTCCATTCTTCAACAATGACCTCTTTTAGTGACTGGATGCTGGATGGAGAGTGATGCTCAACTTGTCTCTTCAGAATTCCCCATAGGTGTTCGATTGGGTTCAGATCAGGAGACATACTTGGCCACTGAATCACTTTCACCCTGTTCTTCTTCAGAAATCCAACAGTGGCCTTAGATGTGTGTTTAGACATGTTGGAAAAGTGCACAACGACCAAGGGCACAGAGTGATGGTAGCATCTTCTCTTTCAGTATGGAGCAATACGTCTGTGAATTCATGATGCCATCAATGAAATGCAGCTCCCCGACACCAGCAGCACTCATGCAGCCCCACATAAGGACACTGCCACCACCATGTTTCACTGTAGGCGCCATGCATTTTTCTTTGTATTCCTTACCTTTGCGACGCCATACAGTTTTGAAGCCATCAGTTCCAAAAACATTTATCTTGGTCTCATCACTCCAGAGTATCGAGTCCCAGTAGTCTTCATCTTTGTCAGCATGGGCCCTGGCAAACTCTAGGCAGGCTTTTTTTGTGCCTGGGCTTTAGGAGAGGCTTCTTTTGTGGACGGCATCCATGCATGCCATTCCTCTGCAGTGTAGGCCGGATTGTGTCACGGGAAATAGTCACCCCAGTTTGGCTTTCTACTTCTTTAGATAACTGAAGTGAACTTGCATGCCAATTTTCTTCAACCTTTCTCATCAGAAGACGCTCCTGTCGAGGTGTTAACTTCCGTGGACGACCTGGACGTCTCTGTGAGATGGTTGCAGTTCCATCTTTCTTAAATTTTTATACCACTTTTGCTACAGTATTCTGACTGATAAGTAAAGCTTTGCTGATCTTCTTGTAGCCTTCACCTTTGTGGTGTAAAGAAATTATTTTCTTTGGGGAATTCTGAAGAGACAAGTTGAGCATCACTTTCCATCCAGCATCCAGTCACTAAAAGAGGTCATTGTTGAAGAATGGAAAAAGATTGATGTTGCAAAATGTCGCCAACTTGTTCATTCCATGCCTAGAAGACTTGGTGCTGTCATTAAAAATCATGGAGGCCATAAAAAGTACTAGATGTAGTAGTTTTTGTTGTGGGGTGTACTCATTTTTGCACCACCCTAATTCGAGTAAAACTGAAAAATGTGTAATCTAAGTTTATATTATTAACCTTACTTTCCCGTTATAAGTTAAACAGATGTTATAAAAAATAATAACAAGTTAGATTTATATAGCGCCTTTCAAGAAACCCAAGGACGCTTTACAATATAGACAAGGAAAAATAAATAAATAAATAATAAAGAAAAAAATAATAATAATTAAATAAAATAAAAATAAAAAGTCCACCAAGTAGGGGTCAGGATGTAATTCCTGTGGTGTAGCAGCCACAGTCCCACCAAAAGGCGCATAAAAAACAAATCCCACATCTCCAGCACTGCCGCCGTGACGCCGCCAGCAACATCGCTCAGAACACCACGCCATGGATCCACAAAGCGAGCAGAGAAGCTCCGCCACACAGAGCACTGGTGTGTCCCAAACCGCCTGCACAGCCGCCGCGACACCACCGAGCAACATCGCTCGGAACATCACGCCAAGCGTTAAAGCACAGAGCGCTGGACAACCACGATGTAAAATGAGCAGCGAGCTCACTGCAGCCCATAGCTGGGAGCACAGGCATCACCCACAGCAAACCAAGGCCTGGAGGGAACCGACGCCCAAAACTGGGTCCGGAGCTACACCACAACCGGCGGACAAAAACACCCAAAGAAACATCAAACTACACAAACACACACACACACAAAAATAAATAAATAAAATGAAAATAGAAAAATAAAAATAAATAAAAATAAAATAAAAAAGCTCTGGTGAGAAGCGGCAGCCAGAATGCGCACAACGTACTCTCAACCAGAAACGGAAACGAAAAAAGTATATAAGTAATACATTTTAAAAATAAAGTTATATTAAACTTTGTCTTGTCAACATTTTGGAAATTGTTTGTGTTCATTGAGATATTGTTTAAAATGTTACTTTTCAAAGGGGGTGTACTCATTTACGCTCAGCACTGTATGGAACACATAGCAGTGCATTTTTTCCCAGTGAACGAGAAGTCTGTATAAGCAAAGCGGACAATCCTAGAGGCTTCTCTCCAGGCATTTTAGCACCATTAACATTAGTTTGTTCCTGAACATGACATATAAACAGGTGAATGTGCACTCTCTTGCATGAAAATAGTATAAAATTCATGTAGATATAAATATCTTATGCCAAATTATTATGGCATGTTACAAAAAAATTAAAAAAAAATCTGAGCCCTCGTCTCCAATTTATGAGTCCGAATGCAGTTCATGCACGAGTCCAAGTACGAGTCATCAGTGCTCAAGTCCAAGTCAAGTCACGAGTCCTTAAAATTAGGGCCCAAGTCAGACTCGAGTACTACAAGCCTGCTGATTACTGATGTTAGCAATTTAAATAACCTGGACTCAGTGTCACTTTGCGAAGTCTTGCCCCAGCATTATGCATGACACTTCCAAGCTGTTGTTATTTGTCTGTTTTGATCATAACCTGCTTCATCTTTTCTGATTTTATCTTCTCTAGTTTCATAGATGTTTTAAGTAAGTGGGCTGCCAAGTGCATGGAAAAGTATGATTTAAATGGTTTTGACAGCGGAGAATAAAGAATATATGGCTGGTATTTACAGTGGTGCAGTGGTTAGTACTGTGGCCTCACAGCAGGAAGGTTCTGGGTTTGAACTTCACAACTGACTGGGGCTTTTATGTTTGGAGTTTGGATGACTTCCTTGTGCCTGTGTGGGTTTCCTCAGAGTGCCCTGGCTTCCTCCCACAGTCCAAAGACATGCAGATTAGGTCAACTGGCTGCTCTAAATTTCCCATAGGTGTGAATGTGAGTGTGAAGGGTTGTTTGTCTCTATGTGTCAGCCCTGTGATAGATTGGCAACCTGTTCAGGGTGTACCCCATTTTTTGCCTGAAGTCAGTTGCTATTGGCTCCAGCATTTCCTGTGACCCTGACTGATAAGCGGTATTCTTCATGTGCATGTGATGTCACACTTATTTTCCAAACCGGAAGTCAGCCATGTTGGATGATAACAACAACCAGGCTGGCGGAGCTTCATGTGTGAGCTGCTGCAATGCTTCGTGATTTTCTTTTGATTTCATTGCCTTTGAAGTAAGACAGTGCCTACTTTGTGTGTAGGATGTAATTGTAGTAATAATGCTACTCATGACAAAGAGAAATGGTTCTTCAGAATTCCCAAAATAATTAAAACCGGCGACAAAACACATGAAGAATTGTCCAGACAACACTGTGCGCTATGGTTCAAAAACGTACATCGTAAGGACTTAACTGAGGAAAAAGCTAATTACACCCACGTGTGTGGTGACTACTTTATATCTGGTAAGAGTTCATTGCTAATTAAAGCTGTTTTCTGCTGATTAAACTTAACTTTTGAGCTTTAGCATGAACACTCTGCTTCTCACCTTGCGGGAGCGCTGGCAAACCTATGGGATAAAACAAATCTAGATTGGGCACCAACACTCAAATTAGGACACGATAAGATCAAGAAGAAAACTCATCTCGCAGTATTGAGAAGCGACAGGATAAATGAAAGATCTGCCAAGAAAGCCAGATTAGAAGCAGTGCAAAGTTTGGATACACAAGGAAAACAATGTGGGTCAACTTTGCCAGGTGAGATATTAGCGATGCTGTTCCAGTGACCCAGTAACTTCATAACTTATAAGCCGTTATTTGTATGTTGGTTGTCCACGAGTTTGACCACGAGTTGGCCTAGTGGTTAGTGTATCTGCCTCTTGACCAGGAGATTGTGAGTTCTACCAAAGACCATCATAAAAATGGTACCTACTATCTTCTGGCAAGGCATGCTGCAATACAGATGTGAGTGGGGAAATCAAGCTCTTGCGTTTACCAGAGGACTACCCCTCCACTGTAACCCTAGTTGTATAGGCGAGAGGCCAAGGGCTATTGAAACGGAGATCGGCGCTACACCCATACACTTTAAAGAGTTGGTTAGTACTGGGACAGGAGACTGCCTGGGAAGACCAGATTCTGGCATGAGAAGGACTTTGGCTTTTTTTTTTTGTCCATGAGGTTTGTAGAACAAGATAGTTCACAATATCAGGGTATTCTATCAATGGTAATGAGGCTAAATCCTCTGTATAATCAGATGGCTTTAACATATATGGATCAAAGCCACAAATTTAAACTTTTTCTCTGAATCTTGACTCGGCACAGGACTCCAGAGAATCATAATATTTTAAGAAAGTCAGAGATGCATTACAGTTATTGTTTGCATGAGACGACATTTGGGATTTGTATATCATCCAACATGGCAGCAGATGCATACAACCCCGATTCCAAAAAAGTTGGGACAAAGTACAAATTGTAAATAAAAATGGAATGCAATAATTTACAAATCTCAAAAACTGATATTGTATTCACAATAGAAGATAGACAATATATCAAATGTCGAAAGTGAGACATTTTAAAATTTCATGCCAAATATTGGCTCATTTGAAATTTCATGACAGCAACACATCTCAAAATAGTTGGGACAGGGGCAATAGACCTCTTGCAGTCACGTGACCAGAATGTAAACAGCCGCCATCTTGTCGGTAAAAAACACCGCTGAATACTGCTGCACTCGTGTACAGAATGGATAAATTTCAACCGACGGACTACACGGCTCATTTTTCTAATGAACAGATAACTAGATATATGTCTAAAATAAACGACCTACAGATTAGTGACCCTTATCGATTACCGGACGTAGTTTTCATGACCGTGTCAGTGGATATTGAACTGCCAGAGGTGGAATACCCAGATGTGTATAATTACCTCATTAACTTTCCCTCGCTGTTCAGTGGTGAAGCACTGCATGCTTATAAATCTCTGGACAGTTATCTTTACAGAAATTCAGGATTTGTCAGCCGCCCTCAGATGTGGCATCTTATAAACAAGAAAATAACAATCTTCATTGGACGGGTAAGTCACTTAAGTATTGAGTACTAGTACTGATACTAGATATATCAGTAGTATCTAGTATAGCACTGACCAGCCGATAATAGAATAGAATAAGTTAATTCCAGCTGTAATTCCAAATCGTCCGTCTTGTTTACCATGGATCTGACGTTGGAGAGGTAGAGGCTTGGCAGTGGAGGTTTGAGTGGCTGTTTTCTGAGCTTAGTCAACAGGCCAGCTCTGCAGCCTCGCTTTTGCTTCCTCTCCCGACGCCACCTTCGCCTGCCAGACCCGATAACAATTCATGGAGACCCCGCTGGTCTCGCTATCTCGTCCGGAATGTTGTGCATGTGATGGAAATCGCTACAAACTGTCATTTTCTGCTGGAAACCAATGTCCAGTAAGTCCATACGGTTGTAGTGGATATTGAAGTCCGGGACAGATGAACAACACGCAAAAATACACACAAAAAAACCCCATAAAAAACGTGCACAGGTAGGGAGAGCTTGTAGCCGCAGCATCCCCATCATGCTCCGCCATATCCACTATTATGGTTGAATATTTTATATTATCAGTTAGATCAAGTATCAGTAGTCTATCACTATTACTGTATATATGGTACAGTGGTGCTTGAAAGTTTGTGAACCCTTTAGAATTTTCTATATTGCTGCATAAATATGACCTAAAACATCATTGGATTTTCACACAAGTCCTAAGAGTAGATAAAGAGAACCCAGTTAAACAAATGAGATAAAATATTATACTTGGTCATTTATTTATTGAGGAAAATGATCCAATATTACATATCTGTGAGTGGCAAAAGTATTTGAACCTCTAGGATTAGCAGTTAATTTGAAAGTGAAATTAGAGTCAGGTGTTTTCAATCAATGGGATGACAATCAGGTGTGAGTGGGCACCCTGTTTTATTTAAACAACAGGGATCTATCAAAGTCTGATTTTCACAACACATGTTTGTGGAAGTGTATCATGGCATGAACAAAGGAGATTTCTGAGGACCTCAGAAAAAGCGTTGTTGATGCTCATCAGGCTGGAAAAGGTTACAAAACCATCTCTAAAGAGTTTGGACTCCACCAATCCACAGTCAGACAGATTGTGTACAAATGGAGGAAATTCAAGACCATTGTTACCCTCCCCAGGAGTGGTCGACCAACAAAGATCACTCCAAGAGCAAAGCGTGTAATAGTTGGCAAGGTCACAAAGGACCCCAGAGTAACTTCTAAGCAACTGAAGGCCTCTCTCACATTGGCTAATGTTAATGTTCATGAGTCCACCATCAGGAGAACACTGAACAACAATGGGGTGCATAGCAGGATTACAAGGAGAAAGCCACTGCTCTCCAAAAAGAACATTGCTGCTTGTCTGCAGTTTGCTAAAGATCATGTGGACAAGCCAGAAGGCTATTGTAATAATGTTTTGTGGACGGATGAGACCAAAATAGAACTTTTTGATTTAAATGAGAAGCGTTATGTTTGGAGAAAGGAAAACCCTGCATTCCAGCATAAGAACCTTATCCCATCTGTGAAACATGGTGGTGGTAGTATCATGGTTTGGGCCTGTTTTGCTGCATCTGGGCCAGGACGGCTTGCCATCATTGATGGTACAATGAATTCTGAATTATACCAGCAAATTCTAAAGGAAAATGTCAGGACATCTGTCCATGAACTGAATCTCAAGAGAAGGTGGGTCATGCAGCAAGACAACGACCCTAAGCACACAAGTCGTTCTACCAAAGAATGGTTAAAGAAGAATAAAGTTAATGTTTTGGAATGGCCAAGTCAAAGTCCTGACCTTAATCCAATCGAAATGTTGTGGAAGGACCTGAAGTGAGCAGTTGATGTGAGGAAACCCACCAACATCCCAGAGTTGAAGCTGTTCTGTACGGAGGAATGGGCTAAAATTCCTCCAAGCCGGTGTGCAGGACTGATCAACAGTTACTAGAAACATTTAGTTGCAGTTATTGCTGCACAAGGGGGTCACACCAGATACTGAAAGCAAAGGTTCACATACTTTTGCCACTCACAGATATGTAATATTGGATCATTTTCCTCAATAAATAAATGACCAAGTGTAAGGTTTTTGGCTCATTTGTTTAACTGGGTTCTCTTTATCTACTTTTAGGACTTGTGTGAAAATCTGATAATGTTTTAGGTCATATTTATGCAGAAATATAGAAAATTCTAAAGGGTTCACAAACTTTCAAGCACCACTGTATACCTGATAGCAGCAATCCATTTTGCACGCTTGTCAGGGTCCCATGGCAGCCTACTGTCAAGTGTATGTGAGCATCATGGGTTTCCCACACTTGAAAGGGAAGGACTCGGTAGAAGTAGAAGGTGGAAATATGGCGTTTGACCGACAAGATGGCGTCTGTTTACAATCTGGATCGGCTGTGACGTCACATGCAAGTGGTCCATAAGAGGCTGGAAAAGTTAAAGGCACAAAAAAGGAACAGCTGGAGGACCAAATTGCAACTCATTAGGTCAACTGGCAATAGGTCATTAACATGACTGGGTATAAAGAGAGCATCAAGGAGTGGCAGCGGCTCTCAGAAGTAAAGATGGGAAGAGGATCACCAATCTCCCTAATTCTGCGCCGACAAATAGTGGAGCAATATCAGAAAGGAGTTCGACAGTGTAAAATTGCAAAGAGTTTGAACATATCATCATCTACAGTGCATAATATCATCAAAAGATTCAGAGAATCTGGAAGAATCTCTGTGCGTAAGGGTCAAGGCCGGAAAACCATACTGGGTGCCCGTGATCTTTGGGCCCTTAGACAGCACTGCATCACATACAGGCATGCTTCTGTATTGGAAATCACAAAATGGGCTCAGGAATATTTCCAGAGAACATTATCTGTGAACACAATTCACCGTGCCATCCGCCGTTGCCAGCTAAAACTCTATAGTTCAAAGAAGAAGCCGTATCTAAACATGATCCAGAAGCGCAGACGTCTTCTCTGGGCCAAGGCTCATTTAAAATGGACTGTGGCAAAGTGGAAAACTGTTCTGTGGTCAGTCGAATCAAAATTTGAAGTTCTTTATGGAAATCAGGGACGCCGTGTCATTCGGACTAAAGAGGAGAAGGACGACCCAAGTTGTTATCAGCGCTCAGTTCAGAAGCCTGCATCTCTGATGGTATGGGGTTGCATTAGTGCGTGTGGCATGGGCAGACACCATCAATGCTGAAAGGTACTGTATATCCAGGTTCTAGAGCAACATATGCTCTCAACCAGACGACGTCTCTTTCAGGGAAGACCTTGCATTTTCCAACATGACAATGCCAAACCACATACTGCATCAATTGCAGCATCATGGCTGCGTAGAGGAAGGGTCCGGGTACTGAACTGGCCAGCCTGCAGTCCAGATCTTTCACCCACAGAAAACATTTGGCGCATCATAAAACGGAAGATACGACAAAAAAGACCTAAGACAGTTGAGCAACTAGAATCCTACATTAGACAAGAATGGGTTAACATTCCTATCCCTAAACTTGAGCAACTTGTCTCCTCAGTCCCCAGACGTTTACAGACTGTTGTAAAGAGAAAAGGGGATGTCTCACAGTGGTAAACATGGCCTTGTCCCAACTTTTTTGAGATGTGGTGTTGTCATGAAATTTAAAATCACCTAATTTTTCTCTTTAAATGATACATTTTCTCAGTTTAAACATTTGATATGTCATCTATGTTCTATTCTGAATAAAATATGGAATTTTGAAACTTCCACATCATTGCATTCCGTTTTTATTTACAATTTGTACTTTGTCCCAACTTTTTTGGAATCGGGGTTGTACATCACACAATTTTGTCACATGGTTGCACACAAAGAAAAGAAGAAGGATGGATGGGTGAATAGCTTGTGCACATGTAACCTATTGTCCTCCATGTGTCTGTGCAGGTATCCTCCAGGTTCTTTGGTCTCCAATAAAAATGCTGATATTACATTATGTGGCATTTAGCAGACACTCTTATCCAGAGTGACATACAACATGTGATAGATGAATTGGCGATATTAAATTGCTCCCAGATGTGAATGTGTGTGAGCATGGTGCTCTCAAACTGACTGGAATCTCATCCAGGGTGTACCCAGTGCATCCACTGTTCCCTGGATAGGCTCCGGCTCTACCACAACCATAACCAGGATAAAGTGGTTAACATTTTTACCATTACAGTTGATCTAATATGCTATACCGCCCTTTTTCATCTATTCTTCCTACTCGACTATTCTTCCTACTCTCATGACTTTACATTTCAGACTTTTGTTCCGCTGTTACATTGGTTTTCATAAAACCAAAAAACCTCACTTGCATCTATCTGTCTGCTTCATCGCAATGTTTCACAAATATAAAATGAACTAAACCAGCAGCTGGGTAATAAAGGATACTTAAAGCATATACGCAGAACCATGGCCTCACTTTCGTTTATAAATGCCTTGAGACCTCAAGAATGGCATAGGAATAGTTTTAAGCATTAACAATAAATCTAATATAGTAATTTTTACAATTAAAGTGATTCATATATGTAGCGGTCTGAATGAATGACCTTGATGTCCGTAACATCACAGCAGGAAGTCTATCGGTCTCATCGCCATTTCCGCTATACTAAAACACAGAGCTGACTGCAACTCCGATCCTCCATTTTGAGCTAATTTATCACCATGCCATGTAGATGTGTTGCTGGCCGGTGCAGCAACACGACAGAAGGTGAATTTATGTTACATTCATGGCCCAAGAATGTTCAAACTGCAAAGATTTGGACGCGTTTTGCGAGAAGTTCACGGGAACATTGGGCGCCTACGAAGTGGTCTCTCCTCTGCTCTGCACATTTTACTGAAGATTCATACGAGACCTCTGATCTGTTGAGGAGCGTTGGCTATAAGCCCGTATTGAAAGAGGGTGCAGTATCAACAATTAAAGAAAAAGAAAACAAGAAAAGGAAAGTATTTATTTTATTTTATTTTTTTTAAATGAGTTCAGTTGCACCACTTCTCCTGGAGCGTGAGCCGAGGGTTGTTGGTAAAACCTGGGACGGAACGGGACGGGACATATCACTTGGGCAGTGACCTCCCTGTGGTTGTTGCTAAAACCAGTGACATCTCGTTCCATCCTGGGTTTTAGTAATTGCCTGAGCTGAGCAGTTATGGCGGAGTAGTCAGTATGGAGAGAATGGAGAATGAGTGGAGCAGCCGCCTGATTTCTAAACTGGATATTGCTGCCATCTCGCCCTTACGTGGAAGAAGTGAATGAACGGAGAACTGAACGAACAACTGAAAGTCAGATTGTTTCAAAGCAATCAGCCACAAGATCGGCCTTCAGGAAGCGAGAACACAGACGGGCAAGATGCGACTCTCATTTGGATATAAAACAACAAAAACACCACTCGTTTACCTGCATTGAGATTAATCCATGTAACTTGTATTGTGTATTTAAGTTACCGGTATAAGATTATTTAATTTGCTTCAGAATGTGATTGTCTCAGTTCATCTGATTATTTAATTAGCCTTTAACATTTTATCAGTGAAAACGCATGCATGTAGTACATGTATGTTGCATAAGTTATCACACCTATCCTGTTTTAATGAGAGTCAACCCACAATCAGTGAAGTCAAATCAGTCTTAGTTGAGCGAGTCGGTAATGGGATTTCTTACTTTCACCATAAATTTTTATTTATATGACTTCGGTCTATAGCTGTAAAAGGCCTCGGCCTTAAAACCGGTTCCCGTAATGACGTCACGCACTCAGGGCTGGCTGGCTCAGCGGGGCAGCTCGAATGCCAACTTTGTGGTCGATTTTAACTCTCAAAAATATATATTTTTTATTCCCATTTATGCAGCATACAAGAGTCAAGGATGGAGATACTATCCACTCAGAAATTTATTTTAAAATAAAGGTTCTGCGTATCTGCTTTAATTTCACCCAATCATACAGCGATTATCATTAACAAGTAAAAAAAAAAAAAAAGAACAAAAAGTAATCAACAGAGGCAGGTGCCAGCAGACAGACAGATGACCTTACACACACATTCACACACACCCAGAGGTGAGAGAAGAGCCTTGTTGTACACATGGCTCATTTTGTCCCTGTGTCTGACTGATGTAAGCTATCAACGTGTAGTTAACTGATGTTTGGCCTCTTTTAGAGAAAACTGCAACTCACCTGCTTCCTCCAACTCAGTTAATAACTGCCTACAATAATTTCTCCATCACTCCCATTACCCACTGGGTCTAACAAACAATCAGACAATAATGCTGAGACAAAGAATGTCTGCCACTATGAAGATCACTGGAAGAAAAAACAAACAAAAAGAAAGAAAGAAGAGAGTGACAAAAGGCAGAGTTGGAGAGAGAGAGTGCAATGAGTGGCAAAGTCTTTAGCTTTTTGATTACGGCTAAAGGGCAGCTTACAGCCAAATGGTGTGACTGCGAGATAGTGTGAGTATACAGGGTGAATAATTTAGTGGAGGGAATAATGAGAATTTTTTTCTCCTTTGTTGTCTCTTTTGCTATGTCTGGTCTTTAAAGATAGCCAGTGCCCTCGCTGAAATGCGTGTTTATCACCATGGCACCAGATACTGCTAGTGCAAATTTTCTGAGGGCCAAATGGTCATATGCACACACAAGCACTCAACACATGTACATGCACAAATACACACACACACACACACACACTTTCTCTCTCTCTCTCTCACTGAAAGAAATACAATTTTTTTTTTTTAAATTCAAGGTAAGTCAAGAGCAGTTCCATAAATGAGGACATTCCTCAAGGGGTGCCATTATCTAGACGCCCTCCAGAGCTCCAGTAGTAAGACCAGAGCTTCATGCTGACCTGAACACAACCAGGTTTCAGTCCTAAAAGAAAACAAGTGTGATATAATTGCTCATTAATGGCATACAGAACAGTCTGTAGATAACCTGGCAGTGAAATTATTCAAAATGGCATGACAACTACGAGATTAACATGCATAAATTCAGCATTAATTTGTGGCTTGTGATTTTAAATCTAGCTAATATATTTATCTTCCTGTACCACATATTTTCTACACTTGTCTTACCTGAAAACTCCTCTTAAAGGACAAGTCTGGAATGTTTGAAAGTGTTTCTGGATCTGTTTTAATAATAATAATCATCATAATAATAACGATAATAATAATAAAAATAATAATAAGCCCTGTGATGACCTGGCGACTTGTCCAGGGTGTACCCCGCCTTTCGCCCGTAGTCAGCTGGGATAGGCTCCAGCTTGCCTGCGACCCTGTAGAACAGGATAAAGTGGCTAGAGATAATGAGATGAGATAATAATAAGCCCTGTGATGACCTGGTGACTTGTCCAGGGTGTACCCCGCCTCTTGCCCGTAGTCAGCTGGGATAGGCTCCAGCTTGCCTGCGACCCTGTAGAAGGATAAAGCAGCTAGAGATAATGAGATGAAATGAGATAATAATAATAATAATAATAATAATAATAATAATAAAGGATCCATTTAGTAAGGTGTCTTTGAAATAATATAATTTCAGAGATCCCTTACAAAAAAATTGTGAATACAGTACTGGCATGGAGTGAATCTGGATATATTCATTCATTCATTATCTCTAGCCGCTTTATCCTGTTCTACAGGGTCGCAGGCAAGCTGGAGCCTATCCCAGCTGACTACGGGTGAAAGGCGGGGTACACCCTGGACAAGTCGCCAGGTCATCACAGGGCCGACACATAGACACAGACAACCATTCACACTCACATTCATACCTACGGTCAATTTAGAGTCACCAGTTAACCTAACCTGCATGTCTTTGGACTGTGGGGGAAACCGGAGCACCCGGAGGAAACCCACGCGGACACGGGGAGAACATGCAAACTCCGCACAGAAAGGCCCTCGCCGGCCACGGGGCTCGAACCCAGGACCTTCTTGCTGTGAGGCGACAGCGCTAACCACTACACCACCGTGCCGCCTGGATATATTATATGGCCAAAATTTTATGGACACCTGACCACACCTATATGTGGTTTTTCCACCAAACAGCTGCAACAAAGTTTGAACACAGTCGCTACATGCCCCAATACACAATCCTCTTCGGTTTTCTTTTCCTACAAGTTATGGCACGGAAAAATCCCCAAAGCTGTAATTCATGAGCAGTCCACTCCACATACAATCTGTCAGTCTCTGTTTGATCACAAAGCAATTAAAGGTTTCCTGAATCAACATTTCAGCAACTTCAAATCAATATTATTGTCCCCTGCTGCTGATTTTCTGAATCGAGCCGAAAAGATAATCTACTCCACCGGCGCCGCCATAATTGAAAATCACATGATTGCATTCCCGCTCGCTGATTGGCCAAAGCTTGAATGGTGTTCGTCAACCTTAAACACCGTGCTGTTTTACCTATCAGTATCTCCCAATCAGCACACGCAAATAAACTTGAGAATAATGATTTGAAGCCACATCATGCATCATAAATTTAGACTTTGTGTACTGCTTGTTTATTTTCAACCTTTCCATATCATGACACAGTGTGCTGTGAGCCTTTAGTCCCATTTATGTTACTCATTTTGACAGTTCACATTTAAAACATTGGTGCGTGGTTTCTTGCAGACACATTCAATGTCACTCACCTTTCAACCAATCAGTGTGCAGCAATGCATCATGTGATTTCTAAAGCGGCAGAGTAGATTGGAAGTTTTATGCTTAGTTGAAAAAAAAATTGAACGTTTGGATCAATATTATGGACTTGAATTGAATAACACGCTGGGCCGAGTAATCTTTATTGATTCATGATCAAAATAATGTTGGTAGACTGGTCATGGAGCTAGCAGTTTACAAAATACATGACTACGAAAATGGGAATCCCCAACTTTGGGATTTTTTCCGTGTCATAGGAAGAGAAGGCTGCATTGGGGCATGTAGCAACTGTGAGTTTGAAGCATATACAGTGGTGCTTGAAAGTTTGTGAACCCTTTAGAATTTTCTATATTTCTGCATAAATATGACCAAAAACATCATCAGATTTTCACACAAGTCCTAAAAGTAGATAAAGAGAACCCAGTTAAACAAATGAGACAAAAATATTATACTTGGTCATTTATTTATTGAGGAAAATGATCCAGTATTACATATCTGTGAATGGCAAAAGTATGTGAACCTCTAGGATTAGCAGTTAATTTGAAGGTGAAATTAGAGTCAGGTGTTTTCAATCAATGGGATGACAATCAGGTGTGAGTGGGCACCCTGTTTTATTTAAAGAACAGGGATCTATCAAAGTCTGATCTTCACAACACATGTTTGTGGAAGTGTATCATGGCACGAACAAAGGAGATTTCTGAGGACCTCAGAAAAGCATGCTCATCAGGCTGGAAAAGGTTACAAAACCATCTCTAAAGAGTTTGGACTCCACCAATCCACAGTCAGACAGACTGTGTACAAATGGAGGAAATTTAAGACCATTGTTACCCTCCCCAGGAGTGGTTGACCAACAAAGATCACTCCAAGAGCAATAGTCGGTGAGGTCACAAAGGACCTCAGGGTAACTTCTAAGCAACTGAAGGCTTCTCTCACATTGGCTAATGTTAATGTTCATGAGTCCACCATCAGGAGAACACTGAACAACAATGGTGTGCGTGGCAGGGTTGCAAGGAGAAAGCCACTGCTCTCCAAAAAGAACATTGCTGCTCGTTTGCAGTTTGCTAAAGATCACGTGGACAAACCAGAAGCCTGTTGGAAAAATGTTTTGTGGACAAATGAAACCAAAATAGAACTTTTTGGTTTAAATGAGAAGCATTATGTTTGGGGAAAGGAAAACACTGCATTCCAGCATAAGAACCTTATCCCATCTGTGAAACATGGTGGTGGTAATATCATGGTTTGGGCCTGTTTTGCTGCATCTGGGCCAGGACGGCTTGCCATCATTGATGGAACAATGAATTCTGAATTATACCAGCAAATTCTAAAGGAAAATGTCAGGACATCTGTCCATGAACTGAATCTCAAGAGAAGGTGGGTCATGCAGCAAGACAACGACCCTAAGCACACAAGTCGTTCTACCAAAGAATGGTTAAAGAAGAATAAAGTTAATGTTTTGGAATGGCCAAGTCAAAGTCCTGACCTTAATCCAATCGAAATGTTGTGGAAGGACCTGAAGCAAGCAGTTCATGTGAGGAAACCCACCAACATCCCAGAGTTGAAGCTGTTCTGTATGGAGGAATGGGCTAAAATTCCTCCAAGCCAGTGTGCAGGACTGATCAACAGTTACGGGAAACATTTAGTTGCAGTTATTGCTGCACAAGGGGGTCACACCAGATACTGAAAGCAAAGGTTCACATACTTTTGCCACTCACAGATATGTAATATTGGATCATTTTTCTCAATAAATAAAATGAGCAAGTATAATATTTTTGTCTCATTTGTTTAACTGGGTTCTCTTTATCTACTTTTAGGACTTGTGTGAAAATCTGACGATGTTTTAGGTCATATTTATTCAGAAATATGGAAAATTCTAAAGGGTTCACAAACTTTCAAGCACCATTGTAATTCTGTAGGACATCTTTATATGATGTAGCATTACAATTTCCTTTCATTGGAACTAAGAGGCCCAAACATGTTCCAGCATGACAATGCCCCTGTGCCAAAGCAAGGTCCATGAAGACATTGTTTTTCAAGGTTGGTGTGGAGGAACTCGAGTGGCCTGTACAGAGCCCTTACTGAACACCTTTGGGATGAACTGGAACACTGAGTGCATCCCAGGCCTTCTCGCCCGACGTCAGTGCCTCATCTCACTAATTTCTCTTGTTGCTCTGGTCACTGTTGCTGTCGCTGAATGGGTAAATGCCCAAGTTCAAAAATATAACCTTTCCAGAAGAGTGGAAGTTATTATACCAGCAAAGGTGGACTAAATCTGGAATGAGATATTCAAAAAGCACATATGGGAGTGATGGTCAAATGTCCATGAACTTTTGGCCTTATTAATTAGTCTGTGATAGTGTAGATTCCTCTGGCACTAAAATTGTCTCTGTCCCTCCCTTGATGGAACATAACTGCTCAACTTTGGCCCTTTTTCTTTATATGGCTAATCACAAGGCATATATAATTTATCAGAGGAACAAGGAACATACATCTGTGTTTGAATTTCAATTTCACTTCACCTCACTACCCTCAGCAGATTACAAAATGTTCCATTAGCCACATAAACACCCAGCTTATTATTCAGTTATTCATCTTCAGGGATATTATTCATTAACGGCTATGAATTATTGAGTAACTACAGTGAAACATAGGAAAGGTGTATAGTTAAGAGAGTGAGAAATGTATGTCTGGACCTGTTGATGGTTCATGGGAGTTTAAGGAAAGGAAAATATAGGACAGTGGAGCATTGTTAAGCTGTTCATTCATTCATTCATTCATTCATTCATTTTCCGTCACTGATTTATCCAGGTCAGGGTTAAAGCCAGGGTGCAATGGATCCAGTGCCCATCCCAGAAACACTTGGCGTGAGGCAGGAAAACACCATGAATGGGACCCCAGTCTCTCACAGGACACCATACACAAACACATTCACATGAAGGGGCAATTTAGCATAGCCATTTCATCTAGTCATGGCTTTGAGAGATAGGAGGAAACTAGAGAAACTGAAGGGAAACTCTTGTGGACATGGGGAGAGCATGCAAACTCCATGCAGACAGTAACCTGAGCGCAGGATTGAACAAGGGATCCTGAATAATTTAATCAAATTAAATTAACCATAACTATATTTTCGTGCCAGTGACTATAGCCATAATTACAACCCTAAATCAGAAAAAGTCGGGACAGTAAGGAAAATGCAGTATAAACCCAAGATATTTCCTGTTTTGTCTGGTCAACTTAGTTTCATTTGTTAATATAAATCCATTCCTGCATTTCAGGCCTGAAACACATAAAAAAAAAAAAAGTTGGGACGGGGCAGTTTATGGCTAGTAATGAGGTAAAACAATGAAATAATGTTGTGATTTGAAACAGGTGATGTCAACATGTGATTGTAATCATGATTTGGTACAAAATCAGCATACAGAAAAGGCCTAGTCTTTGAGGAGCAAAGTTGGGCAGAGGATCTCGAGTTTGTCAACAATCTGGAGGAATTTCAACGCGTTAAAGGCAAGGGCGCAAGCCTAAGCTCACAAACACATGACCTGTGACCTGTGATTGCCAATCCCTCAGACGGCACTGCATCAAGAACTGTCGTTCATCTATAGCTGGTATAACCACATGGGCCAACCTTTGTCAAGCACTACAATACAGAGTTGTATCCACAAATGCCAGTTAAAACTTTACTATGTAAAAAGGAAGCCTTACGCTAACTGTGTCCAGAAGCACTGCTGACTTCTCTGAGCTTGGAGGCATCTGGGATGGACCATCACACAGTGGAACTATGTTTTTTGGTCAGACAAATCAGTATTTCAGGTCTTTTTGGGAGAATGGGATGCCCTGTGCTCTGGATCAAAGATGAGAAGGACCATCCAGTGTGTTACTAGCAACAAGTCCAAAAGTCAGGGTCTGTCATGGTATGGGGTTGTGTCAGTACCCTTGGCAAAGGTAACTTACACTTCTGTGATGGCAGCATTAATGCAGAAAAGTACATTGAGCTTTTGGAGCAACAGATGCTGCTTTCAGGATAACATCTTTTCCAGGAATATTTCAACAAGACAATGTAAAACCACATTCTGCACAAATTATAAAGGTGTGGCTGTGGAAGAAGAGGGTGCCTGTCCCCTTGGTTCCCAATAGAGAATGTGTGGCAAATTTTGAAATAAAAATTATGACAATGACAACTCTGTACTGTTGCACACCTTAAGACCTGTTTGGAAGAAAAATGGGAGAAAATAACACCTTAAACGCTTCATCACTTATGGGGCAGTTTGCTGCGGCTCTCCCTGCTTTAGCCTTTCTGTGTAGGCAGGGAGGTGTGCTCTCTCTGACTCAAGGCTTTCCACATATGCACATGGAAGTGCAGGGAGGTCCCAGAACAGAGCCACCCACCAAATACAACTTGTTGCAAATATTGCATGCAAATGATGTTCCTTGACAAAAGTAGTTCTGACAGAAATCTTTTTCAGGGAAGGCCTTCCTTCTTTCAGCAAGACAATGCCAAACCGCTTTCTGCACATATTAAAACTGCATGGCTCCATAGTAAAGGCGTCTGGGTGCTAAACTGGCCTGCCTGCAGTCTGTACCTGTCTCCCATTTAAAACATTTGGTGCATTATGAAGTGCAAAATATGACAAAGGAGACCCCGAACTGTTGAGCAACTGAAATTGTATATCAGACAAGAATGGGACAACATTTCTCTTTCAAAACTACAGCAGTTAGTCTCCTCAGTTCCCAAACATTTACAACCCCGATTCCAAAAAAGTTGGGACAAAGTACAAATTGCAGAGGTGGAAAGTAACGAATTACATTACTCACGTTACTGTACTTGAGTAGCTTTTTTGTGTACTTATACTTTTTCAAGTAATTTTTAAAGAGTGTACTTTTACTTTTACTTAAGTATGTTTTCTTTTAAGTAGTGTACTTCGGTACATTTTACATCACAACCGTTACTGAGTAAAAAAAATAAATAAATAAAAAATAAAAAAAGGCTAAAACGGAGAAGGGGAAATGCGTTCTGGAAATGAATCACGGGAAGGACAGTTGTCGCACGCGCGAGTCTCACACAGACGATGGCGGACATGCACCGGCGCTTTGGGGGGGGGGGGGGCTTCGGGGGGCTCAAGCCCCTGGGCCACAGCCAATCAGGGGCCTTGTAATATTGATAAAATAATAAACTGTCGGAATCGTGGGCCTACATTAATGAACGGATAGAAATAAGGTTAGAAATAAATGAGCGCACAGTAGCCTGCTGTAAGAGACATGGTGGATGTGGTTCGCGAAACGAACACCCACAACTGTACCAGAATAAAATGTAACAAAATGTAACGTCACGCACGAAAGCACGCCAAAGACTGCAGACTACTGAGACACAAATTTAGAGGCTTTGAAAGATGAAGCGTTCACATGTTATAGCGGGGCGCATAAAAGGAAAAAAAGAGAGAGATGCAGGTAATGATAGAATCGTTGCTTAAAGTCACAGACTTTTTAAGGTAAGGATCACCAATCTGTTCAGAGTATCAGCTACTTATCAGTTATCAGCCTACCAGCAGCTAGGCTATGTGCAGCTAGGCTAGATATGCTATGATCTGTCCAACAGTAAAATAAATCAGTTGTGATTTGAATACGTGTCGTGTGATTTGAGTTATAATCCTGTTAGTATAATAGCATATTTCGATGGGGATAATAAAATGTCTAAAACGGCATCTACTGAAGAAATTGATGAAAAGATTGTAGCCTATAATGTTCACAGTTCGGGCAGCAGACAGAGTAAGCATACTGAGGGGAATAGCAATACAAAGCTAGCGCAGATCCACATTTCTCGCTAGCTGTGTTGGGTGTGTTGTTAACCCGTGTGGATTTAAGTGAAATACTTGAGAAGTTCTGTGGTCAAGACAACGTTTTAAGGTAAGGACACTTGATTATTAATGTTTGCCTGCCGTGGCTTGTTGTTGACGAAAGGCCCACATGATTTTGCCTTATGCAGCTACTGCTAGCGTCATGCTTTGAACTAGGTTAAGCTCATTTGCGCTAAAGGATGGGTTTATTGAAGGACTTTGATGTAGCTAGTTTCTTTTTAAAAAATCATATGCTCAAAACAGTATGCCCGTGTTCATCATGTTTAACTTTTTTCTTGATGGAGTGCGTGAAATATTGTTGAGTGGTATTTCGATGCAGTCATGTCAAAAAGGCAGTTGAATGCACGGTCTTATTCAAGGAGAAGGAAGACTTGCATGATGCTTGAACATAGATCGGTAAAATAGACCCTAGTAGGACTTGGTTTCGTGTATTTCGGTCTGTAGAGTTATGAGTTTGGCCGCTGTCCATGGTGTTTACGTTTCATGTGGCCGCGTACACCCTGGACAAGTCGCCAGGTCATCACAGGGCTGACACATAGACACAGACAACCATTCACACTCACATTCACACCTACGGTCAATTTAGAGTCACCAGTTAACCTAACCTGCATGTCTTTGGACTGTGGGGGAAACCGGAGCACCCGGAGGAAACCCACGCAGACACGGGGAGAACATGCAAACTCCACACAGAAAGGCCCTCGCCGGCCCCGGGGCTCGAACCCAGGACCTTCTTGCTGTGAGGCGACAGCGCTAACCACTACACCACCGTGCCGCCCAGTTTTCTCAATAATTATGTTATTTGGTAAACTCCCTTAAATCACTAACTCCACGATAGACTCCGATATAATTGAAATGCAGTCCGCAGTCATGCTACTGTGTCAACCTCTACCTTTGCTTCCTATTTGAGAAGATTGAAATGAATGAATGAATGAATCCCAGGCAGTTTCTTCTTCATCCGCTTTCTGTCATGTTACGGTCCATAAACTCAAGCAGCATGTCATAAAACATTCTCCACTCAGCTCACTGTCACACTGAATAATTTTACGATCCCTATTACTAAGTCTTTTTTGCAGTGTCTGCTCACAAGCATTACAATATTGACCTGTGAACACAACCCTTTATATGCACACGCTAAAATCTACAGGTGGATAAAAAAAAAAGTCAGTATTACTCTTCACTTAATGCCACAGTGTGGTTCTTGTTAGAATTTTGATACAGTTCTATAAGTCCTCATTTGGATGAAATATCTCATTTGCTGTGACCTGTCAGGCCAGGGTGGGATCGATTGCTGCTATGATGCGTGGATGCAGGCATAGCAGGGCTTAAGCCCAGAGAAATACATAATATATGGATTAGAGTTAAGGCTGGCCTCCTGACAGCCTCATTTATCTTCCAGTGTGACAAGACCAAGACCAAGCACAACCATTGCTTCTCTTTTAACACTTTTATTCAAACACAGTGTCCATGAGAACACTTACTTTCTCTTTATGTGTTTGAAAATGTGTGTTTTGGGTATTGCCTGGCGAGGGCGTGATGGATTGCATGTCCTAGTAGAATTCTGTCGAGCTTGTGTTGGCATGGTGGGAGTTGATGCAAAACAGTCTTGTTCCGCTTATTGATCTGTGTTTTTCTCTCTAAATCCCCCACCACATGCTCACAGACACTCATCCCACCTAAATAAACATGCATGAATGTACATGTGTGTGTGAGAATCACTCGCACCCTCGCACATTCACAGTACACAAATGTGGAAAAACAAAATCACATTCACACCTCAAAAAGTAAAAGAGGCATTTATTGTATAGTTACCAAACACAACAATAAAAAGAATAAACAGGAGTTTGATCAAGATAAAGCAGAATCATATGGGTATAAGCAAATTATATCACAATCTCTATTATATTCTCACACAAATCACTACAGACTATAAGTCACTAAGGCTGTTTTCACAAGATCATTTTTGACATCTGTGAGAGTACTTATTTATATGCATTGCTGGTTTGTAGTCTTTATATTTTCTTTATTCTGGCAAAGAAAAAGTGTTTTTTTTTTGTATATTCAATATAAGAACTATAAACAGAGCACACTGTTCTAGAGGTGGACAAAGTACCCAACTTCATTACTTAAGTCAAAGTACAGATCCCGCTGGTCAAATGTTACTCCGATACAAGTGAAAGTTGTCCAGTCAAATTTTTACTTAAGTTAAAGTACTGAAGTACTTGCTTTTAAAAATACTTAAGTATTAAAAGTATAGTTTCTGTCAACACATTGTTGTATTATTGCCACAATGTTCACAAAACCTAATGCCGTGACCAAAGACAGAAATGTGAATTCACAAAATGATCACATGCTGTGCCATCATGGTGGTTTAACGGTAAGCATAATTTAAGGAAACGGTAAGCATAATTTAATTCAGTCAGTGAAACTCCACCTGACATGCTAACAAACTCTTTTCAAACTCAAAATCATATTGGGTTGTCAATGCTACTAGAAAAGAAAGATTTCTACATTCTGTTTATTTGGCAAGATTATGCTAAAACATTTCTAAAAGGACTTTCAGTTAAGTTAACATTATTCATGTTAGCGTAACTTCATTTTTACAAGCTAACTAACAGCGTCCAAGTTAAGTAGCTATGTGTTAATGTTAGCCGTGGACAAGGCGATGGCAACTTGGTGGGAAAATCCATAGAAAGTCATTTAAATAACCAGACTGCATAGCTATATTTGCAATGTTATTGCTAGCTCTAAAAGCACAGACAACTTCATTGCAAGCTTTCTCTTGGAATAAAAGGTATACCTCAATATGCTTTTGCAAGGTTGGACGGCGAGTTTTTGTAGGCCGTGATGTGGTTCGTTTTTGACAAACAAAGCAAACATTTAAAATGAAATGTATCTTTAATCCTTTTAGAAAAGTGAAACATGGGTTCTAGGTATGGCCATGGGTGTGTGCATTCTCCAGAAGAACTGCCTCCTTCCATTCTGCCATCCATGGGCATCGCCACCATTGAATGTGAAGGGGACGTGTCCCCCTCACATTTCATAATTCTTCGTTTGGATCCCCCCACATTTAACATAAAATATTAGTTCATCCAGCACCGTTTCTATTGCTTTGTGAAAGAATCCATTCCACTTGATCAATAAGAGAATACACACAGTCGAGGTGGAGACCTCGACTGGCTATGGTAGCCTGCAGGGAATCGGCCGTCAGACTTTCTGTCGCATGTCCCAGACCCGGTGAAATGTAACTGAATTGTCTTGGCCAGCCCTAAGGGTCCCATCTGCATCTCATCATTGCTGAGGAGTGTGCTCCCATCACCCAATCAAGCATCCAGCCAGAGCAGGTCATGATATATTTTTTACCATATTAACATGCCATTGTTGTTTGTTATGCCTGATGTCAAGACTCTCGTCTCTGCGAGCCTACCACACAGATTTAATACTTGTCATTTTTAGGGCATATCTAACAACATGTGTTTTCTTCCCCCCCCCCCCCCCCCCCCCCCATCTTTCCCTCTGAGTTACATGTTGGTCCTGGGATTGAGATGCTGGCCTCTTCTGCCCCTCGGACCTGCTTGATCCATCCTGGTGCCCTGTGTCTGGTCGGAGTTTTATCGCACCGCTCCTGTGAAGGACGGCCCCATGAGGACAGTTGAGGGTTATACCTGGAGGATGCTCTGGACTCTTACAGTAATGCTTTTATGGCTGAGGACTACAGTTGTCTTGCTAACTTTAGGACTGCAGCTATCATGAACAGTTTTGCACTCAAGTTTCCATCAGTGAAGAGTTATAACATCAACGAAACTGTCCTCATGTTAAAACTGTTAATATTATAGTCAAGCTGTCTGTTGTTGCCCAAATGAGGATGGGTTCCCTTTTGAGTCTGGTTCCTCTCGAGGTTTCTTCCTCATGTCGTCTGAGGGAGTTTTTCCTTGCCACCGTCGCCACAGGCTTGCTCATTGGGGATAGATTAGGGATAAAATTAGCTCATTTTTTAAGTCGTTCAAATTCTGTAAAGCTGCTTTGCGACAATGTTTACTGTTAAAAGTGCTATACAAATAAACTTGACTTGACTTGACATCCCACTGAAAATCCACTCAGGGTTTTCCGGGTGTTACCTACAACAACTCACCGCGCGCGAGTGAATCTCAGTGCAAGCAGAGACATTTTGGTGCAGCTGCTTAAAAGTGGAGGAGGTGACGTCAGCCCCATTGCCACCTCACAATGTCTAGCTTTTGCTAAAACCTTATTCTTTTGTTATCTGCCCTCAAAATTAACCCTAGGCCACGTTAAATTAATATTCAACTAAACAGTGAAATAAGCTTAGCCTAATGGGGTATTCTTGGTTGATGATGAATTGTTTGCAGTATTTGCTCCCTCCCCAGACACAATGGACATAAGGAAATTATTTACAAAGAAGTGGAAAGTCAATCAAAATTTCCCCACAGGACAGGGTTTTTTTTGTCCCAACGGAAATGTTAGTGCAGTTAGCTGGCTAGTCAATGTTAGGAGATGTATCAGCTAGCTTAATGTTAGCTATCATTGAATTCAAACCCAGTAGGCCTGCCTTACTGTAATGCCAAGAATGAGGTCAAGTCTGCTCTGATGATATTTATTGATTCCCTGTTGTGATCTGAAGAACTTGTTTTGTCTGGTCTTTGCCAGTTTTCTGGAAAGTAACATGGGAAATCAGTGTATGGGGAAGGAATAGTAGAAAGGAAAGCGATGGAGAGAGATGGATGTTATTCCAGGTGGATTGTGAAGGAAAGGGGGATAAAAGTTATGAAGTGGTAGAAATTGTGGTGGCACCAATGTAAGAAGGAGTTATATCTATAAATCTATTTGTTATACTAATCTGTAAATGTTACTGTAGTACCACCATTGCATGTACGGTAGGTTGACAAAACTGCACTTGTTCATTGTGTGAAGTTCTCTTTTATGTGTCATTGCTTGACACAGTGCAATTTTGTGTTATGAAGACTGCATGATGCCATGTCATTTTTGTTATGAGTATCACTAAATCGGAAAAAAGTAAAATGCACCCACTAAAGTCACTGTTGGTGGTGAACAAAATTGCACCTGTTCATTGTGTGAAGTTATTTTTTATGTGTCACCGTTGCTTGACACAGTGTGATTTTGTGTTATGAAGTTTGCATGATGCTATGTCATACCTGTTCATTGTGTGAAATTATGAATATTCTTATTTTTAAACATACAGTTGAGTGTCACTATTGCTTGGCACAGTGACATGTTGTGTTACATCTAAAACTAAATAAAAAAGTTAACACAAAATAAAAAATAAAATGCACCCATAAAGTCATTGTTGGTGATAAATTGTGTCACATTCATCTCATTATCTTGGGCAGAGCAGTGGGTTTAAAAACAGGCTGATGAATACACTGAGTGCAGAATTATTAGGCAAGTGAGTATTTTGACCACAACATCCTTTTAATGCATGTTGTCCCACTCCAAGCTGTTTAGGCTTGAAAGCCTACTACCAATTAAGTATATCAGGTGCTGTGCATCTGTGTAATGAGAGGGGGTGTGGTCTAATGACATCAACACCCTATATCAGGTGTGCATAATTATTAGGCAACCTCTTTTCCTCTGGCAAAATGGGTCAGAAGAGAGATCTGACAGACTTTGAAAAGTATAAAATTGTGAGATGTCTTGCAGACGGATGCAGCACTCTTGAAATTGCGAAGATGTTGAAATGTGATCACTGAACAATCAAGCGTTTCATTGCAAATAGTCAACAGGGTCGAAAGAAGCGTGCGGGGAAAAAAAAGGCGCAAAATAACTGCACATGATCTGTGGAAAATCAAGCATGAAGCTAACAAGCAGCCATTAGCATCCAGTTCTGCCATATTCCAGAGTTGCAACATTCCTGGAGTGTCAAAGAGTACAAGGTGTGCAATACTGAGGGACATGGCCAAGGTAAGGAAGGCTGAAAAACGACCACCACTGAGTAAGGCACACAAGATAAAACGTCAAGACTGGGCCAAGAAATATCTTAAGACTGATTTTTCTAAGGTGCTGTGGTCTGATGAGATGAGAGTGACTCTTGATGGGCCAGATGAATGGGCCTGTGGCTGGATCAGTAATGGGCACAGAGCTCCACTCTGACTCAGACGCCAGCAAGGTGGAGGTGGAGTACTGCTATGGGCTGGTATCATCAAAGACGAGCTTGTTGGACCTTTTCGAGTTGAGGATGGACTCAAACTCAACTCCCAGACCTACTGCCAGTTCCTGGAAGAAACCTTCTTCAAGCAGTGGTATAGGAAAAAGTCAGCATCTTTCAAGAAGAACATGATTTTCATGCAGGATAACGCTCCATCTCATGCGTCCAAATACTCCACTGCGTGGCTAGCCAGTAAAGGTCTGAAAGGTGAAAAAAATAATGACATGGCCCCCTTGTTCACCTGACCTAAACCCCATAGAGAACCTGTGGTCCATTATAAAACGTGAGGTCTACAAAGAGGGAAAACAGTACACCTCTCTGAACAGCGTCTGGGAGGCCGTGGTTGCTGCTGCACACGATGTTGGTTGTGAACAGATAAAGAAATTGACAGAATCTATGGATGGAAGGCTTTTGAGTGTCCTCATGAAGAACGGTGGCTATATTGGTCACTGATTTGTTTTTGTTTTGTGTTTGAATGTCAGATATGTTTATTTGCAAATCTGGAGTTGTCATATCAGTGTACCTGGTGAAAATAAATAAGTGAAATGGCTACATATTTGGTTTTTATTAAGTTGCCTAATAATTCTGCACAGTGAAAGTTACCTGAACACATACATATTCTCCTAAAATGGCCAAAACTAAAAACACCCCACTCTAACTTCCATACATATTCAGCTTTGATATTTATGAGTCTTTTTGTTTGATTGAGAACATAGTTGTTGTTCAATAATAAAACTAATCCTCAAAAATACAACTTGCCTAATAATTCTGCACTCCGTGTATATGGACTAGTTGAATGAGGACTTATTGTTGAGTCTCTAAATAGTCATTGAATTAAGTGACTTTTGTAGGTAAAATTAGGTGTTTAGCAACCTGTTAAAAATACACCAGAATGCAGGAAATGGCATCTAATTAATTAAAAATTTTCTGGGGGAGGACCCCCAGACCCCCCACCAGTGTGTCCCCCCCACAATCAAAATGCTTCTGACACCCCTGCTGCCATCAACTGATCATGTTCAAATAATGTTGTTGAGAAATAATTGAACTTGGTTTTATACAGTCTATGGACGTGATTACTGATCAGCTGTCTCAGTGTCACCTGCGAAAACACCAATCACATTTTAGAAAAGAAAAAACATCCGCTTTCAAAGCTGCTGCATAGTAACGAGTAATGAGGACCTTGACAGAAATGTAGTGGAGTGAAAAGTACAGTATATGTCATTCAAATGTAGTGAAGTTAAAGTCATACAGTGGTGCTTGAAAGTTTGTGGATCCTTTAGAATTTTCTATATTTCTGCATAAATATGACCTAAAACAACATGAGATTTTCACACAAGTCCTAAAAGTAGATCAAGAGAACTCAGTTAAACAAATGAGACAAAAATATTATACTTGGTCATTTATTTATTGAGGAAAATGATTCAATATTACATATCTGTGAGTGGCAAAAGTATGTGAACCTCTAGGATTAGCAGTTAATTTGAAGGTGAAATTAGAGTCAGGTGTTTTCAATCAATGGGATGACAATCAGGTGTGAGTGGGCACCCTGTTTTATTTAAAGAACAGGGATCGATCAAAGTCTGATCTTCACAACACATGTTTGTGGAAGTGTATCATGGCACGAACAAAGGAGATTTCTGAGGACCTCAGAAAAAGCGTTGTTGATGCTCATCAGGCTGGAAAAGGTTACAAAACCATCTCTAAAGAGTTTGGACTCCACCAATCCACAGTCAGACAGATTGTGTACAAATGGAGGAAATTCAAGACCATTGTTACCCTCCCCAGGAGTGGTCAACCAACAAAGATCACTTCAAGAGCAAGGCGTGTAATAGTCGGCAAGGTCACAAAGGACCCCAGGGTAACTTCTAAGCAACTGAAGGCCTCTCTCACATTGGCTATTGTTAATGTTCATGAGTCCACCATCAGAACACTGAACAACAATGGTGTACATGGCAGGGTTTCAAGGAGAAAGCCACTACTCTCCAAAAAGAACATTGCTGCTCATCTGCAGTTTGCTAAAGATCATGCGGACAAGCCAGAAGGCTATTGGAAAAATGTTTTGTGGGCAGATGAGACCAAAATAGAATTTTTTGGTTTAAATGAGAAGCGTTATGTTTGGAGAAAGGAAAACACTGCATTCTAGCATAAGAACCTTATCCCATCTGTGAAACATGGTGGTGGTAGTATCATGGTTTGTGCCTGTTTTGCTGCATCTGGGCCAGGATGGCTTGCCATCATTGATGGAACAATGAATTCTGAATTATACCAGCGAATTCGAAAGGAAAATGTCAGGACATCTGTTCATGAACTGAATCTCAAGAGAAGGTGGGTCATGCAGCAAGACAACGACCCTAAGCACACAAGTTGTTCTACCAAAGAATGGTTAAAGAAGAATAAAATTAATGTTTTGGAATGGCCAAGTCAAAGTCCTGACCTTAGTCCAATGGAAATGTTGTGGAAGGACCTGAAGTGAGCAGTTCATGTGAGGAAACCCACCAACATCCCAGAGTTGAAGCTGTTCTGTACGGAGGAACGGGCTAAAATTCCTCCAAGCCAGTGTGCAGGACTGATCAACAGTTACCACAAACGTTTAGCTGCAGTTATTGCTGCACAAGGGGGTCACACCAGATACTGAAAGCAAAGGTTCACATACTTTTGCCACTCAGAGATATGTAATATTGGATCATTTTCCTCAATAAATAAATGACCAAGTACAATATGTTTGTCTCATTTGTTTAACTGGGTTCTCTTTATCTACTTTTAGGACTTGTGTGAAAATCTGATGATGTTTTAGGTCATGTTTATGCAGAAATATAGAAAATTCTAAAGGGTTCACAAACTTTCAAGCACCACTGTAAGTTTCCAAAAAAATAAAAAATACTTAAGTAAACTACAGATACTCAAAGAGTGTATTTAAGTACAGTACTCAAGTAAATATACTTCGTTACTGTTCACCTCTGCACTGTTCACGTCGGCATGACATACAGAAGTAAAAATGGCCATTTTATTTTATAGCTGTTAATATTCATTTCATATCAATTTACTGGAGTGTACAGAAAAAGCAGAAATAATGACAAAAAACAAACATGCTTTTACCAGCAAAACATAATTTCAATATTTTATCCACAACAACAACAAAAAACCTCAGTGAGACGAATATGCTTTAGTGTTTCATTTTAGCAAGATGATATTTAGCATTTCATAATGGAAAGACAGTGCTTTTAAACTAGCCTTGACTTCTGCCTCCTTAAGGTAAATGAGTGTTAATTCCTGTGAACACACAATATCATGAAGCAGAGGCAGATGGAGAATAAAATGAAAGCCTTTATTACCAGTCTAAATCATGGTCAAAAAATAAGAAGGGGTTGAATATCAGGCAAACTAATTGCAGGGCAATCAAAACAGCCAAACCAACACTCAGACATGCACACTGGAAAAGAAAACTTCTCAAGCGTAGGAGGTGAAGAAAGTATTATAAATACAAGGAAGTGTATGTATATATGTATATATTGTCCTGATGTTCCATAGACCAATTGGCCTGTCAGTTGCCAATCACTTACAAAGCTTTCTAAATCTGTTGTGAGCACCCTTCATCTACTGCTGGCTTGCTAGGCCTGTTACAGCTTCCCCAGACAAACAACCACTCACACACATTCACACCTATGGGCAATTTAGAGTAGCATGTTTTTGGATGATGTGGGAAACCAGAACACCCAGAGGAAACCCATGCTGACATGGGGAGAACATGCAAACTCCACACAGAAAGGCCCCCATCAGCCATGAGATTCAAACCCAGAACCTTCTTGCTGTGAGGTGACAGAGCTAACCACTGCACCACCATGCCGCTCTACAAGGAAATGAATGAGGGTGTGGCAGCAGGGGCATGGCCAAGCATCGGTCTGTGAATGGAGGGCGGAGTCAGGGAAGGTAAGTGGTGGAATCACTTCACCTGATGGGAATTAACCTGTGTTTGTGTGTCTTCCCCAGTGACCGCGCCCTATAAAGAGGAGAGGGAGAGCAGAGGAAGGGAGCTCTTCCCCAACCTGAACACTTGTGTGTGTGTGTGTGTGTGTGTGAGAGACAGAATGTGAAAAGCTGAAAATAAAATAGAGTTTTTGAGAACTCAGTTCTGGCCTGCCGTGCTTCTGTGCTCCAACCACCTGGTCAGATACAACAGTGATGCCGAAACCGGGGACGGAGTGCAAAAGGGAACAGCCACATGGAGTCCTCCCCCTTCAAGGACCCATGGCCCAACAAAGCCAGCACCAGGTGCTGATCACCCTTCGGGAGGAGCAGGAACAATGGTTTGATGCCCTGGTGCTCGCGCAACAGGAAGATCGCCAGGCATTACGGCACCTGCTTGCGTCGGCGGGGTCCACGATCACCACTGCCGTGGACCCTCCCCACCTCACCCTAACGAAGATGGGTCCGCATGACGACCCTGAAGCCTTCCTCACTCTTTTTGAGCAGGCAGCAGAGGTGTGGGGCTGGCCGGTGGAACAGTGCGCAGCACGCCTCCTCCCCCTGCTAACAGGCGAGGCGCAGCTGGCCACACTACAGCTCCCCGCTGACAGCCAGCTGGTCTACGTGGACCTCCGCAGGGCCGTCCTACAACGCGTGGGTCGCACCCCGGAACAGCAACGGCAGCGCTTCCGCGCGCTGCACCTGGAGGAGGTCAGCCGGCCGTTCACGTTTGGCCAGCAACTCCGGGACGCCTGCCGGTGGTGGCTGAGGGCTGACAACCGCGTCGCCGAGGGAATCATCGATCTGGTGGTGCTGGAACAATTCATCACCCGACTTCTGGAAGGAACAGTGGAGTGGGTCCAGTGCCATCACCCGGCGTCGCTGGATCAGGCCATCGAGCTGGCGGAGGACCATATGGCGGCTGTTCCGACGGCAGGACAGCATGTCTCCCCTTCTCCCCTCTCTTCTCTCTCTCCCTCTGTTCCTTGTCCTTGCCCCATTCCCTCACCATGGAGGCGGGGCCGGCTCCACCCCAGCCGGCCCGCCGCACCCGCGGTGCCCTACCGTTTCCTACTTCCTTGTCTGTGTCTCTTCCCCCCCCCAGGTGAGTGATCTCTGGAACAGCTGTGCAGGGAGAGAGCCTGGGCCGGTATGCTGGTGCTGCGGGGAACCGGGGCACCTCCAGCATCAGTCCTTGGCGATGGAGGTGGGCGCGGTGGTCCGGATCCCCAATGCACCAGGGACCACCCTCGATCAGGCCGGAGTGTATCGCATACCGGTGAGTATCCAAGGGGATATGTATCAGGCTTTGGTGGACTCCGGCTGTACTCAGACCTCAATCCACCAAAGCCTGGTGCAAGACGAGGCATTGGGAAGAGTACAATTGGTGAAGGTGTTGTGTGTGTGCACGGGAATGTTCACAACTACCCTTTAGTGTCGGCCCACATTCTATTTTGAGGGGAAAAATTTAGAATAAAGGCGGCGGTTAATCCTCGCCTTACCCACTCGATAATTCTGGGGACTGATTGGCCGGGATTTCAGGAATTAATGACGCATTTAGTGAAAATTGGGGCCTGCCATAGTTCAGCGGGGGTAGGTCCCGGAGTGGCATTGGCGGGAGCAGCTGTCACAGAGCCGTCTATGTCATCACCGCGTCAGAGTGAGGAGCAGCAGGCTCCTCCTCCCTCTCTCGGGGATTCCCTCACAGATTTCCCGTTAGAGCAGTCATGAGACGAGACTCTGCGGCAGGCGTTTGACCAAGTGAGAGTAATCGATGGTCAAACTCTCCAGCCAAACGCCACCCCGTCCTTCCCCTATTTTTCTATTATTAAGGATAGGTTATACTGAGTGACGCAGGACACTCAGACTAAGGAACAAATAACACAATTTTTAATCCCAAAGAGCCGCCGGGAATTTATATTCCGGGCGGCTCACTTTAATCCCATGGCCCGACACTTGGGGCAGAATAAAACACTAGCCCGAATAATGGCCCGGTTCTATTGGCCAGGGGTTCGCGGCAATGTCCGTAGGTGGTGTACGGCGTGCCGCGAATGCCAGTTAGTAAATCCCGTGGCCATTCCAAAAGTGCCTTTGCACCTTCTGCCATTAATCAAGACCCCATTTGAAAGAATTAGGACGGATCTCGTCGGGCCATTAGATCGGTCAACATGAGGATATCACTTTATTTTAGTTCTGCTGGACTATGCAACGCGATATCCGGAAGCAATATCTCAGCACGTAGTATTGCAGAAGCGCTCTTCCATGTCATCTCCCAAGTCGGAATCCCCAAAGAGATTCTGACTGATCAAGGCACTACATTTATGTCACGCACATTGCACGAACTGTATGGGTTACTGGGAATAAAGCCTATCCGCACCAGTGTTTATCACCCACAAATGGATGGCTTAGTCAAACGGTTTAATCGCACCCTCAAAAACATAATTAGAAAATTTGTAAGTGAAGACACACGCAACTGGGATAAATGGCTCGAGCCCCTGTTATTTGTAGTGTGAGAGGTCCCGCAAGCCTCCATGGGGTTCTCCCTGTTCGAATTATTATACGGGCATAAGCTGCGTGGTATTCTGGATGTGCTACGGGAAAATTGGGAGGAGGGACCTTCAACCAGTAAAAACAAAATTCAATACGTTATTGACCTGCGCGCCAAACTCCACACACTTGCACACCTAACCCAGGAGAATTTGCGGCAGGCCCAAGAACATCAAGTCCGTCTGTACGACGGGGCACGCGCCTTAGGGAATTCACACCGGGAGATAAAGTACTTGTGTTGTTGCCCACGTCGAGCTCCAAATTGATCTCCAGGTGGCAAGGACCCTTTGAGGTCACACGGCGAGTCGGGGATGTCAACTATGAGGTGAGGCGAATGGACAGGGGTGGGGCGTTACAGATTTACCACCTCAATCTGATAAAACGTTGGAATGAGGAGGTACCCGTGGCGTTGGTGGTTCCGGAGAAGGCGGAGCTGGGGCCGGAGGTTCAAAAAAGAAAATTAACATTGCCCACTGCTCCGGTCCCCTGTGGGGACCACCTCATGGAGGTCGCCCAGTTGCAGACAGAATTTTCTTTTTTTTTAAAAGATTTTTTTGAGGCTTTTTTCACCTTTATTGGATATGACAGTGTAGAGACAGGAAATGAGTGGGAGAGGGAAATGACCTTGGGTCAGAATCGAACCCGGGTCCCCAGATTTATGGTATGGCGCCTTATCCACCTGAGCCACAACGCCCCCGCAGACAGAGTTTTCTGACGTGTTCTCACCCCTGCCTGGCCGCACCCACCTCATAGAACACCACATTGAGATGCCCCCGGGGGTAGTACTGTGCAGCCACCCTTACAGACTGCCCGAACACAAAAAAAAGGTGGTTCAGGAAGAACTCGAGGCCATGCTTGAAATGGGCATCGTCGAGGAGTCCCACAGTGACTGTAGCAGCCCGGTGGTCTTGGTTCCCAAGGCCAACGGGTCGGTCTGGTTCTGTGTGGACTATAGAAAAGTCAACGCGGTGTCTAAATTTGACGCATACCCAATGCCTCTCATTGACAAGTTGCTCGATCAACTAGGCACGGCTCATTTTTATTCGACACTGGATTTGACAAAGGGATATTGGCAAATCCCCTTGACTCTGTTATCCCGAGAGAAAACGGCCTTTTCCACACCGTTTGGCTTACACCAGTTTGTCACACTTCCTTTTGGGCTGTTTGGGGCACCCGCGATGTTCCAGAGGCTTATGGATAGGGTCCTCCGGCCCCACGCCACCTACGCGGCTGCCTACTTGGATGATATTATTATTTACAGTAATGACTGGCCGCAGCACTTAGAACACCTAAGGGCTGTCCTTAGGTCGCTGAGGCGAGCGGGTCTCACAGCCAACCCGAAGAAGTGTGCGATTGGGCGGGTGGAAGTACGGTATCTGGGTTTCCACTTGGGCAATGGGCAGGTGCGTCCCCAAATTAATAAGACAGCAGCGATTGCAGCCTGCCCGAGGCCCAAGACCAAAAAGGGGGTGAGACAGTTCCTGGGGCTGGCTGGCTACTATCATAGGTTTATACCTAATTATTTGGATGTCACCAGCCCGCTGACTGATCTCACTAAAAAGGGAGCACCAGATCCGGTCCAGTGGACGGAGCAATGCAGCGGGCTTTCTCGGAGGTAAAGGCTGCACTGTGTGGGGGGCCACTGTTACACTCCCCTGACTTTTCTCTCCCCTTTATTTTGCAGACAGACGTGTCGGACAGAGGGCTGGGGGCCGTTCTGTCCCAGGAGGTGGAGGAATGTCCAGTGCTGTACATCAGCCGGAAGCTGTTGGTGCGTGAGGGCAGGTACAGCACAATCGAAAAGGAATGCCTCGCCATCAACTGGGTGGTCCTCGCCCTCCGCTACTACCTGCTGGGGCGCCCTTTCATCATCTGTTCGGACCACGCGCCCCTGCAGTGGTGCCACTGCATGATGGATGCCAACAAGCGGATCACCCATTGGTATCTGGCACTCCAGCCGTTTAAGTTCGAGGTGGTCCACAGGCCGGGGGCGCAGATGGTCGTGGCAGATTTCCTCTCCCGTCGGGGGAGGGGGGGAGTCAGCTACAGGCCAGATGGCTCCCCAGCCTGAGTTGGGCGGTAGGGGTATGTGGCAGTGGGGGCGTGACCAAGCAACGGTCTATGAATGGAGAGCGGAGTGAGGGAAGGTAAGTGGTGGAATTAATGCACCTGATGGGAATTAACCTGTGTTTGTGTGTCTTCCCCAGTGACCGTGCCCTATAAAGAGGAGAGGGAGAGCAGAGGAAGGGCGCTCTTCCCCAACCTGAACACTTGTGTGTGTGTGTGTGTGTGTGTGTATGTATATGAGCGAATGTGTAAAGCTGAAAATAAAAGAGTTTTTGAGAACTCAGTTCTGGCCTGCCGTGCTTCTGTGCTCCACCCACCTGGTCAGATACAACAGAGGGTTAATAGGAAACAGGTGAGTTCAATAGGTAGGTGAGTGAGAGAAAGCTAATGTCTGGACTGGATTGGATTGAGGATTCAAGATGGCTTCTAGATTGACGGTCGATTTGGATGTGACATATCGGGTATTTCTCAGAATTAAGGACACTTCCTTGGTTGGATGGATCCTTCATAGTTGGGTCTTTCAGAGGCTTGGCAAGACTCCTTCCTACACTCTTAGAAACTGACAAAAACTATTAAATTCTTCCACATCACTGGGTGAGTTTTGGGAAAATGTGTATTGCGTTCATTTTGACACATTCACTGTGTGAATGATTATAACAGTGAATGTTTCAGGAAGGTTCACACAAAAATGTGTAAAAGTGTGTAATATTAACACATTATGTGCTGGACTTGACTACACGCATTGTCTTAAAAAACATGCCTAAAACCCTACACAAAAAAGTGTTATTTGACACAAAATTAGTTAATGACAATAATTATTAATTAGTTAATGTCAATGACAAAATTAGTTAATGACACTTTATGACTTCAATACGTTTATTATCATGAAGTATTAACAATAAGATTCACAGAAATCAAACTGCAGAATATAGCAATACAAATTCATAGAATAAAATTTCATAGAATTTCAGCAGTAATAAAGGAAATGTCCAACATAGGACAAAACAGTTCTTTTTCCCAATTTCATTAAGCAACAGGACACATAATCTTCTTTATCATATGACCCATACGGGCCCATGTGTGCTCTTAATAAAAGTATTGGGAAAAGTCATGTGACTGGGCAGATACAGATTTTTGAATCTGGTCCAGAAAAAAACGTATGCGGCCCCGGACCTGTTTCCCTTGCTTCCGCCGTTTTCATTTTGCTCTGAATTGTTACTTTGAAAAATGAGTGACACAACTAAACACAGTGAAAGTGAATTTTATTATCTAGATGATTTATCAGATAGAGACCTAATTGAACAAGATGAAATTGTCAAAGAAAATAAAAAAAGGTACTTCTGAGTAAAGAAATTCCCTTGTTTATACAAGGACAACAACAAGAAAACACCGTAAAAAAAAACTAAGTACGACATGAACATTTTCAAAAGATTTCTTGCTGACATTAAGGAGGAAAGAGACATAACAATTATCCCCTCTAAGGAGCTAGACAGCTTGCTATGTAGTTTCTATATACAAGTGAAGAAAAAAGGAAATTTTGACTACAAACCTGACACTTTGTCTTCCTTTTCGTGAAGTATTCAACGCTACCTTGACAACGACAACAACAGTAAGATAAACATCCTGAAAAACGAAGACTTTAAAAAGTCCAGGGAAGTTTTCCGCTGAGTATGTTAGTTAAAAAAGGTCATATGAGAAAATGCTTATTGACTGAGTTAGGTCGGGCTAGATGGGAAAATATTTGGCTTGAGGTCCGTACAAATGACCAAGAGCCAAATATTTTCCCATCTGGCCCTCCCACTCAGTCAATAAGTACATAACATTTCACTTATTTCAAAAATTTGTATCGTGGATTGATGTAGATCTGATTGTCCAATGACCCAGGAATCACTGACTGAGGATCATTGTCATATTGATTTATTTACTGCATAATAAATTAATAAAATGTTAACATTTAGACAGATAAAGCAGCAGCCACTTTTTTTAAACAATGTTTTTGCACAAAGAATTTGCTGATATCACAGCTCATCCCCCCTCAACATAAAATCTATACACTTAATATTAGGTAACAAGTACAAATTGTAAATAAAAACGGAATGCAATAATTTACAAATCTCAAAAACTGATACTGTATTCACAATAGAACATAGACAACATATCAAATGTCGAAAGTGAGACATTTTGAAATTTCATACCAAATATTGGCTCATTTGAAATTTCATGACAGCAACACATCTCAAAAAAGTTGGGGCAGGGGCAATAAGAGGCTGGAAAAGTTAAAGGTACAAAAAAGGAACAGCTGGAGGACCAAATTGCAATTCATTAGGTCAATTGGCAATAGGTCATTAACATGACTGGGTATAAAAAGAGCATCTTGAAGAGTGGCAGCGGCTCTCAGAAGTAAAGATGGGAAGAGGATCACTAATCCCCCTAATTCTGCGCTGACAAATAGTGGAGCAATATCAGAAAGGAGTTCGACAGTGTAAAATTGCAAAGAGTTTGAACATATCATCTACAGTGCATAATATCATCAAAAGATTCAGAGAATCTGGAAGAATCTCTGTGCGTAAGGGTCAAGGCCGGAAAACCATACTGGGTGCCCATGATCTTCGGGCCCTTAGACGGCACTGCATCACATACAGGTATGCTTCTGTATTGGAAATCACAAAATGGGCTCAGGAATATTTCCAGAGAACATTATCTGTGAACACAATTCACCGTGCCATCCGCCATTGCCAGCTAAAACTCTATAGTTCAAAGAAGAAGCCGTATCTAAACATGATCCAGAAGCACAGACGTCTTCTCTGGGCCAAGGCTCATTTAAAATGGACTGTGGCAAAGTGGAAAACTGTTCTGTGGTCAGACGAATCAAAATTTGAAGTTCTTTATGGAAATCAGGGACGCCCTGTCATTTGGACTAAAGAGGAGAAGGATGACCCAAGTTGTTATCAGCGCTCAGTTCAGAAGCCTGCATCTCTGATGGTATGGGGTTGCATTAGTGCGTGTGGCATGGGCAGCTTACACATCTGGAAAGACACCATCAATGCTGAAAGGTATATCCAGGTTCTAGAGCAACATATGCTCCCATCCAGACGACGTCTCTTTCAGAGAAGACCTTGCATTTTCCAACATGACAGTGCCAAACCACATACTGCATCAATTACAGCATCATGGCTGCGTAGAAGAAGGGTCCGGGTACTGAACTGGCCAGCCTGCAGTCCAGATCTTTCACCCACAGAAAACATTTGGCGCATCATAAAATGGAAGATACGACAAAAAAGACCTAAGACAGTTGAGCAACTAGAATCCTACATTAGACAAGAATGGGTTAACATTCCTATCCCTAAACTTGAGCAACTTGTCTCCTCAGTCCCCAGACGTTTACAGACTGTTGTAAAGAGAAAAGGGGATGTCTCACAGTGGTAAACATGGCCTTGTCCCAACTTTGAGATGTATTGTTGTCATGAAATTTAAAATCACCTAATTTTTCTCTTTAAATGATACATTTTCTCAGTTTAAACATTTGATATGTCATCTATGTTCTATTCTGAATAAAATATGGAATTTTGAAACTTCCACATCATTGCATTCCGTTTTTATTTACAATTTGTACTTTGTCCCAACTTTTTTGGAATCGGGGTTGTAAAATACACAGCCTATCAGGCCTGAGTTTCCCAAAAGCATTGCAGCACAAAGATAATCATTAAATGGTAGAGCAAGCAGCACAGTGAACACTCTCTCTCCTAGTTAAGATGCTCTTAGTGTTAAGAGGCTTTTGGGAAACCCACCCCAGTTCTGTTCGAAACCAAACTAAACCAGTATTAAAAAAATAACAGCAGCAGATGTCATTTTTGCATGTAAATATAGATTAAGAAACAATTTCAGGTACAACTTACCTCAAGAATTTTGCTCTAGCTGTTACTGGCACAAATCCTGTCCCCATCAAAATGGCTGTTTCAGCGTTATACAAGTCCCACGATGCTTATCACATACTCCAGCCAAAGTCACTGGAAGTTAATGTTACCTGGTGACACCATGCACGAAACACACTTGCCAACCAAAACCAGTTAACTACTACTGTAACTACAACATAAACCAGCCTTTATCTACTTCAAGAGCACATTGAATATAGTTGTTAAAAACAAGTACCAAGCAGTGGCGGCTGGTAGTCTTTCAAACAGGGGAGGCTGGTCGGTTACGAAATTTCCAGATTTTAAAAGAAAAAAGAAAAAACACATCAATTTTGCCCATACTCTTGCCTCTGATCTGGCTGATTGTTGGCAGGGTCACAAACTGTGAAATAACAGGTTCTTTTGGCCCATTAGCCTACTGTCCAATATACATGATGGTGGTGTTGGGGGGGGTATATTTTAACATTTTATATTTTAAAATTGTGGCATGTGGCATGTTGTTTAAAAATTGATCATTATTGAAAGCAACTCTTTGTCAGGAACCTCAGCAGTAACAGCAGAGTGTTCTGGAATAGGCACAAGCACTGACCTTGGGGAGCCAAACATAGAGCTGGGTGCCACACATTTCATTCAATGACACTTTCCCTATATTTTACTTATTTTGACTGAGAAATGTTTTACTGACAATTTTGATAACCCTTCACTTTTAATCCAGGCCTGTAGTGTGAAATGTTCTCGGCTGTGTTTTTGTTTAAAAATGTTTTCCAAATTGTAGCTGTGTTTAATTCATATCCAGAAAAATATATATTCCAATATAATATACTCAGCATAAACATTTTAAATAGATTCTATATTTTTGGTCCATCCATGACATATTACTAAAGTAGCCTATTTACTGTTGTTGATGTGGGTCACTTGCTGTTAGCCAATTCACTTTCTCGTACCAGGAGAGCTGAAAGGAACGAGTATTATTCCCTACCTTTTTCACCAAGTCAATTTGAGGCGTTGGTCTACCCTGCTCTTTAATTTTAATTTTTTCCTCAAAAGGAAGACTGGCAAATGGCTTCGCCAAAATTAAATCAGCAATGCTTGGCATCCGTGCGCAGCTTTCTTGCTAGCTGACTAGCCCGTTCAAGTTCAGTCACTCAAATAAACGAAATTTCTGGAACTAAGATAGCAAACTTGACAACACTATATTTACACTTTATTTACAATGAAAATATATACAAACTAAAAAAGCTGGTAGAAACCGTATGTAATGAATGAAATCGAAATGTAAGCTGATCTCTTACAATACACCACAGCACTTGCGAATCCGCATGGGACTGAACTGAAATTCACCGCTGCCTGTCTATAGTTGAAACAAGCTGTCAATCAAAGAAAATATCTGGCCGTTTTCACCAGTCTCCTCGCGGAAACTGCCATATCCCTCCCACTGTGAGGCTCGGAGTCCGTGGGCGGGCATTTTCGCAGTATTTGTCCAATAACCGTCTTGCATTTTGAGATTGAAAAGCGCATAGCTCCCAGTGCCATTGAAGTCCACTGAGGCTGGGAGTCCGGTGGGCGGGCGTTTTCGCAGTATTTGTCCAATAATCGTCTTGCATTTTGAGATTGAAAAGCGCATAGCTCCCAAATGCCATTGAAGTCCACTGAGACTGGGCTGCATCGCGCTGTCACGAGGGGGAAAAACTCACGCACACATTAGGCGAACTGGGGAAAGTTATAACGGAATGATTTCGCATTGTAGTTGGGTTGAGCACATATATTTCTATGATTCTGGATCTGAAATAGCAATGTTATAACTTATAACATTGCTATTTCAGATCCAGAATTTTTAGAGGAGGCTGAGCCTCCCTCGTTGTCTTAGAGCAATCGCCCGTGGTACCAAGCTAACGTTATTCAAGCTGAAGATAGAGTTAGCATTAATGTAACACTATTTGAGTAACCCATCCATTCATCCATCCATCCATTATCTGTAGCCATTTATCCTGTACAGGGTTGCAGGCAAGCTGGAGCCTATCCCAGCTGACTATGGGTGAGAGGCGGGGTACACCCTGGACAAGCTGCCAGGTCATTGCAGGGCTGACACATACAAACAACCATTCACACCTATGGTCCATTTAGAGTCACCAATTAGCCTAACCTGCATGTCTTTGGACTGTGTGGGAAACCAGAGCACCCAGAGGAAACCCACGCAGACACAGGGAGAACATGCAAACTCCACACAGCAACTCCCTCATCAGCTGCTGGGCTCAAACCCAGGACCTTTTTGCTACAACAGTGCTAACCACTACACCACCATGCCGCCCTTTGAGTAACCTTGTTAATTAAGTTTCTCCACTGAAATCCCTCATCTGAGTTACTATCATTCCACTGATTTCCAGGTGGTTGTAATCATGGGTTTTCAATCTTATCTATAAAGAGCAGGTGTATTGTACTGCAAGACATAAGTAAGTACTGATTAGCTTCTAAATGTCTGGTGTTAGCAGTGTTGTTTACATCATCTCTGAGAGGATGTTCAGAGGTGTTCAGTGACCACTGAGCTGTGGAATTTTTTTTAGCAATTCACATAGTGAAGTGATTATAATAAAATATGATATTTTATGTACAGTAGCATACAGTAAAATGAAAACGAAATGGCAAGTCGATGTTATTATCAGACTATGGACTGGCTGCTCTTCAGCTCAATCAAACAGTGCATGCATTTAAAATGATAACAACACTGAGTTTGTGTAGAGCAGATCAATCTGTGCATATTATGTTGAATGGTGTGAACAAATTCACAGGTTATATCACGTTACAGGCATTTAGCAGACACTCTGTTCCAGAGCAACATACCCAGAGCAGCCCAGGGAGCAGCTGGGGATTAGGTACCTTGCTTAAGGGCACTTCAGCCATTCCTGCTGGTCCAGGGAATCAAACCAGTAACCTTTTGGTCCCAAAGCTGTTTCTCTGACCATTAGGCCATGGTTTCCCCATGTTGTTTTAAAACTATACATCACTATGTGAAAAAAGCTGAATTCTTCCAACACAATTTAATTTAATATTGACGCAAAATATGTAAACTTGAGTGCTATACATAAACTGTGTAATTTTTCTACACATTCCTTCTCAGACTATAGCATTCGGAGAACACATAATGGAACAGTTGAGCGAATGGGAAAAGGTCCCATCTTGTATGCGCATATAGAGATCTTGCATGTGACGTCACAGCCGATCCAGATTGTAACAGACGGCATCTTGTCGGTCAAATGCCATATTTCCGCCTTCTACTTCTACTTCTGGTTCTGCTTCTACTTCTAACTTTTCTTCTGGAAAACCTACTATATACAATTCTACTACAACGGCTGCGGCTACAAGCTCTCCCTACCTGTGCACGTTTTTTATGTTTTTTGTGTGTATTTTTGCGTGTTGTTCATCTGTACCGGACTTCAATATCCACTACAACCGTATGGACTTACTGGACATTGGTTTCCAGCAGAAAATGACGGTTTGTAGTGATTTCCATCGCATGCACAACATTCCGGACGAGATAGCGAGACCAGCGGGGTCTCCGTGGATTGTTATCGGAAGCAAAGCGAAGGAGGCGGCGTCGGGAGCGGAAGCAAAAGCGAGGCTGCAGAGCCGGCCTGTTGACTAAGCTCAGAAAACAGCCACTCAAATCTCCACTGCCAAGCCTCTATCTCTCCAACGCCAGATCCATGGTAAACAAGATGGACGATTTGGAATTACAGCTGAAATTACCTTATTCTATTCTATAATCAGCTGGTCAGTGCAATACTAGATACTACTGATATATCTAGTATCAGTACTAGTAATACTTAAGTGACTTACCCGTCCAATGAGGATTGTTATTTTCTTGTTTGCAAGAT